>NC_064632.1:578004148-578321571 GCF_023864275.1 Schistocerca cancellata
TTTGTGCTCTGTTGCACAATTTCATCCCTCACTTTCTTCCATTAGTATGTTGTGAGCTGTAGGCTATGGATAATGAGTCCTGCCAAGTATGTTTAGTAAGTAATTAAAAGTTCAACAGCTAATTCAAATAAAAGGTGTTTCAATCCTTCAGGTGTAGAATAATGCAGACAATAGAAAATCAACCGAGATGTGCTACCGTTGGTACCACAAATGATTACTCTAGGAGGTACAAAATCTTGACTGAATTGTGTGTATGAGGCCACTAGGTGAAATGAAATGATGGAAAATAAAGGATAGAATAACAAAATGAATTCAGATAGATTGCTACATACCAAAGAGAAGGCATTGGGAGGCAGACCGACACATTTAAAAGTAAACTAAGATATCAGACAAAAACTAGATACACATACACACACTTCTCAGAACCAATGTGTTGTGAATCCATGCTTCCTGCATAGAAAAATTATTTGATGAACATTTCATAATTCAGTCATGAAAAATGTTTCAGTTGCCATTCAGAATTTAAAGGATGATATACAATAAGAGAATGTTTACTGTCCTGAGAGGCAGTACGAGTTCCCAACACCACATCACTCAAAAATAATTCAAAGTCCTTCATGACATGAAAAGTTTGTATCCTGATTCGTGAACACTTGGGGAAGAAAACATGTCCAGTGAAGACATTGTTTAGAAATACTCTTTAAGTCCCATACTATTTCAATGTTCTGATGTGCAAGATGACCAAACAACACAGATCCTCTCACCAAACAACATGAGACAATTTGCTTGCTCTGGTATCCAGAAGCATTGTAGTCCACTAAATGAGACCAATTATCTGCCCCAGTAGCAGGTGGCTTACTGCCATGCTGGGTTTGATTCCTGGTTGGGTCACAGATTTTATCCGCTTGGGGACTGTGAGCTATGTTGTTGTCATCCTTGATGTGAGAGTCTCTGAAGTGACTTCAAATAAAAAAGGACTTGCACTAGGTGGCTGAACTACCCCAGATGGGGGTTTCCAACCAGTAATGCCATATCATGATTTCATTTCCAAGCTCAGAAATGTAAGATGGTCCAGTTCAATTCTTTATTCAATCGGTCAGTCACCTTCCTAGGTGACTTGCAGCTCTCCTGCTTTCACAGGCCAGTATTCCTCTACAAGACAGTCAGTCAGAACATGTGCTATACATAGCAATTTTTCTTGCATAAATAATAATTTTTCTCTACGAGTGTTCAATATGACCCAGAACAGTTGTATTACTTTCTTTATTCTATACCAAAAAGTATATACTATGTCTTAAATATTTCTAGTGCTCCGTATGTAACTGATACAGAAAAAATGTGAAGTATCATAAAATTTCAGTAATGCCTAAAATAGGAATGGTGACCAAGTGTGGTTTGTAGGGTGGAGTTTTGTGGTGAATTAACAGTTAACTGCAAAATTTCACCTCTGTATCTCTCAAACTAGGCTAACCGTAAATTTTAGAACAACTATTGAATAAAATGTGATCATACATGTATTTCCAATCTTTGTTAGATGAAATGCAAAAAGGTGGTCCGTATTGACTGAAACTAGTATCACACTTCAGTAAAGTTGATACACAGATGTATATAAATATGCCTTTCACTAAACTTACTAGATTCTCCAAAATGAAGGCAGCCAAGAACACTGTGGATCTCTCTTGTGTTACTGTACACTTCACCCATAACCATTCCCACACTGTCTGAGTGGGAAGATGGGGAAACTGTGGATGTGCCACATTAGATGGCGGCACTTTAGTCTTGCAAAGAACTTTGAACAACTTGGTTTCATGTTTCCTGCCGAAGACGTAATAATATTTATATTTGGCAGAAACTGTTGATGTATGAATAGACACGGACTTTCGCAAATTTTCATCACTTAGGTTTCCATGTAACTGTGCCTTATTAAGTTTCATGATAATAATTATTAAAAAAGCATATCACGTACACAATATTGTGTAAAGGAAAGTTGCTACTCACCACATAGTAGAGATTCTGAGTCGCAGATAGGCACAACAAAGAGACTGTCACAAACATAGCTTTCGGCCAGTAAGGACAACTAACACACAGACACACACACACATACATACACACTTTCACAAATGCAACTCACCCATACACGACTGCAGTCTCAGGCAACTGAGACCACACTCTGAGTGTAGCCTCAGTTGCCCGAGACTGCAGTCGTGTATGGGTGAGTTGCATTTGCGAGAGTGTGTATATGTGTGTTTGTCATCTAATTTTGACGAAGACCTTACTGGCCAAAAGTCTTTTTGTTGTGCGTATCTGCGACTCAGAATCTCTGCTATATGGCGAGTAGCAACTTTCCTTTTCACAATATTGTTACATTCCATCGTGGATTTTCCATTGTTTGATATCACACACACATGTTGATCAAAAGACTGACATCACTTTTGCAGCCTCATTATGGAGATGTGGAAAAACTACCTGAGGAAAACAACGTAGTACTCCTGGACAGTTTTAAAGTAAAATTATTTGGCTTTCAAATGGGAATTACAGATCAGTCGGTTCCGTCTGCACATGTACGTGAGCACTTTCAACAGAAATGGTTAACAATCTCAAAAACAGATGTGAGACTGACAGTGTTCTGAAAATTTTTAGAAGGCTGTTCCTATAGAAACTTCCTGGCAGATTAAAACTGTGTGCCGGACCAAGTCTCGAACTCTGAACATTTGCCTTTTGTGGGCAAGTGCTCTACCAACTGAGCTCAGGTCCCGAGTTCAAGTCTCACTCTGGCACACAGTTTTAATTTGCCAGGAAGTTTCACATCAGTGCACACTCCGCTGAAGAGTGAAAATCTCATTCTGGAAACATCCCCCATGTTGTAGCTAATATCCTTTCTTACTGGAGTGTTAATTCTGCAAGGTTTGCAGAAGAGCTTCTGTGAAGTTTGAAAGGTAGGAGGCGAGGTACTGGCAGAATTGAAGTTGTGAGGGCAGGTTGTGAGTCATGCTTGGGTAGCTCGGTTGGTAGAGCACTTGCCCACGAAAGGCAAAGTCACTCAAGTCTCGGTCTGGCACACAGTTTTAATCTGTGAGGAAGTTTCATATCGGCGCACACTTCACTGCAGAGTGAAAATCTCATTCTGTTCCTATAGACTTTGCAACACCGCAAAGAGTTCATCAAACCTTGGGTTTCCTTTAATGCCAGAGAGCTTAGGAAAATTAGCGGTGTTCTTTGTCAAAAATTTTGTCTTCCAAAAACACAATTTTCAGTACAAATGCATCCACTTTCCCAATCAAATCAGAAATAAGTTGCTTCTTGTCTTACTGAGGGCAGTGTGCAGTGAAGTCCACAACAAGCAAGATCTGCAATCGATCCTGGATATTGTAAATTTGGCTCCTTTATAAACTCTACAATAGCAGGTCTTAAATCAAAAAATCATTCCATACATACACCCTGACGTAACTAATCCACTTCACAGTAATTATACTGTCTCCATGCTCTTTGTTCAGTTTCATTAAAAACTATTGAAACTGATGGTGTAATAATTAGTGCTGCTTCAGAAAATGTACTAAGTACCACTAATTTGATCACATGCTCCATGCCTGCAAATTTAGCACAGAGTGCTTCTTTATGTATAAAACGAATCCTGTACAAATTGTCAATTGATCATTGTAACTTTTTGTTTTCTCATAGTCAAGCAAGTCTTTATGTTCTTAGTGACTATTTGTGTTATTCCATTCTACAGAAATTTGCAGTATCCATTGATTATGGAACCTTTTGCACAAAGAGTCACTGGACATTTCAAATTACTTTACACTTTCAGCAAACAGCAAAGGATAAAAAGTGCAGCCCCCATGATTCTGCCGCACTGAAGAAAGTCATACTGACTGTAAAATGCCACACCACAGGTTGAAAGAAACGATGTCACTTCCCACTGCTAAATGAAATGTCACACTGTAGTGATTAATTTGGAGAAGGATCAAGCAAAGCCGAAATACATGAAGTAGTGTTAAGATAGGCCAAGGCTGAGAACACAAAGAGTTTTTGAAGGTGCTGAGTCACAGTCATGACATATTTCTTAAAAGAGTAAACTGCCATTTGACTGTGTATTACTATATTTATCTTGTGTGCTATCAAGATTTCGGCATTTATGCCAATCTCAAGTACATTGCTAAAAGTTGCTAGACCATTATGTCATACATATTAAGGCAGTCCAAAGCAAGTTAACAAGATTAACACGTCTTGTTTAAATCAAACAATGGAAAGTCTAGGTAGGAATATCAACAATGCAGGAAAAGATAAGATTGCTACTTACCATAAAGAAGACACATTAAGCTGCAGACAGCCACAATTAAAAACATTTGCATAAAGCTTTTGGCCACAGTCTTCATGAGCAAAAGAGAAAAACACACCATTGCTACCTACAAGCAACCACACATGACCATCATCTTGAGCATCTTGGGCCGGAATGCAAATATCGTGGGGAATGTAAGCAGCAATTTGGAGGGGACAGGGAAGAGGAAAGGGTAGTAGTTTACGGGTGGAGAGAGAGAGAGAGAGAGAGACAAACATTGTGTGGCAGAGCGTGCAGGACTAGAATGTCAACAGACACAGCATCAGGAGGTTGTGGGGCAGGTTGGTGGGAAAAAAAGGAGCAAAAGAATTAGAGGAGCAGGGAAAGATGGTCGGGTGCATTGGCAGAGGGTGACAAACAAAATGGTGGGAGCCAAGAATGAGGAGCAGGTTATGGGAAAACAGGGTGGAACTGTTGGGTGAACGGCGTGGGGACAGTATGTAACAAAGGTTGAGGCCAGAATAATTAAAAGAGCAGAGAATGTGTTGTAGGGATGATTCCCATTTGCGCAGTTCAGGAAAACTGGTGGTGAGGAGAGGATCCAGATGGCTTGGGTAGTGAAGCTGCCATTGAAATCAAGCATGTTAGGTTCAGCTGCATGTTACACTACAGGGTGGTCTACTTTGCTCTTGGCTACAGTTTTGCAGTGGCTATTCGTCGTGGTGGATAGCTGGTTGGTTGCCATACCGATATAGAAAGCTGTGTGATGATTGCAGTAGAGCTGGTAAATGACATGACCGCTTTCACAGGTGGCCTGATCCATGATGGGGTAGGATAAACCTGTCACACGACTGGAATAGAAAGTGCTGGGTGGATGGATTGGGCAGGTTTTACTCCTGGGTCTCTCAACAGGGATATGATCCCTGTTGGGATGGGATGGGGATGGGGAGTAACATAGGGATGGGCTAGGATGTTTTGGAGGTTGGGTGAGCGATGGATCACCACTTCTGTCCCCCAGGGGGCTCACTGCTCTTGGGTGGGTTTGTGCCACAGGACCCCAGCCTTTGCAGCATCTTTTCCCTTCCATGCTGCATGTCTTTCTTCTTGCTGTTCTTTTTCCCCTTCCTTGGGGAACATGTCTGGAATGTTGTTGGAAATGTGTTCTGCAATTCAATTGCTGATATATCCTTCTTTCTTTTTTTGTTCCCCATCACCTATCCTTCCTCTGTTTTCTTGTTTGAGGTTCCTCTTTTTCTTCTTCCTCGCTGTGCACTCCTGAAGGCCAGAATACACATCTGATGCGTAACAAGTGACTGGGTATTGCATTATTCCCAGCCCCAGGTTGACAGATAGGGTTTGGACGTACTTTCTGGTACAGGCCAGGCCCAGGAGGGGGAGGCTGGCTGAGCTACTACCTTCCCAAATTGCCAATTGATCCCTCTATCAGGTGTTTGGGAGGTGTAACCTGAGGTGTGAACAATCACCTAATGCGGGTGCACCCCCTTCTGGAGGGGGCTTCCAGTTGGACTGAAGATGGTCAGTTCTTCACTATCAGATCTGTTTATTATTCAGAAAGGTGTTGACACAATTGCTGGCCCATTGAAATCCTGCTCTCGTTTATGCAATGGCACTTCGCTTTTGGAGACTACTTCCAATTCTCAAGCACTGCTGCTGCAACTTCAGTCCTCCATGGCTATCCTGTTCGTGTCGAGGTCCATCGAATGCTGAATTCTTTCCGTGGTGTTATTTACACTAGGCTGCTCAATGGTCTGACTGAGGCAGAAATCCAAATGTACCTCTCTGATCAGGGTGTCGTAGCAGTCCATCGGGTGATGACTCGTCGCTTTGTCCACCCATGTCATGAATGGTTTTCTGCAGAAATCCTAGACTGCGGCCGTGTTTTTCGATTTGGAGAAAGCTTACGACACTTGCTGGAGGACTGGTATCCACCGTACTCTCCACATGTGGGGCTTCCATGGCCATCTGCCCCAGTTTCTTCAGGAATTTTTAAAAGACCGAGTTTTCAAGGTATGTGTGGGTTCTGCCTTGTCAGAGTCCTTTATCCAGGAAAACGGTGTGCCTAGGGTTCCGTCCTGAGCATCATCCTCTTTGCTATCGCCAATAACCCTGTAATGGCATGTGTTGTGTACATAGTTCCGCATAGTCAGCGCGTACACAACTTTCCCACTAGAGCGCGCCCCGCTAAGCACAACAGCGCAGGCGCAGCGCTTGTCCATCTCCGCACTACGAGATGGCGCTGTCTTAGAGATGCACCAAATTCTGCTTCCGCCGATCCACGTATTAATATGTCTCGCAGCCAATGAGATTGCTGCTAACGTAGAACCTTTCCTCCTCGCGGATCACGCTCGTGCAGTGATACCTGAACGCTCGAGGTATTATAACGAGTGTACAGCCCTCTGATTGGTCAGTCTGCATTAGTCTTCATCAGTCTGCATTAGTCTGTACCAGTCTATAGTCAAGTATCAGTCTGTGCCTAATAAGATTACCATATTCCTGTACATAGCCATGAAGAGAAATGTATAGACACTTTGTCAAATATCAGAGATATGTGAGAATAAGATTAACGTACCAAGACCAAAGGAACTTCAGATTGTCAATTGTAAACAGCATCCAGAATCAAGTTAAGTAATTTTATGCTTATTATTATTTTAATAAATGTGTGTGAAAATTAATCAAGTTCTGTTTAAAGTTGGTCACCGTCAATCTGTTACTCTAAGCGTGCAAGTGGCATTTGTATTGTCTGACCTAACGGCAGAAGATAAACACGCCACGATAAGACCACGAGACATATTGCTGACACTCGCCTACTTCGTTAGAGCGACAAGTCAAATAATCTGATGGTGTGTGTACCAAAGGTCTTACAGTACGCACACCACAGCATGTCTCCCACCGGACATCTCTGGCTCCCTTTTTGTTGACGATTTTGCCATCTATTGCAGTTCTCCATGGACCAGTCTCATTGAGTGGCACCTTCAACTGTGTGTCGATCGTCTTTACTCATGGAGCATCGATGACAGCATTCATTTTCCACTGGAAAAACTGTTTGTATGAATTTCTGGTGGTGCAATTGGTTTCTTCCACTGTCCTTACATTTGGGCCAGTTGCTCTTCCGTTTGTTGAAACTTGGAAATTCCTGGGGCTCACGCTTGATAGGAAACACTCTAGGTCCTCTCACATGTCTTACCTGGCAGCCCACCGTATATGGTCCCTCAGTGTCCTACATGTCCTCATGGTACTTCCTGGGGTGCAGATTGAATCGTTTTTGTTGTTGTGGTCTTCAGTCCTGAGACTGGTTTGATGCAGCTCTCCATGCTACTCTATCATGTGCAAGCTTCTTCATCTCCCAGTACTTACTGCAACCAACGTCCTTCTGAATCTGCTTAGTGTATTCATTTCTTGGTCTCCCTCTATGATTTTTACCCTCCACACTGCCCTCCAATGCTAAATTTGTGATCCCTTGATGCCTCAGAACATGTCCTACCAACCAGTCCCTTCGTCTTGTCAAGTTGTGCCACAAACTCCTCTTCTCCCCAATTCTATTCAATACATCCTCATTAGTTATGTGATCTACCCATCTAATCTTCAGCATTCTTCTGTAGCACCACATTTCGAAAGCTTCTATTCTCTTCTTGTCCAAACTATTTATCATCCATGTTTCACTTCCATACATGGCTACACTCCATACAAATAATTTCAGAAACGACTTCCTGACACTTAAATCTATACTCGATGTTAACAAATTTCTCTTCTTCAGAAACGCTTTCCTTGCCATTGCCGGTCTACATTTTAATATCCTCTCTACTTCGACCATCATCATTTATTTTGCTCCCCAAATAGCAAAACTCGTTTACTACTTTAAGTGTCTCATTTCCTAATCTAATTCCCTCAGCATCACCCGACTTAATTCGACTACATTCAATTATCCTTATTTTGCTTTTGTTGATGTTCATCTTATACCCTCCTTTTAAGACACTGTCCATTCCGTTCAACTGCTCTTCCAAGTCCCTTGCTGTCTCTGACAGAATTACAATGTCATCGGCGAACCACAAAGTTTTTATTTCTTCTCCACGCATTTTAATACCTACTCCGAACTTTTCTTTTGTTTCCTTCACTGCCTGCTCAATATACAGATTGAATAGCAACGGAGAGAGGCTACAACCCTGTCTCACTCCCTTCCCAACCACTGCTTCCCTTTCATGTCCCTCAACTCTTATAACTGCCATCTGCTTTCTGTATAAATTGTAAATAGCCTTTCGCTCCCTGTATTTTACCCCTGTCACCTTCAGAATTTGAAAGATAGTATTCCAGTCAACATTGTCAAAAGCTTTCTCTAAGTCGACAAATGCTAGAAATGTAGGTTTGCCTTTCCTTAATCTTTCTTCTAAGATCGAACCACCCTCCTCAATTGGTACCGGTCCCTTGTCCATTTGAACTAGACTATGGGTGTTTTGTTTATGCATATGCACATCCACCCCTCTTATGATGTCTCAATACCACCATCGTGGAACCCATTTGGCCCTGGTGCCTTTTACGCTAGCCTGGTTGTATGCAGAAGCTGACGAACTACCACTACCTTCCTCTGTGACTTTCTCCTCAGCAGATACGCATGCCATTTGTCTGCTATGCATGGCAACCCATCCTATGCCTCCTTCTTGGATGACTCCTTGATCACCAGTGTGGGGCACATCTCTCTTCTCTGTTACCTCCTGGAATTCACTTTCGGCTCTTGCTCCGGCAGCTTCACTTCACGCTACCTGCAACTTTCCTGGTGGGTGTAAATCCTTCACCGCCTTGGCTTCGTGCAGTGGCCTGTGTTCATCTTGGCCTTCATTCACTTCCTAAGGACACTACTTCAGCCTGGCTCTATCGCCTTCAGTTTCATGACCTCCGCATGGAACATGGCGATAGTTGGCTCTTGGACTGAGCGTAATGTCGGGTGTGCCTTCTTCGATGGTAGCAATGGTTTTTGGTATCAGCTTCCAGAACACTGCTCAGTATTTGCAGTAGAGGTCAGGCCATGCGGTACATCTGGCGACACAGGCTTTTCAGTTGCATCATCTGCTCAGAATCTCTCAGTGCCCTTCAGATCCTCTGTGTGCTGTATGCTCTTCGTACCTTAGCCCAACAGGTCTAATAAAGCTGTCACTTGCTCACTCTGATTGGGGCCACTCTGATGTTTATATAGGTTCCTGGTCATGTTGGACTGACAGGAAGCATGACCACTGATGCTGCTGCCAAGGCTGCAGTCCTCGTACGTCAGCCCACCAGTTCTTACATTCCCTCTGATGATCTCTGTGTTGCTGTGCGTCAGCAAGTGGTGTCACTTTGGCATCACCACTGTTATTCCCTTCATGAGAATAAGCTCTGGGTTATTAAGCCTCACCCAATGGCTTTCTTGCCACAAGGAGATCGCTTTAACTAGGTTGAGTATTGGGCACTATCTTTTTAGCCTTTGCCATTTGTTAAGTGGTGCTCCCCACCACTTTGTGCACATTGCGCTAATGTTTTGATGATCCACCATTTTCTGACAGAATACCCATTTTTTAACTGCATACTTTCTCATTTGTGTTTTCTGTCTGAGTTATCAGCCATTTTAGCAAACAATGCCCAGGCTGTTGACCGCGTGTTACTTTTTGTCTGTTGTAGCAATGTGGAGAAACCCATTTATTGTTTAGTTCTGGACTTCATTTCTCTATGGCGTATTTTACAGACATTTCTCCACGTCCCTGTTTTTAGCTGTCTCCTCTTCCGTTGATTGGGATTGATGTGTAATCATTTTTAACTCCACTACTCTTTGTGTTCTACAGTTTTGACATGGGTGTGTATGACCCTAGTTGTTTTTGTGCCCTAAAACAGAACAAAACAAAACAAAAAAAGCCACACAAATAATTGTATTTGAGGTGGGAAGTATCTTGGGTATGATGCCCCTCATTTCAGGGCATGATGATAGGTAATCAGACACCTGACGAAGGATGTGGTTCACTTGTTGCAGTACAAAGTGGTAATGGGTGACATAGGGGACATTTCTTCCTGGCTTGTTCTTGGGGGTGGAGTGAGGTTTGGGGATGTGAAGGGAGATGGCAGGGGGAGATCTGTTTGCAGACTAAGTCTGGGGACAGTGTTTGTCTGTGAAGGCCGTGGTGAGACCCTCAGCATACTGAGCAAGGGAGTTGTTGTCACTGCAGATATGCCATCCCCGGGGGGCCAGGCTGTTCATCTCCTCCTCCCTCCCCTCTCTCTCTGTCTATCTCCTCAGTACCATCTCTGTGTTCATTTCCTCCTCCCCCTCTCTCTATGCAACCCACTCCCCCTCTCTTTGTCCATCTCCTTCTCTGCCTCTCTCTTTCCAGCTCCTTTATCCTGCTTTTACCCACCTCTTCCCCAATGGCAGTTAGGTGGTTCGTACTCCCAAAGTGCTTCCACAGTGCGTCTTTCAAAACAATAAAGGATACAAGTATCCAGTTTGGTTGAAACCGGTCCAGTGGTTTAGGAGGAGATGTGGAACATTTATAAGTAAACTGCACAACAAAATTAAAGGGTAACTTCTTTGAAACCCCACCATATTCTCCCACTGCAGTGCAGAAGTTCTATATATGACTTGAAGGCAATTAAAAGCTTCGCTCCATAATGACACAAAAGTGTTCCAATTGGGGAATAGGTGTCTGTGTACAGGGTCATTTTTACAGTACGCAACAAAAGTGAACTGAGGGCATTACCAAACTGTGGATTCTTGGAGGAACCCTTTGCTATTTTATTCACATATGTCTCAGTGTGCCCACCCCCCACCCCCCCCTTGCACACATCACAGGAAGGCATGAAAAACACCCTTTTCTGCTTTAGATCACGTTCAAATAACCTGGAATTGTTTTAAGTGGTCCACCCTTTGTACTGCACTCCAAAAGGGAGAGATCATGTTCAAAGGTGTTGCAGCCATGCAATGCCCTTAGAGAGTGGCTGAATTTTTTGGGAGGTGTCAGCAGTGTCAATGGTAGTCAACAATGTCATCCTGCTGCACACTGTACTCCAAAGTGTCATTTCTGAGTGGGAAATGTGTGAAAATGAATGCCCTAAGGGAAGAGATGGCTTTGTTCATGCCCTTTATGATACCTCCTGAAGCCTTTTCGTGTCAGTTCTGAGCATCTGTATGTCCAAAATATTTTCTTTGGCCACTCATAAGAAAATTGTGGGACTTAAGCATTGGACATCGCAGTTCTGACTCCTGTTGCAGAGGCATCAAGAGAAGGGATGAGATGTGGGTAAGAGGAGGTGTAATTATTTTCCCACGGTGTGACACATCTGGAGTGGCCATTGGCAGAGCTATGGTGAAATGTAGTGTCAATGTGATATCATTACCTCCCCTTCAATCTTACATGACTTTCACAGCTCTGACCTTTCTGTTGCACCTTGCTGTCTGAGATGTCTGTGAGCATATTTCTGTTTGAGGTGTCCCTGAGCATGAGGTTGATGTCACAAGATGGCAGACTTTTGATCATTACAGGGGAAGATTGTAGGCACCTTCCAGCCAAATTTCGAACTTCTGCATCACACTGGGGGAAAATGATGGGGTTTCAAAAAAGTGTCCCTTTAATTTTATTGTTAATTGATATACATACATATACTCATTTTTATAATATGCATAGGTGGAGACTTCACTCACATTATTATGGTGACAGGTCAGTCCTGCTTGACAACTGCTTCAGCTATATCTTATTTTGGACTTTTCTTTATACCTATCTAAAACCTCTAAGGTAAATTCAGTCTTGCAAGTACTATGTAATAAATAAACCTCCAACGAGTACTTTTGGTTCAATATTGTGTGTGTGTGTGCCTATATATTTATTATTTTGTACATCAACAATGAAAATTCCAGGGAGAAAGAACTCTCTCAATGATCTTTTACTAAATTCCACTTTCTCAAGGTGTTTCACTGCTGTTAATAAAGAATGACCATAGTTCATGTTTAGTGCTGCTAAGTGGCCTGTAGGGAAATAAGGGGTGTGAACACAGTCAGATGTTGAGTGCTAACTGTGAAGAACATGGAGATGCCACTTATTTGTGAGACACAGCGTTATCAGTACCTGACAGTTTAAAAGGAGGCTCATGGTGGGTGTACATTTGGTAAGCTGGTTGATTCATCTACATCTACATTTATACTCCGCAAGCCACCCAACAGTCCCTGTTTTTAGCTGTCTCCTCTTCCGTTGATTGGGATTGATGTGTAATCATTTTTAACTCCACTACTCTTTGTGTTCTACAGTTTTGACATGGGTGTGTATGACCCTAGGTTGTTTTTGTGCCCTAAAACAGTGGAGGGCACTTTATGTGCCACTGTCATTACCTCCCTTTCCCTGTTCCAGTCACGTATGGTTCGTGGGAAGAATGACTGCCCGAAAGCCTCCTTGCACACTTGAATCTCTCTAATTATACATTCGTGATCTCCTCGGGAGTAGGGGGAAGCAATATATTTGATACCTCATCCAGAAACGCACCCTCTCGAAACCTGGACAGCAAGCTATACTGCGATGCAGAGCGCCTCTCTTGCAGAGTCTGCCACTTGAGTTTGCTAAACATCTCCATAACGCCATCACGCTTACCAAATAACTCTGCGAAGAAACATGCCACTCTTCTTTGGATCTTCTCTATCTCCTCTGTCAACCAGACCTGATACAGATTCGACACTGATGAGCAATAGGTTGAACGAGTGTTTTGTAATCCACCTCCTTTATTGATGGACTACATTTTCTAAGGACTTTCCCAATGAATCTCAACCTGGCACCCACGTTACCAACAATTAATTTAATATGACCATTCCACTTCAAATTGTTCCGTATGCATACTCCCAGATATTTTACAGCAGTAACTGCTACCAGTGTTTGTTCCGCTATCATATAATCATACAATATAGGATCCTTCTTTCTATGTATTCGCAGTACATTACATTTGTCTGTGTTAAGGGTCAGTTGCCACTCCCTGCACCAAGTGCCTATCCGCCGCAGATCTTCCTGTATTTCGCTGCAATTTTCTAATGCTGCAACTTCTCTGTATAGTACAGCAACATCCAGGAAAAGCCGCATGGAACTATCTACTAGGTCATTTATATATATATTGTGAAAAGCAATAGTCCCATAACACTCCCCTGTGGCACATCAGAGGTTACTTTAAGGTCTGTAGATGTCTCTCCATTGAGAACAACATGCTGTGTTATGTTTGCTAAAAACTCTTCACTCCAGCCACACAGCTGGTCTGATATTCCATAGGCTCTTACTTTGTTTATTAGGTGACAGTGTGGAACTGTATTGAATGCCTTCTGGAAGTCAAGGAAAATGGCATGTACTTGGGAGCTGGTATCTAATATTTTCTGGGTCTCATGAACAAATAAAGCGAGTTGGGTTTCACATGATCGCTGTTTCCGGAATCCATGTTGATTCCTACAGAGTAGATTCTGGGTTTCCAGAAATGACATGATACGCGAGCAAAAAACATGTTCTAAAATTCTACAACAGATCGATGTTCAGAAATATAGGCCTATAGTTTTGCACATCTGCTCGACGACCCTTCTTGAAAACTGGAACTACTTGTGCTCTTTTCCAATCATTTGGAACCTTCTGTTCCTCTAGAGACTTACAGTACATGGCTGTTAGAAGGGAGGCAAGTTCTTTCGCATACTCTGTGTAGAATCGAATTGGTATCCCGTCAGGTCCAGTGGACTTTCCTCTGTTGAGTGATTTCAGTTGCTTTTCTATTCGTTAGACACTTATTTCGATGTTAGCCATTTTTTCGTTCATGCGAGGATTTAGAGAAGGAACTGCAGTGCGATCTTCCCCTGTGAAACAGCTTTGGAAAAAGTTGTTTAGTATTTAATCTTTACACTTGTCATCCTCTGTTTCAATGCCATTATCATCCCAGAGTGTCTGGATATGCTGTTTCGATCCACTTACTGATTTAACGTTAAGACCAGAACTTCCCAGGATTTTCTGTCAAGTTGGTACTTTTCAGAAGTTTATCCAGATTTGCAGGGTATTCAGATGCGACATTGGCCCAATGAACTGCGTGGGAACGTGATGGCAGGCACACCCATCATCATCATTCCAGTTGACTATGTCTGACCACCACAAGAGACGGTCACAATATTGTGCACCGAGGACAACGTAATAACCCCTGTACATCTGTTTCTGCCATCCCGGAACAAGTAATCGAGCTGCCAACATTCTGTGGCATCCAGCACCATAGGCGGGAGACTAACAGAGCCGGACTAGGGAATTACTGTCCAATGAGTAGGCTGCCATTAACACCACAACACAAATGGCTGTGTTTGGAATGGTGCTGTGGCTAGGAGGCATGGACTGCCGATGAATGATGCCACATTGTGTTCAGTGATGAATTGTGGTTCTGCGCCACCATGGATAACCATTGTTGGCAAATAAGGAGGCAACCTGGGGAGAGGTCCCATTCTTCCAGTGTTTAGGAGAGGCACAGTCATGTTATTCCTGGGGTCAAGGTGTGGGGTACCTCCAGGTATGACTTCAGGTGATGGCTGGAAATGATTGCGAGAACTCTAGCGGCACAAAGTGTCACGGACATCCTGCATCCTCTCACGCAGCAGTGTTGTGTTGCCATCTTTCAACAAGCCAATGCTCGTCCATACACGGCACATGTCTCTGTAAACTGTCTGTGTAATATTGAGGTACTCCCCTGGCCAGCAACTCCCAAGATCTGCCCCCAATAGGACTCGTATAGGACCAGCTCAGACGTCAACTCATCCCAGTGCCAGTATCCAGAATATCGAGAACTAGTTACATCAACTGTGGGCCAGCTTGTCTCAGGAGGTGCTACAACAACTCTATCACACCCTTCCCAACCAAATCAGTGCATGCATCCAGGTCAGAGGATGTGCAATGCCATACTGGTAAGTGGGCTCATATTGGCAAGTTAGTTCTAAATTTGACTAATTTTTTAATCACTAAATTTAACATACCCTCTAACCCATGAAGTTTTGTTTCATTTGCTCCTCCTCTCATGAGTGCTAAATTTTTCTTTCATCAGGCAGTATACTTCCATAATCACAAAAAACTGCAATTCAAGTGTGTCGCTTTTATTAAATACTGTCCCTAGACAGCTATTGGCTGCATGTTCCATGTTCTGATAAAGAGGCTTCTTGCTCCTGAGCACACCCACACTCATGAATCCAGAACTTTCAACTAGAGAGTCAGAAGCGGCTCAACCAGAATTCTACTCCCGTACATGGAAATGCACTGGGGAATTACAAGAGGTTTTCTGTACTGACATATAACATTGTGGATCGTGAATGATAACTCATACCTGACTAGATATATGCAACACACTTAAAACATCATCTCCCACACAGGGCCCAAGATTTACCGTGTGCACTCAGGAGGTTATCATACAGCTCCACAAAATCCTTTTAGCATTAAGGCCTTTAAGCTAGTTGTCCCCAGGAGCTGAAGTACACGCATTTTCTTCCACCATTTCCCGCCTCCACTAATAAAACTTCTATGAAAAGTGCTGGCTTCTGCCAGAACTTTTCAGAAGTTTATTTCCAACAGGAGGGGGAGAATGGCTGCCTTCATGGAAAATTCACATGCCCTTAACAAGTCTAGTGCATTCTGACCACATACTGCATGAGATTGGTTACATAAAGATCAACCAATCAGCTCCAAACTGTACAAAACCCTCTTTCACCAGAATACCAGCACCCAATTGTGGCGTCCCTATCCACCAAGAGGATGGCCCATGTCACGGGTGAGAATGATATATTACAAACTGTCACCAATACAACAAATTAGCTACGTGTGTGTATTGTGTATTGAACCAGGGACCTAAAAATGACAGAGAAGCTTCGTACCGCTGTATCCCTCAGTGGTTCACAACCCCACAACAGGCCACAGCGGTCTACACGTCCCACCGCTGCCCCACACCGAACCCAGGGTTATTGTGCAATTCGCCCCCCGCCCCAGGAACATCTCATAGCAGACAAGTGTAGCCTCAGATGTTTGCGTGGTAGAGTAACTATGACGTACGCATACGTGGAGACAGTGTCTGCACAGCAATCACTGACACAGTATAACTGAGGTGGGATAAGGGGAACCAGCCCGCATTCACTGAGGCAGATGGAAAACCGCCTTAAAAACCATCCACAGGCTTGCCGGCACACCGGACCTCCCCGACACTAATCCACCAGACGGATTCGTGCTGGGGACCAGCACGTCTTCCCACTCAGTAAGCAGCGCGTTACACCTCACAGCTAGCCGGGCAGACTAAATTACCTGTGCTTTTGCTTGCTCCCATTTGTTGGCAACTTTGTTTAAATACCTATAGATACAGCTATGATATGCTTGGGAAGTAACTGTTACATGGTTCATCCTGTATACAGTGTATACATCTGTAAGTATAATACACAAACTACATTACTGTGGATAGTGGGGATACTTTTGGTACCCTTGTGATCGCTCCCCCGTCCTCCTCCCCCCCCCCCCCCCCCCCTTTCTTCTTCTATTGCCGAATTGTGAGTAGAACAGATGACTGCTAGTAAGCAGTCATTTTACCATCATGGTCATTTTAAGAGATACATGGGAGAGCACATGCTTGACACTTCTTGAAACATGCACACTCAGAATTGTAGCAGTAAAACTCTCTACTAATGTGTGTCACTTAAGTTGGACACACATCTCTGTGATGCTCACATTCTTGCTAGGTCAACTCATGACAAAAAGTACGGCTCTTCCTTGTATTTTTCCTACGTCTTTTATAAATTGTATTTGGTAAGGGTCCCAGATGAAGAAAGAATAACATGACACAACTTGTGGAAGATGGAAATAAAATTTTGGAAACCTATTTTCAACGTCATGTTCTGATTTTAAGCTTCAGCCAATTTTGATTGCTAGTATAGGTTTTCCATGCATCATTTTCTCTACATGACTAGTGTTTGTAAATTAGATGTTACAGTTTCATCAATGCAATGAAGTGAGGTTACCACTATTTTCATAATATATTTAATAAAGGGAGTATTAGGATTAGTGATTATGCATTCTAGGGCATTTAATAATAATACAGGATTTGTCAACTTAACATAAGGAAAATTCATACATAGATTTTATATTTATTTTAGTGTTCTGCCCATTAAGCATGTCTAGGTTCTCCATCTTTCTCTGTATTCAGCTATTGTTTTTGTCATTACATAATTGTTTTGTATGTTCACTTTATCTGTCAACTGGTATCTTTTCCTGCTATGGAGTCAGATGTCGCAGTGCATAGCACAGTGGACTCGCATTTGGGAGGACAGCTGCGTAAATAACCCTCCGAGCATCCAGATTTAGGTTTTACATGATTTTCCTAAAATTGCTCCAGACATTTGCCAGGATGATTCCTTTGAATAAGACATAGCCAATTTCCTACCCAATCTCTTTGTAATCCGAGCCTGGGCTCCATCTCTAATGACCATGCTGTCAACATTAACTCTAATCTTCCTTCCTTCCTTTTCTTTTTTCTTTCATCGTCCCTGCTAAATTATGTCAGTAGCTTCATTCATTCATTCATCATGCTCCACAGATTCCATCAAGGAGGATAACCTTTAGGAATGTGGATCAAGTCAAGGCATATATTAATTAAAGTAATTAAAGACAAAGAAATCAAAGGACCTTAATCTAGAACAATATTATTTTATGCTATTTATGCTAATGACAGCAAAATTTAAGTGAGTAATTAGAAAGATAGCTACTAACCCTTAAAAAAAAAATCTGCATCCTCAATTATACTATAAAGCTGCTGTTTATTGAGAGCTTAATATTTACTTGATCACAATGTTATTTTGTTATTTTTCAAAGAAAATATTTACCAACATTTGTAAACACTGAGTCCTATTCACACTTCATCAATATGTCATGCAGATTTAGGATGAAAACTCCTGCTTGCCAAGTAGGTAACAGAACTTTTCAATCCCTTAATCTAAATATCCACATAATTTGTAAAAGAGTGGCTAATGAGGTTTTTGCAATTTTCTTTTTTCTTGTTTTATGTTAGACCAGAGCCCAGGTGGCAGCATTAAATTATTTGAGGGATGGGGTGAGGGACGGGGGACATGACTCAATAGATAGATTATATGTCACAAGGGGGTTTAAATAGGAGATCTCATGTGAAAAATTAGGACCTGAAACCATTTTTTTGGGGCATTATAGATGTCTCAGATCATATATTTCAATAGACTTAAAAACTCCTAAAGTGTGCAAGTTTAAGCCTGGATTAAAACACAGTTTATGATTACCAAGTATAAAAAGTTATATAATATTAACATTTAAATTGACAGTGTGTATGATCGTTAAGTAGTATGTACTAAACAACCATGGAATCTGAAACTTCCCGGCAAATTAAAACTATGTGCCGCTCTGAGACTCGAATGCAGGACCGTTGCCCTTCGTGGGCAAATGCTCTACCCAGATGCTCTCCTACAGGCTTGCAGAACTAGCACTCCTGGACGAAAGGATATAGCGGAGACACAGCTTAGCCACAGCCTTGGGGATGTTTCCAGAATGAAATTTTCACTCTGCACTGGAGTGTGCATTGATGTGAAACTTTCTGGCAGATTAAAACTGTGTGCCAGACCGAGACTCGAATTTGGATCTTTTTCCTTTATCGGGCAAGTGCTCTACCATCTGAACTACACAAGCATTACTCACGACACATCCTCACAGCTTCAGTTCTGCCAGAATAAGAAAGGATCTAACGGAGACATGGCTTAGCCACAGCCTTGAGGATGTTCCCAGAATGAAATTTTCACTGTGCAGTGGATTGTGCACTGATATGAAACTTCCTGGCAGATTAAAACTGAGTGCTGAACCAAGACTTGAACTCGGGACCGGGAGGTTTCATATCAGCGCACACTCCGCTGCAGAGTGAAAATTTCATTCTGGTTACCATGGAATCTATTTCAAGTTGAATAGTTCTTGAAACCAAATTTTGCTTGATTTTCATGGCAAAAGTAAATAAATAGCCTAGTATGTATACAATTTTATTCGGTTTAGTTTTCAAACATTGAAAATACATCTAAAAACACAAACAAAAAAACTAAGAAAACAGGGAATAAAAATGTAAGTTTTTAAAAAGTGAGAAACAATAATTAAATACAATGTAAAGAGCATAAGATAAAATAGTTTTACAAAGTTCATCCTATAGTGATCCAGACACACTCCTCCTGTTATCAAAATTGGATATAAATATTCTAGCAACATTTCCTAAGTCTATTTGATTGAACAGCAACTTCTGCACACTGCAAACTACTATGTAACTGAGCCTCTGTTGTATGATTGTTGAATGCAGATAGTGTTTCAGTCATCATAGAGCAGGAAAACTATGTTCTGCTTTGCAGCTTGATGCTGGACACAGAAGCATAAGTCTTACCAGTGCTTCAGCATTAGCAAATAATTCTTAAAACTTCTTTTTAAATAGATACCAAAACATCTATAGTGACTTTCAGGCATTTTATGTTGTACTGTAAATGAAAGAGTTCTAGCTCTATTTTCAAAGACTGGATATTGATTGGGCATGGAGGTTCCATGTCATGTTATTTCTTCTCTGACAACACTTTTCCCAAGCAAATGTGTTTCTTCATGCAAGGTTGGCCAAGTATTCAAACCTAAAATCTTGGAAGACCATCTCAATGATTTCAAGCGATAGAAATTCATCTGGATCTGTGCCCTCGGACAACTACTTAGGAACTTCTTCTTTCCTTGGAAGTTGCAGCTGTTCTAAGCCAAGCTCAGATACGTTAACATTACATTCCTTGTATAAGGAGGAAAACTTTTCATTCATCCTGCGATTGTTAATGCCCTCAATTACAAATTTAGCTCATGGGTAAAGTCCTTGGAAATGCTTGTTCAAGATTTCTAGAAGCTTAATTACTTCTTTTTCCATTATGAAACCAGCATCAAAAACACTAAGTAGAACAATGGTTCCTTCCTTGTTCATTCAGTATGTTGAGAACAAAAGAATTTTTTTTCAAAATTTCATTCATTTGTGACCACCTATATAGCCATCTTGTAGGTCATAAAGCCTTGATCTTGGTGATATTACTGACAAGTCCTTCAACCGCATCTCCAATAACAAGAATAAACTTGACTTTTGTTTTTGTATTTGAAAATAGTATTCCTAATTGCTGCTTTGATGGAGTCTTTGACATTTCTGAAATTACGCAGTTTGCCTATACAATATGCAGAGTTTGCTTGTCAATTATTACTGATTGTGTCCCTTTATGAATCCCACCTACATTTTATTCCCCATCACATATCTGCCCGTGAAGGTTACTTATAGGTAAGTGCAATATATTATAACAATATCACAGATGAGTGCAGCTGTGTCTGTTCCACACAAATGAGTTTTATGGAACCCCAAATAACTTTCATGAGGGTCCAAATTGTCATCACACTATCTACACAAAAACTAATTTCTTCATCATCAGGAATGTCCCTTGCACTATCACAAATCACTGAACAACTCGATTAATTGAGCTAGAGCATTGATAGTTGCAACAGGCAGAAGACGTGTTTGTTGGTGCTGCACATTTTAGCGATTTTGATCGAGATAAACTAACGCTGTGGTGTTATTCATGTAGAAGTGTGCACAGATTCAGCAAAGTGAAAAATCCGTGCAATAAGCACGTTTATTTATAACAGCCGACTTATTCCCTTATGTGACGCTGCATGTACAAGATCATGTGCTGATTTAAAGTTCTAGATTCCCATATTTTACTGTTAGCGCCGCTTCTGTGTAATCTTTCATTGATTGTATCAACACCCTTTTGTACTGTGATATATTGTGAAATTTCGAACATTCGAGAGCGCCGTGGTAAACTAGTACTGTTATCATCAATTGTAGGCCTAAACTAAACTGTGTTCTTTTAATAATTTTTGAGAATGGTAGGCCTATCTTCGTTCAAAAATAATCGTTCTCTTATTTCATTGTATAATTCCTTGAGAAATAGGTTACTTTGAGGATTTTCGGATGCTTACAAAACTAAATTTTCGTAAGTTACTGGTACAAGTGCATGTACAATAACATATCCCAAATTTCACTTGCATGGGTGCATGTTAACACGAGCTCGGGAATGGACTTTCCTAATGCACTTGCTGATTTAAAGTTCTAGATTCCCATATTTTACTGTTAGCGCCGCTTCTGTGTAATCTTTCATTGATTGTATCAACACCCTTTTGTACTGTGATATATTGTGAAATTTCGAACATTCGAGAGCGCCGTGGTAAACTAGTACTGTTATCATCAATTGTAGGCCTAAACTAAACTGTGTTCTTTTAATAATTTTTGAGAATGGTAGGCCTATCTTCGTTCAAAAATAATCGTTCTCTTATTTCATTGTATAATTCCTTGAGAAATAGGTTACTTTGAGGATTTTCGGATGCTTACAAAACTAAATTTTCGTAAGTTACTGGTACAAGTGCATGTACAATAACATATCCCAAATTTCACTTGCATGGGTGCATGTTAACACGAGCTCGGGAATGGACTTTCCTAATGCACTTGCTAGTGAAATTGCTGCTTTCGCATTGTCTTTGAGTCACTGCTTATGTGGCACCTCTTTCTCCGCAGTTGCATCGTGTGGCAGTTCAGGACACTTGTATGTACCATTTACGGTGACTTCAAGAGTATGCTGCAAATAGTTTCATTACAATTTATTACACTGTATCGTGTGTTTCCATATATCTGGAAACTATGATTAAGTATAAAAACAAAATAGCACTGACAAGTGCCAAAATGGTAGAGAAATCACAGTTTACCAAGCCATATAGGCCTATTACGCCTGAAGAAGTTAAGAACGAAATCAACCATATATTATGCATGGAGATCAATATTTTATGCATAGAGTATCATACAAGTAGGAGTGGAATGAAATAAAGGAAATCAATGTTCTCCGTTTCTTCCATGGATGATGTTCCCATGTTGTGATATTTTAATGAACTGTCGTTAGAGGACCAAGTAAAAGGGAACAAAATTTCGCAGACTTGTATTCTTTTTCAATGCAAGGGCAACGTAACGCTAAACAAGATATTAAGGGTTTCGCTATCCATCAGTAGAAAGCTGATGTAATCATCATGTACTAAGTGTACCATTCCCCTCTATTCTCTTTCATTTTAAACCAGTCCCTGGATTACCTTCTTCTTTTCTTCTTCTTTAAACACAGTGCCAAAGTCAATGTTAGAAATGCTTTATCCGCATTTGTAGCCATTCCCATTAGTGCCAAAATAAAGAATAGACGAAAAGCACCTGATTCAAAAGTAAGGTTAAATTAGCAAGCTTTATTAGTATATGTACTATTTTGTTTGACACATGTCTGGCTAAATAAGAAAGAACTTGACAGAAAAGTTTGCTCTTTTATCAGGTCTTAACAAGTTTTAAAAAGTTTAATTGTGCATTGGAAGAAAATTGAAACAATCATCAGGTTCTGAGAGTAATATTCCCCTTAGAAGATTTTCATGGACAAATCACTAATTTTAAGCCATTTGCTGGACCAGAGTTTTGTTTTCTTCTCCTTTAATCACAATGCCAAAGTCAACGCCAGGACTGTGTTGTGCGTGTTTTTAGCTGTTCTCACTACTGTCAAAATACTCATGAACATGAACAGCATCTACTTCAAACTGAGGTTTAACTGACAAACATAGTTTGAACTTGTATGGGCTTAATTGGCAAATCCATAGCTAATAAGACTGATATTGTGAAACATGTTTGATCATTTATGGAGGCATTAAGGGAAATCACAGTGAGTGGATAATTTCTGTGGGCAACAGGCTTTTGCAAAATTTATGGCTGTTTACTTTCCACAATATTCTTACTGCTTGCTTCTGCTGAAAAAAACACATTATTTGCTTTGGGTGCATTGCCCCAGAGTATAATTTCTTAAGACAACATGGAATAAAAACATGCAAAATAAGCCAACACACTTGTTTCTATGAAAGGAAAATTTACTGGGAAACCTAATAATTTATGAGCAGGCACAGGAAAAAACCGTTTTGATTCATGATCGCATTCTGTGTTATTTTTTGCCGAATTTGTTGTTATTTTTTCTCAATTTCGAAGTTACCTTTATGGAAAATGCGGTGTTATATTTGTGCGAATTTGGTGTTAGTTTTGATCAGTTTGGCCATCCTGTGATTTTTGCCAATTTGGTGAGTTTTTTTTGCTAAATTCGATGTCACAGGTACTTTTTTTACAAGTTTCGGTATTATACTTTTTCTTTTTTGGTGTTTATTTTGTCTTGTTTTGAGGCTTTTTTGTCACTTTCTGTGTTATTTCTTGCCAAATTGAGTGTTACTTTTGACAAACTCGGTGTTGTTCTTTTGCCAAACTCAGTGTAATTTCTTGCCATATTCGATGTAAACTTCTGTTAGATTCAGAATTACTTTTCTGCTACATTCAGTGTTCCTTTTTACCAGAATTGGTCTTTATTATGTATGATTCAGCGTTTCTTTTATCAAATTCGTTGTAATTTTGTGCCATATCCGGTGTTTCTTACCAAGGTCGAAATTTTTTGCCAATTTTTGTGCTATTTTTGACGTAATTTCATAGATGATTACACAGGAAAATAATTGTCATTCTAAAATTATATGAGTACACGAACTTCAGTCTGAAGGAAAAATGAAGGTAAAAAGAAAATTCCACATTCGATAAATATAGTTACGAATATTGATACACTGTCCTATTAAAATTTATTACATTTATAATGCGGGAAAATGAAACGTTTAGAGTATTTCGTAAATATCTCGCCAAATTCGCGTTAGTTTGCTAAAAACCATCGATTTCGCGTTATCGTTTTTGTGAAACATTCCTGTCTCTATTTATGAGACATAATCGCTACCCTTGCCTCCAGAAAACACATGTAAAAGTTAAAGGGACAGACTAAATACTACCTAGCTTTCCGAGTTAATAGTTCATTTCTTGGGAAGGAGAGAGACATATCTTGAGGATAGTTAAAATGGGTCGATAGCCCACTTAGACACCATTATCTAGTGTAATATTTGCCTTTTTCCACCAACTCTAACTCGTACTTCTTGATTATTAACTCCTTCTGTTCATTTTTTCTTCTCAGTACTCCCTCCTTATTCACTTCTCAAAGGGTGCAGTCCTTTTTCATCTTCCTTTCTTAATGTATACATCTCATAAAATATTTAACTGGTCTTTCTCTTAGTGGTCTGTTTAGTTCTTCGCAAAGTAGCTTCTTTCTCCTGCAGAATGGCTGCTCAGCCACTGAAATTCTAGACTGAATTTCTTGGATTCATAACACATCCTCCTTTATTAAGATGCCTATGTACCTGAAATTTTGTACTTGTTCAGTTGTGCCCTATTCTAAAGTTAAGGTTGTCTCATTTTTCGTGTGTGTTGACATACACGTTTTTGATAAAGGGAGTCCAGGTGGTCAGATGTGGCCTTGTAGAAGTAATCATCCCAGCATTTTCGTGAAGAAAACCATGGAACATCTAGATCAGGATGGCCAGGCAGCTGCATCATGCTCCATCCCCTCAAAATTGAGGTTGCCACGTTAACAAATGCACTACCTCATGTGGCTGTATCTAACCTACAAGTAGGGTAAGTTTAAGGCCGAAGTGACTCAAGTCGTCACCCTGGGGTGCCAAGCTGAAAGGCTTCTTTTGTATGCAGTGTGAATCATAATTAGTAGCAAAAATTGGCACATGAAAGTATACAAGGGAAAGGGGATGGGGGCTCCATATGATAAGTCACTTGTGTGGAGAAGTGTTCCTGAACCAGGAACAAGTACATGTCTTAAGTTTGTACATACTTGGAACAAGTAGGCTCAATAACAAGAAAAATAAGTATACAGTCTTCATTTGAATCTATCACTGCACACACAATACTAACTTCCAGCTGACGTTAAAACTATGACTTATATCATCATGTCTTCTCTTCTGCCTGTCTGACAAAAAAGAAAGATCTGTCAGCGTTACCTCATGGTGGGTGACATGTTTAATTTGAAAAAAATAGAGAGACATTAATTTCATCCAGTACTGGTCCCGAGTGATATTTTCTTGTAAAAAGCGTTATATTGTTATTATGTTTTATGTCTGTATGCACTTAGATTTTCCCAAAAAATCCGACTGCTGTCAATTTTGGGTTTTAGCCCACTCTCTGCACCTAGTATTATATGAGCACCACTGATTCTTGGGAATGAATTTGTTGTGAATGTTTCAGAAGTTTATCACTAGGATTTTAACTGTTTCCTCTTTGGATGACAGTTCACTGGTTTCATGCTACAACTTCTGTGTCTCCCACAGCAGGTGTGATCAATAGTTTTAGCTCAGAGGCCACTTTGTGAAAGTAGGGGCTAGGGGAGGGCCACTCCTTTTAAAATGATTTACATTTCAGAAGAGGTATAAAACGTTACATAAAAATTCTGGCTGTCCTGGTGGGTTGCACAAGAACCAGTAGCAGGTCGCAAGCAGTCCCCCATGCTGCTAATTGCCCATATCTCCCCTATAGTTGTTATTATCAGCATTGGATGAAGAGTCAATTATGGCTAAAAAACACCCCGTGTGCACTCCACACACAGTTAGCCACCTGGGCAACATTCTTTGATCCCTAGAATGTATTAGTGGGATCCTACAGTTTTTAACTCCGTGTCATAAGGCTAGGGAGTCATCACATAGCATCCTTCCACTCAGCTCAAACCAGAGAGCTCCAATCAGTTCTTGATCAATGGTGCAGATGTTTTCAATAGATCCCTCTATCTGTTTATCCCAAAATTTTTTTCTTCTGCACGGCAGTATTCTGTTTCTCACCCACCTGAACCAAGCCTCGTTCAGCCTGCTTGAAGAAAAAGAAGGAAAGTTAGAACTTGCTGGTATGGCAATCTGAGTTGCTATTGGTCGTTTGTAAAACACAGGATTGAGTCTGAAGGAATATAAAGCCCAGCCCCCCTCCTCCCCCCTCCCTCCACACACACATCCATCTTCAGTCTTTGACAGTGCCTAATTGTGTCTGTGTGACTCTCACAATATGAAAAGGCCAGCCAGTAGCGATGCCAGTGGCATTGGTGGTGGGAAACGGCCCAGCTTGGGGCAGTTATGATGTAAGTTATTATAAAAAAAATAAGAGTTTAAATTGTGACAGTTATAAAATGTAGCAAGGTATTCAGATTTTTCGAGATTGTGATACATTTTCGTGACAAGTGGTTACCAAAGTTCTTTTTCTTGCTATTTTAGCATTCATTCCCGAAATGCTGGCTGAATTAGAGTGTCAGCTGGAAGGTGAAAGTCACCAGGAAGCTGAAGAGGTTGTGCTACCATCATGTAAATACATCCCCAAATTCTGCATGGTAGTTTGCATATTTGGAAAACAGTTCCTGATGTATTCAAATCGTAATAAGTGTTTAAGGGGCTCCGGAAAGGATCAAAATCATGAAAAGTTCAATTTTTACTTTTTTGCGTTTTCTGAATCTGCAGACTATTACCTTTTAATAGATATATAATTTTTCAATTCCGAAGACTACAACTATTTTTAAATTTTTTTTGAAATGTGTTCTACATGGGCGTGACCCACTGTGGCGCTGTTAAACTGCAGTCAAATGGTGTTATTATTAACGTCCGTGTTCATCAGGTACATTTTAGTGATGTGAGATAAAGTATGTGTTGTGGCTAACCTGTGATGGTTCAATATATATCGCTGGTGTGATTGTCGATTGTTTCATATTTATTTACTCTGTCGTTATCTCGAAAATATTCGTTCAAATGGCTCGGAGCACTATGCGACTTAACTTCTGAGGTCATCAGTCGCCTAGAACTTAGAACTACTTAAACCTAACTAACCTAAGGACATCACACACATCCATGCCCAAGACAGGATTCGAACCTGCGACCGTAGCGGTCGCTTGGCTCCAGACTGTAGCGCCTAGAACCGCTCGGCCACTCCGGCCAGCGAAAATATTCGTAATTAATTCTGTTTCTTGAGTGTCTGTTTTGTTGAAGTATAATAATGAGTAAAAGTAAAGTTATTAGAAATCCTCTGAAGGCTTTTAAGAAAAGGAGAAATGTTGGAAAGCCAAAGGTATGTGTTATTACTGTAAACAATAAAGACGATAGGTTCTAAAATGGTACGAGCGATGCTTGCTTTAGACAAGAAACGCCTTCGGGCTGCAGACAGGGCTGTAAAGAGTCTAGAAATACAAGCAAGAGTAAACAGGAGGAGGAACAAGAGGAAGCTGGAGGAGGAGTTTGCAGAGGATGAAGATAATCCATCCTATGGACCTGGAATGCACTAAAAAGTTAATCCAATCTTTGTCGCTCGATTCCCAAAACTTTTATTTTCTCATACTAATTACATGTTTTCTAAGGATCTTCCAAACATATTTGTTTCAAACTTTCAGTAAATGTTACACAGTACCTTCTGCATAATTTAACACAGCCTTTTTCCAAAAAAAACTGTATATTTTTGAATATATAAATAAAAAATTGCAAAAAAATGTTGTGAATTTTCATTACAATTGAAAAAAAATCATCTTTAATAACTGAACTAAAATTTTGTAAAATCCCTATGTTAAGTTGTAGCCCATATTCCAATAAATAATCTGTAAAAAGTTCAACTTCCTACCTCAAATACTTTGTGAGGAAAGATGTAATTTATAAGCGTTACTTTAACATTGCAAGTATTGGGCGTTCCAGAGCCCCTTAAACAATTTTTGATGTCACTGTTGTAGCATAAGAGCTGCAGCTGACCAATCCTGAGTGGCTGCTGGATAGCAAAATGCAGAAAAAATGTGAGTACTTTTGTAATATATTGCTGTTAGATATATTTTTTCATCGTATACATTGGTGTGGGGTATATCTTCTTCATTGTTGTAGATGTTACTATGGAGCAAGCGGAAAATGAGAATCTAGCAGGGGTATGCATCGAGAATGATCACCAGGAGTCATCACTTACATCTAGTATGAACTTTTTATATTTTCGTTGTTAAGTATAATCAATATCTTACTGCAAGCAAATTCAGCATAGATTTATTTTGTTGTTGTTTCTTATAACCAGTATCTTGTTGTAGACATTTCTGTGAGATGGATCAGTGGCTCCACAACAGCAATTCCAGCGATCGTGAAATAGAAGTGGTTGCATGAGATGGCGGCTGCTGAAAGGCAGTGCCTTCTCGCCATTTTTGGATGAGGAGGAGGTAATATTTGATTGGGTAGGAGAACTAGCAGAAAGATCGACTGAACTGCTCATTCCTGGGACCCAGAGTGTAAAAGCTGACTGTAACCATTGTCATTATAGTATATAATTATTGTTCTGGGTGCAGATGTACTTAAATGTTGTTATTTGTTGACAGCATATATTAAAAAAAATCTTGAGCATTGTACTTAATTGCCGGCCGAAGTGGCCGTGCGGTTAAAGGCGCTGCAGTCTGGAACCACAAGACCGCTACAGTCGCAGGTTCGAATCCTGCCTCGGGCACGGATGTTTGTGATGTCCTTAGGTTGGTTAGGTTTAACTAGTTCTAAGTTCTAGGGGACTAATGACCTCAGCAGTTGAGTCCCATAGTGCTCAGAGCCATGTGTGTGTACTTAATTTTTTCCATTATTCGTATGTTACAGAGGTGCCACCAACACCACCATCACAGCAGCTTAGTGTTGCATGGGCACCTAGAGCGGTGGTTGTGGGGTCAGACATCAAACATGTACCAAGTGAGGTTCACTGCCATGCAAAGTGCTGCTCGTGACTGTGCAAGAGGCAGCTGAAACAGCTGTGGTTACTGCAGTTCTGCCCCCTACACTATTACATACCCTCTGGCGTCTGTGTGTGGTTCAGTGGGAGCAATGATCTCCCACCCGACAGGTGGACGATGGCTTCAGCATGCAGCAGCTTCAATGAGTACCCTCTACCCGCTCCACAGCCTGGATGTTCCCTCAGGAGCTCACTGCCACCTTCTCCTCCTGCTCCGGCTCCAACTGTTCGCCCTCACTGGTAGCAAAATATATGTGTGCCTTGGCACATACACCTAACCCAAGAAGCCACCCCTTCTCCAACAACATCAACCACCAGGTGGATGCAGTTGTCTCCTAGTTGTAGTGTTAATGATAATGAACCTGTGGCTAGCACTAGTGCTCCCTCCAACCCTGATAGTGAAGGACATCAGATTAGCAGCGTCATGACCCCTCTAGTATACTCAGTGGTTGCCAGGGGCTTTGAGGGGTGCACCTCGTTCAGCAGAATTGAGAATCCAGCCGGAGAGTATTGCAATATAGTCAGGTTTCTAGAAGCATGCATCACAGTGCTGTAGGCAGAGCTCCCCAGAACCCTAGATGGGCCAATATTTAATGCCATTGAATGTAACATAGTGTTCTGCTGTGAGTTGGCTCACTCTTCCATACACTAGGGTGCTGCTGAGGAGAAAAGACTGCTCTACATCTGGGGTAATAACGGTGTTAGATCTCGGAGTATGTTAATCGCCAAGTGGTACTGTGAATCCACCTTGTGTCCTATACTGGTCCGGTTTTCCAAGGTGGAAGTAAGAGGGTCAGCTAAAGAACTCAGTCAAATACCACACCTCGACATCCATATTCATGTCTATGATCCGTTAAATGGAGGATTCAACTATATCAAATTCCCTGAGGACATTAAGAACAAGTAGGCTCATATTAATGTTCGAAATGAAAAGGACAATGCTTGTTTTGCGTGGTCAATCCTAGCTTGCAAAAGAAAAATTAAACAGAACCCAGAGCACACATCTCAATACGGAATAGCCCTTAACATTCGTGGATGTTATAACTTTGATGGTATCGAGTTCCCTGTACAGATTCAGGATACAACAAAATTTGAGGCACAAATTCCCAGAATGTCAGTTCATGTTTATGGCCTGAAGAAGCAGAAAAGCAAGCAGGAGAAACATACTGTAGTTGGACCACTCCATTTTGCGAATTATGTGAGTGAGGATGATCTTTATGTTAACGTGCTGCACTTCCTGAAGGTAATAATCAGCATTATGTATGGATCAAAGATGTGTCCCGCTTCCTTTACAGACCAGATCAGAGGAGGATAAAAAATTATACAATGATGTGGTTAACTGTCGTATTTGTGGGCTGTCGTTAGACAGAAAAGCTGAAACTCCCTGTAGAGATCATTGTTATCTTATGGGGAAGCTCCACTGTGCAGTTCACAATGCATGCAATTTGAAGTATAAGTTACCATGACATGTACGCATCTTCTTCCGTAATTTAAGTGGGTATGACGCTCACTTTCTTGTTGAGTAATTGGTTAGTTTTGTCTGGTAGAAAAATCAGGTCAGTCTCGTGTCTGAGATTGTAGAGAAGTATATTTCTTTCTCAAAATGAACGACGCCAAATATTACATTCCTCTTCCTTGATACACTACGTTCTATGCAGGCATGACTCCATTAAGTCGTTGAAACTCTGCCTCAGGAGGGTATGCATATCACCCAATCTGCGTACCCCAATTAGGAAAAGTTTCAGCTAGTGGCTAGGAAAGGAGTTTCCTCCAAAGAGTATCTGGATAGTAAGGTGAAATGTGGCGAAACCAGCCTACCCATATATATGCATTTACCAGTACTCTTACAGGCGATGCCATAACTAGTGCAGATTATGAGCACACCATGAACGTATTTCAGGAATTCAACATTCCAAATTTGGGTGAATATGCAAGATTATACATGGACACCGATGTGCGCTTGCTTACAGATGTTTTTGAAAATTACTCTCTAGACCCCACCACTTATTGCACAGAACCTGAGTAGTTCGGAGACATGATGAACAAGAAAATGAGGCACAGCATCGAACTTTTGACTGACGCTGATATGCCTATTTTCTTTGAGCACAGGATCTGTAGGGGACTTTTCCAGTGTGTCCACAGGCACCTTAAGGCAAAAAATCCATGTTTGGGTGCAGGATTCGACGCATCCCTCAATTAAAGTTATATTCTATATCTGGATGTGAATAACTTATATGGACACGCCATGATGCAATCACTGCCAATTGATGGGTTTCAATGGGTACCTAAATCGAATTAGAAGTATTAGGTGGAAAAATAATGGGTCTGGCAGCTGATTATGATGTAGGGTATGTGGTGGAGGCAGACCTCAAATACTCTGTTGGTATGCATGAAATGACAAATGACTTGCTGTTATGTCCAGAGCAACAAGTGCTGCGAGGAAACACTATACCTAAACTGATGACCACTACTGAACACTAGCAGAGGTACATCATTCATTATTGTAACCTCCAGCAGTGCCTCAGCTTATGGATGGAGCTAGGTAGGATCACCTGGACAATCTCCTTCATCAGTCCCCCTGGTTGGAGTATATTGAATTCAATACTGGAAAGAGGATGGGTGTGACTAGTGATTTTCAAAAAGATTTTTATAATTTAATGAATAATTCCATTTTCGGCAAAACCATGCAGAATGTAAGAAATGAACACGATATTTTGATTAGCACTGAATAGGAGAGGCCTTGGGACCTAAGAAACTGCATCACAAGACCAAACTTTAAACAGTTCACTATTTTTAATGAGAACTTTGTTGCTGTGGAGATGTCGAAGGTTTCGGTAGAGTTTACAAAACCTATATATTTGGATATGTGTATGCTGGACATCTCCAAACTCCGCATGTACCATTTCCACTACCAGTTTGATAAAATTCCTTTTGCAGAACCAAAGTTACTTTATATGGTCATGAGGTGTAAACTGTGCTGCAATCGTGTTGTCACCTCATGATGATAGAGAGCCATTTGTGACGACAGGATCGAAACCATCCTGTACTCATACTATTTGAATGAAGCATGAGAGAAGGGGTGGGGGATACTGAGAGCATGAATTAGAGAGAGTGACTGGTATCATAGTGCAAATATTGTATGTGCATGATGTATGATGTGCCTGCATCTGTGATTGCTTATGTGTCTGTGTGTATGCTTGTGAGTGCGTTTGAGTGTGGATGCCTGTGAAAATATGTATGACTGTTTGTAAATACATTTTTTTTCTTAATAAGTAGCATACTATGTATGCATGAATATACAAGCACCCTGCGCTGGAAAAAATATCATAAAAGTCATAAAAAGAGTTAGAAATACGCAATTTTTATATGAAAGTTTAAAAATTGGAGTAAAACCATAAAAAAGTTTAAAAATTGTAAATGGAGAAAAAATAGTTTTACCATATTTTTCTCTCTTTTTGCACTTCATATACATATGTAATTGTGTGAGTGCATGTGTAAATAGAATATTTTTTAAGTTTCACCTACTGTTAACTGTCGCAGTCACACTAGTTTTAAGTGTGAATTCCATCCAGTTCGTTTGAGTGCAGCTGTTTGGGATGTACAGTTTAGGGCCATCCACTTCACTGTTTTAATAAATTATTTCACCTGATTTAGGTGGAAAATTTTTTAGGTCCACCCAGCTCAATGTATAAATTAAGTCTTGTGTGATATTTCACTTGTAATAGTAACAGTATTAGTATAAGAGAAACTGTACCTCTGCAATAGCTTTAATCAGTATCGCAATCTAAAGTAAACATTTTTTCCAGCCAGTACTATTATTCCAAAACCAAGAACTGTGAATAAAAAATTTGAAATAGTAACTAGAATGGTGAGCTTAAAAGCATTATTACTTTGTGTATTGTAAAAACAACAAGATTTGTGGATGTTAAGCTGTCTTACTAGTGTGAATATTTATGTCTGCATAAAAAATTGTTATTTGTTACCATATGTCTTTGTAGTTAATTCATAAATCCCTACCCTTACAAATTTGTATAAAGGCTGTGCAAGATGCACAAGGTACTAGTTTGAAGCATGAGGGAGGTGACATTTATGATGGAGGAAACAAAATATATGGAATGATTGCATGGGATTTCACCTATTGTCCTTCGTGTGTAGGATTTTGGGAACAGACAGAACATGATTGTGTACACTTCCGAAGACATATGGCAAACATGTCTGAAATTATATCACCTGTTCTTGAACAAAGCCACACATGTAGGGTCTGGGCAAAGTTACATACTAGCTAAGTGGCAACTGAGTGTAAAGAAAGAAAAACATAGTACATGAGGTAAAAAATTCATTTATTTTCATTAATCCAACTTAAAAGTAATCAATTATTCAAAATCACAGTCACAATTGCATTATTTATTTTGCCGCCAACCGGTTTCAACCTATCATGGGATCATCTTCAGGGCAATTTACACCATTTGGTCGCACGCTGGAGTCGTCACTCTGCCTGTGCACGGTTGGCATAGTTACCAACCGTGCACAGGCAGGGTGACGACTCCAGCGAGCGACCAAATGGTGTAAATTGCCCTGAAGATGACCCCATTGCGGGTTGAAACCGTTTGGCGGCAAAATAAATAATGCGATTGTGACTGTGATTTTGAATAATTGATTATAAGTAAATTAATCGCTGTTTATCTCCATATAGATATGTTGTCTAAAACAACTTAAAAGTAATTTTACATTTTCATAAGCAGACACAACACTATTTTCGCATATCTTCTTCTTCCGCTGATGGATAGCAGGGCACCCATAGAATTCCAGGTCTTGAACAGATACAAACTTGAAGATTCGTCGCATTCATGTGATCTGTTCCTCGTCTTTGACATAGATGGTGGCATCAGGATGATCGAATACTAAAAAAGTGACATCATCATTTCTTTATAAGGTATACCAGGATCGTCCCACTGAAGTCCATGGAAGAAACATGTTAACCACTTTGCACTCCTTCATGTTTTAGCACAATTCGCATCCTTGAAAGGCCTCAGTGATGCATTTCTTCCTGAGAATAACTCTGTTGTACTGGAATCTTCTTTGTATGCTATGAATGCAAAATCTTTGAATACGAATTGCCTGTACTCATCTTCATAGAAACCTTGAATGTCAGCAACGACATTCATACTCCAAGTTATCATGCTCTGGGTGCAACACAACTCTTGGTAATTTATACAGACGCTACATAACACCAGTAAGTGGGCAACAGTTAATCACATCTTCATGTAGAAGTAAAATATATGCAGCAGTGTGTTCTGGGATATTGGATGAAGGTTCAAATTCGATTCGTTCATCTATTGGTCCTGATTTTATTATCTCATTCACGTTAGAACAGTCTGTTGTAATGTTTGGTGACAGCTCCTTGAATTTCCATGGTTTGAGTAGGTATCCTTCTTCTTCAACACCATCCTAGTTAGAAGCACAGAACCATGCATACATGTCATACGCTAGACAGAAGCACAGAACCGTGCATACATGTCATATGCTAGACTGTATACATTTTGGTCCCACTGTAGTAGTAAATTGTCATATAGATAGAATTCTGAATTCAAGTAGATTCTGGCGTTAGTTAAATTACATTTGTCAAATATGGTGGAATAATTTGCTAAATTTCCCCTTCTATTGGTCTGAAATGAAAATACGATGAATATCAGTGTTTCCAGCTGCATGGAGGTTTTAATAGCTCATGCTTATCTGCTCGCCATCAGTAACTGTGGATACTCAAAAACCTCTCATGGGCAGAAAGTTAATGGCAGATATGTATCAGTATTCAGAACTTTTAAAAGCTTCAAACGCCTCTTGTCCGCCACAGTGATGTGTGGCATTTTCCATATAATTTTATTGATGATAATCTGATTCACCTCTTGAGCTCCTTGAATGTATGAGTTGCTATCCATTGCACTCCACATCAGAATAAGTTCCTGTTTAGCATTCATAATAATTCTCTGCATGTCCTCAAAGTGCCCCATAAGCATTTTTAGAGGTATTCATGCAGTAAATCGGCGGTATTCTTCTGCTGTTCTGGTCACAGGCTCATCTATGAAACATCCTGCATTTTCTAAACCATTCAAATCCGAGGATGATGGTGAGACATATGTTTTAAGGGTTGATGCTATGCCAACTTTACATGCATGACCAATGTCTACCCCATTAAGATCATATCGTATTTCCTAGAACAGGAATGCCAAAGCATTACGTGTAATCTTCGATCCCACTGTATGACTACTATCCTTTTTCTTAAATGATCCATCCAAATGTATGAAACTCTCAATGGAAGAGTTAAAGCCACTTGGTGCTGGATGACAATCCTAATTTCATCATTCAAGTCAAATGTTGTTGAAGCATAAGGTTTATGTGAGAAATATTCCTGGCATACGATTCACTCATCATATTCCACTTGGTGAGATACACTGAGCGATGACGTCATTGTGGGGTTTCAAGCCTACTGATGTAAGAAAATCGTAGTTTGCTCGTGTTATCACCTTGCGGCTCTGCTGCGAAATGCTGTGCTGTGCATTGTGTGCGCTGGATTTATACTGTATGCCTATCGTGTCTTAGATGTAGTCGTACAATGATTTTCTCACCATGAAAGTCAAAAAGTTGGTTGCTCTGGTCCACAATATACAGCTCCAGGTAGTCCAATGTCTGAACTGTCACTGGAAGGTATACAGCATTGGTAGGAGTCCCAACAATCTTATAACTGTTCCAAATGATGGGAAGAATCCGTAAACTGAATGAATCAATCTATTATTGAGATAAGAGTTTGTTGCAATGTTACACTCAACACGGATTGTACTGACAGGGAAAGTAATCACTGTCTGATCACACTTGTAAAATTTACTGGGATCTACCTTCAAACCCCATCCCTTTGTGAAACCCAGTAATGGGCCTATTGAATCTTTCTGCTTAAAGTCTATCGATGCATTCACCGTCCTTATTTGAGATTTAAGTGTACTGATGTTTGCACAGATCTCAATCCCTTCTCCAGACTGTTTTAAAACTTCACTCAAGTTGTGAATATCGAATGCACTAAGGTTCAATTCCCACAATTTCGTTCTTACCATTAATTTCCAGATGCCGCTTACTGTTAGCCTCTGCAGTATTTGGAATTGTGTTGTATGTCTAGAGTCCCATCAGTGTGATACTCCAACCTCGAAAGCCTAAATCAATTCGTGGGAAGTAATTCGCACGTGATACAGAGATCATTCTTTTAATGTCAGAGTGTACGATGTTTCATCTAAATATCAACTGGTAAATGGATGGTTAATGCCCATCCTTATATATCATTCATAAATGTCAGGAGGAACGTGATGCATAGATGACCACACAGGAATGTATTAAAGTGTTCTTCTGGGGGTTGCAGGTCGCCGAATGAGTCGAAGTAGTAGACGTTATTTGTATTTATTTTTTTACCATATGCTACCCAGCGAGTACCAGGTCCTCCTGTTACATCTAGATTCACAATTCTGCATTCCCCAGATTTCCATATAGTCTTTGGTAATGCATTCCACATAAACACCCCTTGGAATCTCGGAATGTTGAATTTCTTCTTAAAAAACTCAAGCAGATCTGTATGTGTAAGCGCCCTGTCTAGTATGACTGCTAGTGGGCTTTTTATGTTTATGATTTCTCGTATGGTTTCAAGTATAGCCCTTTTAGGAAGGCTGCTGCCTCCAACATGGATTATGTCTTCGTGTCTCTTGCAATTGCTCCTGAGTGTTTTGTGACATTCTTGAGCATCCTGGCAATAGCAGTAGCACCCCCAGCCAGTGACCCCATCGCTGAGGGACGAGCTAGGGCAGAAATGACAAAGGGAATGTTTCCATCCGACGTCTTGGGTATTGGTAGAACCCTGCGTGGTTTAATCGATCTTCTTTTTCTTGCTCCTTTCTGCTGCACTTTTAGCTGCATACATCGCTGTAATGGCGCAGTTTTTCGTGCACCCTTTGGTTGTCATCTACTTCCTTAGCACCCTATGAGCAGCGGTCATAACTTGGCTGAACTTCTTCACACCGTAGCCCAACTTAACTTTACCATTAATAGTTTTTCCACCTGCAAATGCTGCAATGCGTTGACCTATACAAATATCCCTTCTCGCATGTATTGCCTTACTTTTATCGGTTGTTTATGCGATGTCGTGTTCCACACACGCTTCGTCGAGCAGATTTATTCTCTTATCATTGCGACCAATCAATTTTGAAGTTTTATTCCAGGTACACTGTAGTTATATCTAGGAACGTGTGATTCGACTGGTAGTTTGTCTAGAATAGTGCCTCCTCCTCTAGTGCATCTCCTATCATGCGTTTTATACTATTGAGGTGGCTGTAGTCTGCACACCCTGTTATGACACTCTCTACGAGAATGCTCGTCTGGTTCCGAGCTCTTCTGCAACTCTTGTGTGTAAAAGCATTCTGCAATCTCAGTACCGCTGCTGTCCTTTAAGAGGTAGGTTATAGGATTCGTTCTTCGCACTTTGAAAACTGTGATTATCTCGGTTGACCAGATTGGCGTTTATGACTTTTCAAACACATGCGTGACGTCCTTCCCTGTTTTCACTTTCAATTTAGAATAAGTATCATTGACCATTAAGATATATTTGAATCCGTTATTCACATGTGAATATTCCCTCATGTTGAGAAGATGCTCCTGCGACAGGTCGTCCAAAACTTTAATCATAACATATCTTCGAGGATATTGCGTGCTGGTTTGTGCAGTTCTCGAACTACAGTCTCCATGCTTATTCGATGATGTCTCTCTGTGCTAAGATGTTACTGAAACAACTTCATTCGAATGACCTATGTTACCAGCGGCAGCTGATGCCATGAGCAGTCGTAGCCAATCTATTAGCTCATTGGGGCGTCGTAATATATATACTGTGGGAGTCGATTGCTCAATCTTCCATGCTGACTGCAAATACCATCACTCCTGCTATTTTTTTCACCATCAAATACAGATTTTATAATGGATTTGTATTTCACATTGCTTCGGCTTTTTGCATTCTTATGCAAATCAGTCAGAAGTAATATTTCACGATACATTTACAGATTATTAGGCGAATAATTTACAGTTTTTGTGGGTGTTAGGAAAATAAGGTTCAGTAGACCGGACGTTCTTTGAAACTGTCTATTGGCGATCTTTATTGTGTTCCCTGTTAAAGCTATAGGCTGCGTGCCCAACATGTATGGTTTTTTACCACTGACATCGAATGTTTTGTCTGTTCTAGCATCACTGTGATGGGTAATGAAATCGGCAATGGCGTTATCGTCGTCACTGTGGAATTTCGCTGAGAATTCGTAGAGAGATTGAGTAATTGGTTTAAAGGTTTCTATAGTGTCTGCTCTCTCTTCAAATGCCCTAATCTCAGCAACCGTAGCTTCTCTCAAACGGTCTTCCATGCCTCGATCACTTTATGCTTCGTCCACATCTCGTTGTACACGAAACCATCTATACCTGCCATCATTCACTTTTCTTGTTTTATCAATAACGAGAAACCCATACTGTGAGTGATTCCAGAAATCTACACATATCTTTACAAACTCTTTGAACGACTTATCGATTCCTACATGAGCCTTGTAAATGTGTTTTAGGTTCGGATTGTCCTGTTTGAATGCTATAATCAGGTTTGCATTATCCCTCTCCAGCTGTTGTGGGATTCTGGAATTGACTCAGATAAAATACATGGACAGCGATATGACGACCAAAACAGAAATATCGTCGAAATTGATCTTGGTTTTTCACAGCAACGTCGACAGACATGAACAATGTGTTTATTTTTTTTCCAGTGGAGGGATATCACTGCTCTCTCTGAATGTCGTGAATGTCACAACATCTATACCCTGCAATATCTCCTGTAGTAGTTGGTATTTGGGCTGAAACAGTGTTTTTAAAAATACACATACATCCTCAAAGCGGACTCCATCTGGCTGTGTTAGCAGTGACATGAGAATATTTGTCTTGTTGCGGTTGGATGGACCTACAATTATTGCACATGTGTAGTTGGGAAGGAGTATGCCATTCTTCCAGTCTTTCTGCTCCCCGTCACAGCTCCAGTCGCTTACAACAAAGTCTTTAGGCTTCACCCACCCTGCTGAAATACCTACTATGTCAAGCGTGCAAAGGGTTTTTATGGAAAATAATGAACACCATCCCCTGCCATGAAACCATGTCAGGAACTAGCGTGCAATGGGCTTTTACAGAGAATTTAGTTAAATGACGTGATTTTTTGCTGTTGCATGTTTACAGTGGAAATACTGATAGCAATAGCTTTAGTACTTGCAATATAATAAGAGGTAAGCAATAAAAACATATACATGTTTATATACATTTTTATTCAGTAATTCTACACGGGGTGCACTATATCAACAGGCTCTTTCTTTATCTTAACGCCAGTACAGAATACAGGAAATAAAGCATTCTTGTAGGCACGGAATTCAGCATGTATTTCTCCCAAACTTATTGGCAGTACATTAGTTTCCGTTGGTACCATATTGACCCCTGTTCAAAGTCATCTACATGCATCCTGTTCGTACAGTGATACAGTACAATGTCCCTATATACAGCTTTAACAAAAGGCAGTCATCTGTTCAGTCTTTCCAACACAATGGATAGCATCATCTGTAAACCGAACAAGGTTGTAATGGTGGAGTGCCGTAGATAAATGGATGTATCACCTGATTTCATGTGAAGTGTAGTCATGGTACACTGTTGTAATGGACAGAGTAAGAGCAGCACAGTATGTCTCTGGAGGAGGACGGCTTGGATGATACTCGGCAGTCAACTGCTGCCTGATGTAGGCTTTTGCACTACACAGTTCATCCCATTCCACCTCCACAAACTGCCCTTTAACACTTTTAGCTGCATTCTCTATCTCTGTCACAACATGCCAGTCTCTGTCTGCGGGTACCTCTATACCAGCAGTTAAATTATACACTGAAGTTAACTGTAGTGGTGCACAGGATTTAATAGGTATCTTCTCGTCCGCTACATCGTCCCTTTATCCATGCAGTACCACTGAAATATTCTGTGATGGCATGTATGATTGGGTCCAATACCGACCTGCATTATGCTGATTAGTACCCCAGGGCACTTCTGTGAGTCAGGAGCTGCCTGGGTGTCTTCAGTTGACAATGACAGCTCATTGTCCTACTCCAACAACTTGACCAGACGTGCAACTCGATCCCAGGGTGCTGCCACTGCTGTGGGTCCCAATGGGCTGAGACACATCACTGCTGCAGGCTCCAGCAGGCTGGAGTCCTTCGCATCCACCGATGAACAAAGAAGAAAAATCGTTACAAGCAATAATAGCGGCACAAAGACTTCATCTTCCTCACAAGACAGTAAACACAGACATTACATAAGGGGTACTTACTCTTCTGCGGCTAGTCTGCTGCTGCTGGGTGGTGCTGGACAATCTCAGCCGGCACTTCATGCTGACTACAACTGAGGCTGCAGAGTTGCTGAGCCCACCTTAAATCCCTGATGTGATCAGATGCTACGTTCTTATTGGCTACTGCCAATTTGTAGCTTCTCTGGCGGTATAATTGTGTTGGGGGGTGCACTCAAGCTTTCCTTCCAGTTCGAGGCCTGGAAAGGGCACTGCCATTTCGAATTTCTCCCGAATTCCCAGGTGGGGATTAGGGTGGGAGGTCAGCACAGCCTTGGGGGCCATTTCTGAAACTCCCGCCAAAATTCAAAATTCTCGCAAAAATTCGAAATTTCCACCAATGGGGTAGGTGGAGGAGGCGGAGGGGTAGGAAGAGGGCGGGGACTCATATGCCAGCTGAGGAAAGCGCATGATGTCATCTGGGGGGTAATTAATTGATCAACTTAATTAATTTGTACATCAGTTTGATATCAAAATTGCATCCTTGTTGCCATCTTCCTACTACTGATGGATTCACCCAGTGGCGATGACGAGAATACGTTTCTACACATGGGCCACCTTATTTTGTAGGAGCTGAACCTCGCAACGCTGAACTGGCCATTTTTTCTGCTTTTGGCTTTCCTTAGGTAAATTTAAATGCTTGAAACACTACGACTGTCACCTCTTAGCCCAGTATTTACGATATTTGCTTTGTCCCACCGATAATGAACACTACAGTGTCTAAGTACTCTTGCAGCTCCTAATCTAACATGAGAATCAGTACTAAATGTTATACAGGCATCTCAAAACACACAGTTTGGCGAGATCATCACATGGCACTACTTCGTTCACTGCCATTGCGCATCATCTCATCACCTGGCCATGTTACATGTGTACCACAGTAACAATACTGCAGCCAGCTGGCAAGAAATAATGCGTTTGCTTCAATTGATTTGTCTCTTGTTCACCTAACAGGAAACAATTAGCTTCTGGTCAACAAGAAAAATAAGTATACTTATATTGCACTTAGTAATTTGTGCAGTTATTTGGACTGTGGTACATTAATGGTAAAGGGATAGTAATAAAATTCATTTAATATTATATGTCTAACATTTTTCTTGCGTTCAGTAAGCCTATATTGATACCAAGTGATAGCAGTAAACAGAAAATTACAGGTGAATATCAAACTTTCAGAGCTTACATATCATGCACTCGGCTCAGCTTGTTGGACAGACAATTCAAGTTCCTACGATTTGCTTATCTTTTAGTTAATGTATGCTTTGGTCAGGTTGCAGTTTCCTGACCACTGTCTTTCTTGATGGGACATATGGAATGATTGAATGGATTTATCTTTTATTTATTTATTTATTTATTTCTCAAGTAAAGACCAGCTGTCTGTTATTATATAGCAGGTTGTACATCTTGTGGTTTTACATGTTATGTCACGCAAATTCCGTTTTATTATAAGCACATTTTTTAAGAATTTTACAAAAGGACAAAAAAAGGAAAAGTAGCAATAAAGTACAAATGCATATATACAGTTTTGTTTAAATTTGTTGCTAACATACGTAATGATAATAAATAAGATACATGAAAGGTTGTGGGTGTATTTTGAGTTAAAATTAAAATTGTATTTAATGGAAGACATAGGAAATTACAATAAATTTGAGTTAGATAATTATGATGTGACATTTCTTCCCTTTATACCTCTGTGTGTTTGGTTTACATTAAATTTGACTTAGATATGATGTGATATTTCTTCCCTTTATACCTTTTATGTGTTTGGTATACATCTGCTACATATGTGGTAATACTTGTGTGGTACATATGGGGCAATAATTAGTAGTGTATTGATCATTTAGGTTACAATATATTTCTGAACTTCGGTAATTGTGGAGATTGGGACCTGATTTAATGTCATAATCATCTGCATCAGGCGCAAGGGCTCAGTAAGACTTGGAACTAAACACACCTGATGCAGCAAGAGAAGAATAAATGTCACATCTTCAGATAATGTCACATGTTCCAGAATGGTATAGCAACCAACTACATAGAGAGTTGCGTTTTCAGATAGAGGCGATTTAATGGTGGAAGACCTTAGCTTACTTTTACTACGTTTGTATGTGTATCCTGTCTTCACTTTCTGTATGTGATATACGATCCCTGTACTGCTGATCTGTCAGATGTGGAGCATATGGTCTCTTCTGTTTGTATGTCGTATGTAGTGCACATAATTCTTTGTCTGCGATGTTGTTCACAGAGTTACAGTCATGCTGTCTGCATATTAACTGTCCTATGTATTGATTAGATAAACTCCGCCTCACGTGTCCTAGCGGACACTACGTGTTCAGGTCGGCCATTATCACCACAGGCACAAGTGTGAGTCTGTTTTAGGCCAAACCTGTGGAGGTGTACAGGATATGGGCCATGGCCCATGAGAAAGTGCACCATGCTGTGTGTTGGGTTTATGTACTTCAAGTTCATCTGCTCTTGGATACTGTGGAAGAATAGGTAGACTCATCTTCCCTTGTCAGTTGTGTCCCAGTCTTTTTGCCATGTGTCAATACTCCACTTGTTTAATTTCCAATTGTCGGTTATGTTTTGTCCAGTTACTTCTCCTGTTTTGTAATGTCTTCCCCTCCTTAGCCAGTAGGCTGCTACTCTGTGCTGAACTGTAGTACCTATAGGTGAAACTGCCAGTACCATACACAGTGCCTCAACTGAGGTCACACTGAAAGCTGCGAGAATTTGAGTAGAACACTCCTCTGGTTGTGCCTCATTGTGGTTTTATGTGTACATAAGCATTATCAATGTCCCAAAGCACTAGCCAGAAAACAAGTTACACTCCTGGAAATGGAAAAAAGAACACATTGACACCAGTGTGTCAGACCCACCATACTTGCTCCGGACACTGCGAGAGGGCTGTACAAGCAATGATCACACGCACGGCACAGCAGACACACCAGGAACCGCGGTGTTGGCCGTCGAATGGCGCTAGCTGCGCAGCATTTGTGCACCGCCGCCGTCAGTGTCAGCCAGTTTGCCGTGGCATACGGAGCTCCATCGCAGTCTTTAACACTGGTAGCATGCCGCGACAGTGTGGACGTGAACCGTATGTGCAGTTGACGGACTTTGAGCGAGGGCGTATAGTGGGCATGCGGGAGGCCGGGTGGACGTACCGCCGAATTGCTCAACACGTGGGGCGTGGGGTCTCCACAGTACATCGATGTTGTCGCCAGTGGTCGGCGGAAGGTGCATGTGCCCGTCGACCTGGGACCGGACCGCAGCGACGCACGGATGCACGCCAAGACCGTAGGATCCTACGCAGTGCCGTAGGGGACCGCACCGCCACTTCCCAGCAAATTAGGGACACTGTTGCTCCTGAGGTATCGGCGAGGACCATTCGCAACCGTCTCCATGAAGCTGGGCTACGGTCCCGCACACCGTTAGGCCGTCTTCCGCTCACGCCCCAACATCGTGCAGCCCGCCTCCAGTGGTGTCGCGACAGGCGTGAATGGAGGGACGAATGGAGACGTGTCGTCTTCAGCGATGAGAGTCGCTTCTGCCTTGGTGCCAATGATGGTCGTATGCGTGTTTGGCGCCGTGCAGGTGAGCGCCACAATCAGGACTGCATACGACCGAGGCACACAGGGCCAACACCCGGCATCATGGTGTGGGGAGCGATCTCCTACACTGGCCGTACACCACTGGTGATCGTCGAGGGCACACTGAATAGTGCACGGTACATCCAAACCGTCATCGAACCCATCGTTCTACCATTCCTAGACCGGCAAGGGAACTTGCTGTTCCAACAGGACAATGCACGTCCGCATGTATCCCGTGCCACCCAACGTGCTCTAGAAGGTGTAAGTCAACTACCCTGGCCAGCAAGATCTCCGGATCTGTCCCCCATTGAGCATGTTTGGGACTGGATGAAGCGTCGTCTCACGCGGTCTGCACGTCCAGCACGAACGCTGGTCCAACTGAGGCGCCAGGTGGAAATGGCATGGCAAGCCGTGCCACAGGACTACATCCAGCATCTCTACGATCGTCTCCATGGGAGAATAGCAGCCTGCATTGCTGCGAAAGGTGGATATACATTGTACTAGTGCCGACATTGTGCATGCTCTGTTGCCTGTGTCTATGTGCCTGTGGTTCTGTCAGTGTGATCATGTGATGTATCTGACCCCAGAAATATGTCAATAAAGTTTCCCCTTCCTGGGACAATGAATTCACGGTGTTCTTATTTCAATTTCCAGGAGTGTATTTACTTAAAGAGCGTTCCTCATTGTCTGTAGGGGTAGTCTGTATCATATAGTGTTCAGTCTTGTAAGTCTGTGTATGAGTTTCATCGCTTTGTTAATTGTTAGTTCGGCATAATCATTCAAGTGTAAATGTTTGTCAGTATAAATGCCAAGATATCTTGTCATAGTTTTTCTTTTTATAGATATGTTATTTAACTTTATAATTGGATTTCTCTTCAGTGTGCCTCTTAGATGCAAGGAAAAAAGTTTTGTTAGTTGCTGTTGTGAGTTTGTTGTCTTTTATCATTCACCAATGAACACAAGGTGCATGGCTTTACTCTCTGATGAGAACCTGGAGTTTGCACATACCATGACCACAAGGTCACCTGAATATGCAACCACCCCATTTGCATGTTGTTGTCTTCTAACATATTCAGCAGTTATTCTATGGCTATGTCTACATGTGGATCCTTGCAGACAGCCCCTGGTTATCCTCTTTATAAACTTTTGGCGACCAGTCTTCCGCTCTAGTACCCTATTTTTACAATAATCTCTAAGGCAGTTGTATAGAGCCAGCAGAATACTTATCTCTCCAAGTCTTGCAAGCATTGCTGGTCACCAAAGGTTGTCAATTAGGATTGCTACTATGTATTTATCATTTATTGTCTGTGTCATTTCTGTGGCCCTGTTTACTGCATTGTCGATGAATTTATGGTGAATTTATGTGACTGAAAGCCAAACTGATATGGGCTAAGACCAAATGGCGCTGGTACAGCTGAAAGCTGTGGCACAGCCATCTCTTCTGCACCTTTGCCAGAATATTAATGAAGCATGTTAGCTTGTATGTCTTAGGGTCAGTCGGGTCTTTGTCCTCTGCTTTCTTGATTATTACTGCATTTCCGTCTTCCACAGATTCGGCATTCGTTCTTCTAGTAGAGCATCATTCAGTAAGTGAAGTAGCTCATTTGATGGTTTCGGGGTGGATGCCATCTGGGCCTGGAGCCCTTATGTTCTTTATTTTGCGAACTACCAATGCAACTTCCTCGCAAGCAAAGGGGATGGCGATGCGTTCGTTCTTCATGTTTGTCGTCAAGTAGTCTGCGAAGGTCGGTATGTAGTTTGTTATCCAGAGTGTAGTCATCCTCAGCAAGTAGTTTGTTGAAGAGATATTGTGCTGTGCATCTCTAACCTCTTGTGCTAGTACCATATGGTTTCTACAGTGTTGATAATACTGTCAAGGTCTTGATACGTTCAGTCTACAGTTTAAATGGCTCCTCCCAGATGTTGATCTGTAAGTTTGTTCTAACATATGTGTCCCAATGGTCTTTCCTAATTTTATATACGAGTGTGGTTTGAAAAGTTCTCTGAATGGAATACAAAAAAGGAACTTACATCATTGAAACTTTTTTATTTTTCAATGTAGTCCCCTCGTAGATTAATGCACTTGGTCCAACGATGTTCCAGTGCCTTGATCCTGTCTCGAAAATGATTTTCCTCCAGGCATGCAAAATAGTTGTCAACTCTGGCTATCAATTCTTCGTTTGAAGTGAATCTTCGGCCACCAAGTAAAATTTTCAATTTTGGGAAGAGATGGAAGTCTGACAGAACCATATCAGGTGAATAAGGCTGGTGTGGCAACAATTCATACCTTAGTTCGTGTAATTTTGCCATGGCGATGGCACATGTTTTTGATCCAGTGCCAAGAGTCACGGCACCCATCTTGCAGATCATTTTTTTCATTTCTAATTCTTCAGTTAATACACTCCTGGAAATTGAAATAAGAACACCGTGAATTCATTGTCCCAGGAAGGGGAAACTTTATTGACACATTCCTGGGGTCAGATACATCACATGATCACACTGACAGAACCACAGGCACATAGACACAGGCAACAGAGCATGCACAATGTCGGCACTAGTACAGTGTATATCCACCTTTCGCAGCAATTCAGGCTGCTATTCTCCCATGGAGACGATCGTAGAGATGCTGGATGTAGTCCTGTGGAACGGCTTGCCATGCCATTTCCACCTGGCGCCTCAGTTGGACCAGTGTTCGTGCTGGACGTGCAGACCGCGTGAGACGACGCTTCATCCAGTCCCAAACATGCTCAATGGGGGACAGATCCGGAGATCTTGCTGGCCAGGGTAGTTGACTTACACCTTCTAGAGCACGTTGGGTGGCACGGGATACATGCGGACGTGCATTGTCCTGTTGGAACAGCAAGTTCCCTTGCCGGTCTAGGAATGGTAGAACGATGGGTTCGATGACGGTTTGGATGTACCGTGCACTATTCAGTGTGCCCTCGACGATCACCAGTGGTGTACGGCCAGTGTAGGAGATCGCTCCCCACACCATGATGCCGGGTGTTGGCCCTGTGTGCCTCGGTCGTATGCAGTCCTGATTGTGGCGCTCACCTGCACGGCGCCAAACACGCATACGACCATCATTGGCACCAAGGCAGAAGCGACTCTCATCGCTGAAGACGACACGTCTCCATTCGTCCCTCCATTCACGCCTGTCGCGACACCATTGGAGGCGGGCTGCACGATGTTGGGGCGTGAGCGGAAGACGGCCTAACGGTGTGCGGGACCGTAGCCCAGCTTCATGGAGACGGTTGCGAATGGTCCTCGCCGATACCCCAGGAGCAACAGTGTCCCTAATTTGCTGGGAAGTGGCGGTGCGGTCCCCTACGGCACTGCGTAGGATCCTACGGTCTTGGCGTGCATCCGTGCGTCGCTGCGGTCCGGTCCCAGGTCGACGGGCACGTGCACCTTCCGCCGACCACTGGCGACAACATCGATGTACTGTGGAGACCCCACGCCCCACGTGTTGAGCAATTCGGCGGTACGTCCACCCGGTCTCCCGCATGCCCACTATACGCCCTCGCTCAAAGTCCGTCAACTGCACATACGGTTCACGTCCACGCTGTCGCGGCATGCTACCAGTGTTAAAGACTGCGATGGAGCTCCGTATGCCACGGCAAACTGGCTGACACTGACGGCGGCGGTGCACAAATGCTGCGCAGCTAGCGCCATTCGACGGCCAACACCGCGGTTCCTGGTGTGTCCGCTGTGCCGTGCGTGTGATCATTGCTTGTACAGCCCTCTCGCAGTGTCCGGAGCAAGTATGGTGGGTCTGACACACCGGTGTCAATGTGTTCTTTTTTCCATTTCCAGGAGTGTATGTGGTATATCCCTTTCAGATGATATCTGGCAAGCCTGAGCAATTTCACACACTCTCAATCGGCGATCCTCCATGACCGGTTTGGGCACTTTCGCTATGATTTCTGGAGTAGTGACACATCTTGGCCGACCACTGCGCGGATCATCATCTAAGCTCTCCCGACCAAATTTAAATTCATTTGTCCACTTGGCAACAGTTGACTATGAACGAGCAAAGTCCCCCAGTGTATTCTGGAAATCTTCACGAATGTCCTTTGCTTTCATTACGAACTACTTAATCACTGCTCGAATCTCGATTTTTTCCATCTTCGCAGATCACTACGTGGGAGTAACAATAGAGCGATGTCACCCCCACAGCTCTCTTCCAAGAACACTGAAGTGACACGTGTTCACAGGCAACAGTCCAATGAAGATCACGCGAACAACTCGTTGCGCTGGTGCTGACCTGTCGTGGTGATTCCGAGAACTTTTCAAACCACCCTCGTTGTTCGTGTTTGTATGGTGTTTTAGCGTCGAGGTAGTATTGAAGTCTAATTTCTCTTTCCTGTGCTGCATTCCATTTTTATTAATATCGTCGTTTATCACGAGTGGCTTTCCTTAGCCTTGTTAATAGTGCTGAACATGGTGCCCTTTGTTTGGGTGCGATTTGTATTGCAGGTATTGCTGAAACTTGTGCCCTCTAAAACGTCTGTTAGAATGTGAGCTCTATAATCGATACTTTATTGGGTGACACAGAGGAAACTTCAACCACATGCCATAGTATTTGCCAGTTTGCTTTGTGTGGCAGCAGCCTCGGATGCTGTGATGTTTCTGTGTCTGTGTTTGTTTTAGGTATACAATTATTGCGTTATGATCTCTGAGTGTTCTCCTATCCTCCTATCGAGCACCTGCCAGTTCGCTACCTGTATTAATGACGCGCCGCTTGCCAGAGAAATATTAATGAATGTTGCTGCCTACTCCACTGTTCCTGCGGGAAGTTTGTTAAAAGTGAGATTACATTCATTTATAACGTCGACTATTATTTATGTAGTGTTGGCAGAAGAGCCAACACCGTGTTGCTAGAGCAGGCCGAAATGCACGCTATAATCTCACGCAGGATGGCGTGAGGTCTGGAACAGTTAAAGGAGATGAGTCTACTAAATAAAGTACGTAGTTGATGTAATACTTAACTTTAATCCATAATTGGAGTACATCGGTCTGATGGTTCATGCTTCATTAGATACATAGCAAAGGATAAATGGCGCCTTGCTAGGTCGTAGCAGTTGATGTAGCTGAAGGCTATGCTAACTATCGTCTCGGCAAATGAGAGCGTATTTGTCAGAGTAGCTTCGCTAGCAAAGTCGGCTGTACAACTGGGGCGAGTGCTAGGAAGTCTCTCTAGACCTGCCGTGTGGCGGCGCTCGTTCTGCAATCACTGGCAGTGGCGACACGCGGGTCCGTCGTATACTAGCGGACCACGGACGATTTAAAAGCTACCACCTAGCAAGTGTGGTGTCTGGCGGTGACACCACAATTTATCCTCTGGCATCCGTTCTGTCAGACTACCTAGGGCTGACCGAGTATTTACATCTGTTAAGATAGGAAGACGTCTTCCATTTGCAAATTGCGGAACTTCTTTTATTACTTCAACAAAAGGCCGGGCGTAGATCGATGAGATGATCCATGTTTTCTTGCCTGATGTTCTTTTCGACTGCGTGCATATATGCGTTATTTGTGTTACTATAAAGTCAGTGTTTACTACAACGATTGCAGCCATGGCTTTGTTTGCGTCTGTGGTTTGCATATACGCCCTCGGAATGCGTGAAATTCTTCCATCTCGTGTGTGCGGTTATTGTAGACACAATATGTCCGTGCACACCTCGTTCACCAGTTCACCAACCTGCCAAGCTCTGCGTCCACCGTCGTGCTTCCCATATAGTTTAACTGTAAGTCTTTCACTATGGAAATTTAGTAAGAAGTAAGCGCTTTGGCGCGCTCTGGGAGTGATCGAGATACACGTGTCCACACTCACATACCAGGTCTTTGTAAACATTGTCAAGCTTAAGGGCTTCATTTCTTCATCCACATGATCTGCGTAAAACATTACAGAATTCGCGTTTATTTGTTGGTAGGTTTTCGGTTCCTAGAATTATTCTGTTTGTTCAGTGATGGGTTAGCATATAGTGTCGCCCTGTGGGCGATTCAGTCTTGTTACTAGTACTAGCGCAATTTGATAAATTCCTTTCTTTTTCAGTCGACACAGGCGCAATTCTCTTCGATGTCATCATAGTCTGTTTTGTCTCGTACTTCATGGCTTTGTAGCTCTGATGTAACGGATCGTGGTGTTTATCTATTGATGTAATTTCTGTTGTCTTTATGTAATTTCTGTTTTTGAGTGATGCGGAGTCTCGTCAGTTGAAAATTTTTGTTATTTTTTTGGGTGAGCTTTGTGGTGTCACCGCCAGACACCACGCTTGCTAGGTGGTAGCCTTTAAATCGGCCGCGGTCCGTTAGTATACGTCGGACCCGCGTGTCGCCACTGTCAGTGATTGCAGACCGAGCGCCGCCACACGGCAGGTCTAGAGAGACTTCCTAGCACTCGCCCCAGTTGTACAACCGACTTTGCTAGCGATGGTTCACTGACAAAATACGCTCTCATTTGCCGAGACGATAGTTAGCATAGCCTTCAGCTACGTCATTTGCTACGACCTAGCAAGGCGCCATTACCAGTTACTATTGATATTGAGTCATGTACAGTCAAGAGCGACGCTCATCATTAATGGATTAAAGTTAAGTATTCCACCTGCTACGTCCGTTTTTCTAAAGTCTAATTTCCTTGTCCTGTTCCAGACCTCACGCCAGCCTGCGTGAGCTAAAACGCGTGCCTTTCGGCTTCCTCTAATAATACGGTGTTGGCTCTCCTGCCAACCCACAACAAGCTTTTTGAGTGTTCATGTTGTTTTCACTATCCATACCGCGCATGGTCACTTTTTGTTGTTTGAATTTTACAGTTTGCGTTTGTTTCACACTGGCAATTGTTTCTTGCACCTGCGCTGTCTTTTCGTGCGTATTCCCACTGTGGATGAAACGTACAGTTTGTTTATATAATTTACATGTTGATGAGTCATATTTATACACACATCAGAAAAAGTTTTGCATCACCTCGGTTCCGAGAGTTCCGGAACCTGTACAGAAAATTGGAATGGGGATTAACATAAACCGCCATTTTTATTGCTCATGAAAACCACAGGTTGCATTTTGTGTCACCATACAGCGAGACCTTCAGAGGTGGTGGTCCAGATTGCTGTACACACCGGTATCTCTAATACCCAGTAACACATCGTCTTGCATTGATGCATGCCTGTATTCGTTGTGGCATGTTATCCACAAGTTCATCAAGGCAGTGTTTGTCCAGATTGTCCCACTTCAAATGGTTCAAATGGCTCTGAGCACTATGGGACTTAACATCTGAGGTCACCAGTCCCCTAGACTTAGAACTACTTAAACCTAACTAATCTAAGGACATCACACACATCCATTCCAAAGGCAGGACTCGAACCTGCGACCGTAGCAGCAGCGCTGTTCCGGACTGAAGCGCCTAGAACCGCTAGGCCACAAAGGCCGACTGATTGTCCCACTCCTCAACGACGATTCGGCGTAGATCCCTCCGAGTGGTTGTTGGGTCACGTCGTCCATAAACAGCCCTTTTCAATCCATCCCAGGCACGTTCGGTAGGGTTCATGCTGGAGAACATGCTGGCCACTCTAGTCAAGAGATCTCGCTATCGTGAAGGAAGCCAATCACAAGATGTACACGATGGGGGCGAGAATTGTCGTCCATAAAGACGAATGCCTCGCCAATATGCTGCCGATATGGTTGCACTATCGGGAGGAGGATGGCATTCACGTATTGTACAGCCGTTACGGCGCCTTCCATGACCACCAGCGGCGTACATCGGCCCCACATGATGCCAACCCAAAACATCAGGGAACCCACACCTTGCTGCACTCGCGGGACAGTGCGTCTAAGGCGTGATGCCAATCCTGGGTGGTCCATTGGGCATGTTGTTTGGCCCATCTGTGCAGCGCTGCATGGTGTCGTGGTTGCAAAGGTGGACTTCGCCAAGGACGTCGGGAGTGAAGTTGCGCATCATGCAGCCTATTACGCACAGTTTGAGTCGTAACACGACGTCCTGTGGCTGCACGAAAAGCATTATTCAGTGTTCCTGCGAGCCATAATCCGTAGATGGCGGTCATCCACTGCAGTAGTAGCCCTTGGACGGCCTGAGCGAGGCATGTTATCGACAGTTCCTGTCTCTGTATATCCTCCATGTCCGAACAACATCGCTTTGGTTCACTCAGAGACGCCTGGACACTTCCCTTGTTGAGAGCCCATCCTGGCACAAAGTAACAACGCGGACGCGATCGAACCGCGGTATTGACCGTCTAGGTATTAGGCGCTGTTCATACGCGCTTGTCTACATCTTTGGGCGGGTTTAGTGACATCTCTGAACAGTCAGAGGGACTGTGTCTGTGATACAATATCCACAATCAACGTCTGTCCTCGGGAGTCTGGGAACTGGGGTGATGCATAACTTTTTTTGATGTGCGTATTTACATGGTGTTTAAAAAATGAGCGGTATATTTGAAACGGCAATAAAAACTAAACGATCAGCGATAGAAATACACCGTTTGTTGCAATATGCTTGGGACAACAGTACATTTTCAGGCAGACAAACTTTCCAAATTACAGTAGTTACAATTTTCAACAACAGATGGCGCTGCGGTCTGGGAAACTCTATAGTACGATATTTTCCACATATCCACCATGCGTAGCAATAATATGGCGTAGTCTCTGAATGAAATTACCCGAAACCTTTGACAACGTGTCTAGCGGAATGGCTTCACATGCAGATGAGATGTACTGCTTCAGCTGTTCAATTGTTTCTGGATTCTGGCGGTACACCTGGTCTTTCAAGTGTCGCCACAGAAAGAAGTCACAGGGGTTCATGTCTGGCGAATAGGGAGGCCAATCCACGCTGCCTCCTGTATGTTTCGGATAGCCCAAAGCAATCACACGATCATCGAAATATTCATTCAGGAAATTAAAGACGTCGGCCGTGCGATGTGGCCGGGCACCATCTTGCATAAACCACGAGGTGTTTGCAGTGTCGTCTAAGGCAGTTTGTACCGCCACAAATTCACGAAGAATGTCCAGATAGCGTGATGCAGTAATCGTTTCGGATCTGAAAAATGGGTCAATGATTCCTTTGGAAGAAATGGCGGCCCAGACCAGTACTTTTTGAGGATGCAGGGACGATGGGACTGCAACATGGGGCTTTTCGGTTCCCCATATGCGCCAGTTCTGTTTATTGACGAAGCCGTTCAGGTAAAAATAAGCTTCGTCAGTAAACCAAATGCTGCCCACATGCATATTGCCGTCATCAATCCTGTGCACTATATCGTTAGCGAATGTCTCTCGTGCAGCAATAGTAGTGGCGCTGAGGGGTTGCCGCGTTTGAATTTTGTGTGGATAGAGGTGTAAACTCTGGCGCATGAGACGATACGTGGACGTTGGCGTCATTTGGACCGCAGCTGCAACATGGCGAACGGAAACCCGAGGCCGCTGTCGGATCACCTGCTGCACTAGCTGAGCGTTGCCCTCTGTGGTTGCCGTACGTGGTCGCCCTACCTTTCCAGCACGTTCGTCCGTCACGTTCCCAGTCCGTTGAAATTTTTCAAACAGATCCTTTATTGTATCGCTTTTCGGTCCTTTGGTTACATTAAACCTCCGTTGAAAACTTCGTCTTGTTGCAACAACACTGTGTTCTAGGCGGTGGAATTCCAACACCAGAAAAATCCTCTGTTCTAAGGAATGAACCATGTTGTCTACAGCACACTTGCACGTTGTGAACAGCACACGCTTACAGCAGAAAGACGACGTACAGAATGGCGCACCCACAGACTGCGTTGTCTTCTATATCTTTCACATCACTTGCAGCGCCATCTGTTGTTGAAAATTGTAACTACTGTAATTTCGAAAGTTTGTCTGCCTGAAAATGTACTGTTGTCCCAAGCATATTGCAACAAACGGTGTATTTCTATCGCTGCTCGTTTAGTTTTTATTGCCGTTTCAAATATACCGGTCATTTTTGAAACACCCTGTATCTGTATTATTGTTTCATTATACGGTAACCTGCCCTCTGGCGAGGGGAGGATTAATTTACTTTTATGTTTAGGTGTGTCCAGATGTACTGGTGTTTCGTCTGTGTCATGGCTATGTTCTGGAAGGGCTTGACCGTGTCTCAGATGTCTATCGTCATTTTTATGTACTACTGTTAAGTGTGGTGTGGTGTGTAACGCCCGTTGCATGCTTACGTAACTATAGCCTGGACAATCGCTCCGACATTTGAGCGTTCCACTGTTGCCGTGTGCTGGTTAGCATCGAAGGTGCCCGGCCGCCACGACTTACCTCTGACATGGACATCCGCGCCGTATCCCAGCAACGATCTCCACCGTGGCGGGTTTGCAGGACCCACAGCAATCTGCAGAGCCGTGCAGTAGTCCTGAGGGCAAAGTCGCACCAGATGAAACATCACAACATCTCAGAAGCTTCCCAAGTGCCCTGTACGTTACTGGTGGTAGTCTGCTATTTGAGGTTTTACGTCTTCCGAGTCCGAAAGTAGCTATGTAGTTTACAGAGTATTGCATCTGAGTTACTTGCGGCTGTCACTCTGAAAAACATTCGCCATTCAGCACAGGTCCACCTGCTTCGCTGAGTGGTAACGTGTTTTCCTCCCACGCAGCGGGCCCGGGTTCGATTCCCGGCCGCATTGGAGATTTTTCTCCGCTCGTGGACTGGGTGTTGTGTTGTCATCATCATCTCACCCTCACCGACATGCAAGCCGCCCATTGTGGCGTCACGTGAGATAAGAATTTGTAACCCGGCGGCAGAACTTCCCCAGGTGGGGCCTCTCGGCCATCAATGCCACACGACCACTTCATTCAGCACAGTCTGAGACTCAAGGAAGAATAGAGCTAAACATGATGTTTATGCTGAGCAAAAATTGATGTTCTGCAGATTAGATCGAGCAGAATGTGAAAGGAATCTGTTTCATCTCTTTTCACTATGTCATACCCTATCATCACACACGTAAATTGTAATTTTATAGTTTCCTCTCTCTGTTTCACCTTGGAGACATGGACACTAATTTTGTATTTGGAGATTTTCGTATGTGTGTAATGTGCAATGCACCATCTAGTGAGACTGGGAGATCAGCAAAACCGGAATCAGCTGTGTGCGATGGATTAAGTACTGTGTGCTGGTATACCGGCTATTTCTCAATTTTGTATAGGCAACTGCTGGGATGTTCCGCAAATTGTGCCTCAGAGAATACGATACACTAAACAATTACAATACGATAACGAACAGAACGAAGTTTACACGAACCACAAACGGATGGCGCACACGAATTCACTCAGGTCGCCTTGAGAACTATGACATCAGGAAAGGCATCTGGCCACAAAGTTAAATAATAACTTTTTTTAAACAGTCTGTTTGATATATTAGGTTGGTGCGTAAGTTGGTAGCGTTTTTGTATTGCGTGTAGGTATTCCGGATGCTATGGGTTTATTTATCGAAAGGCAAAGCTCCGGAGTTCGAGTCTCTGTCCGGCACACAGTTTTAATCTGCCAGGCAGTTTCTTATTTATCGACTGTCATTTTTTACCCCTACTGGCCATTAAAATTGCTACACCACGAAGATGATGTGCTACAGACGCGAAATTTAACCGACAGGAAGAAGATGCTGTGATATGCAAATGATTAGCTTTTCTGAGCATTCACACAAGGTTGGCGCCGTTGGGGACACCTACAACGTGCTGACATGAGCGAAGTTTCCAACCGATTTCTCATACACAAACAGCAGTTGACCGGCGTTGCCTGGTGAAACGTTGTTGTGATGCCTCGTGTAAGGAGGAGAAATGCGTACCATCACGTTTCCGACTTTGATGAAGGTCGGATTGTAGCCTATCGCGATTGCGGTTTATCGTATCGCGACATTGCTGCTCGCGTTGGTCGAGATCCAATGACTGTTAGCAGAATGTGGAATTGGTGGGTTCAGAAGGGTAATACGGAACGCCAAGCTGGATCACAACGGCCTCGTATCACTAGCAGTCGAGACGACAGGCATCTTATCCGCATGGCTGTAACGGATCGTGCTGCCACGTCTCGATTCCTGAGTCAACAGATGGGGACGTTTCCATCTGCAAACAGTTCGACGACGTTTGCAGCAGCATGGACTATCAGCTCGGAGACCATGGTTGCGATTACCCTTGACGCTGCATCACAGGCAGGAGCGCCTGCGATGGTGTACTCAACGACGAACCTGGGTGCACGAATGGCAAAACGTCATTTTTTCGGATGAATCCAGGTTCTGTTTACAGCATCATGATGGTCGCATCCGTGTTTGGCGACATCGCGGTGAACACACATTGGAAGCATGTATTCGTCATCGCCATACTGGCGTATCACCCGGCGTGACGGTATGGGGTACCATTGGTTACGCGTCTCAGTCACCTCTTGTTCGTACTGACGGCACTTTGAACTGTGGACGTTACATTTCAGATGTGTTACGACTTGTGGCTCTACCCTTCATTCGATACCTGTGAAACCCTACATTTCGGCAGGATAATGCACGACCGCATGTTGCAGGTCCTGTACGGGCCTTTCTGGATACAGAAAATGTCGACTGCTGCCCTGGCCAGCACATTCTCCAGATCTCTCACCAATTGAAAACGTCTGGTCAATGGTGGCCGTCACAATACGCCAGTCACTTGTCTTGATGAACTGTGGTATCGTGTTGATTTGTTCAAATGGCTCTGAGAACTATGCGACTTAACTTCTGAGGTCATCAGTCGCCTAGAACTTAGAAGTAATTAAACCTAACTAACCTAATGACATCACAAACATCCATGCCCGAGGCAGGATTTGAACCTGCGACCGTAGCGGCCGCTCGGCTCCAGACTGCAGCGCCTAGAACCGCACGGCCACTCCGGCCGGCCTATTGTGTTGAAGCTGCATGGGTGGCTGTACCTGTACACGCCATCCAAGCTCTGTTTGACTCAATGCCCAGGCGTATCAAGGCATTTATTACGGCCAGAGTTGGTTGTTCTGGGTACTGATTTCTCAGTATCTATGCACCCAAATTGCGTGAAAATGTAATCACATGTCAGTTCTAGTATAATATATTTGTCCAATGAATGCCCGTTTATCATCTGCATTTCTTCTTGGTGTAACAATTTTAATGGCCAATAGTATATTTGTAGTTCACTGTTGGAATCTGAGTTTACACAGAGTCAATTTGTCATTTGGAGATAGTGAGTGGGGTTGTGGACGCTAGAAAATGGTGTTTTCAAGTGGAGAAATCGGAACATTTCCAACATATTCGTCTGAGTTTAGTAGAGGGGTGCCAGCAGAGACGGCTGCCAGAAATATTTGCGCTGTTGTTGTTGTGGTCTTCAGTCCTGAGACTGGTTTGATGCAGCTCTCCATGCTATTCTATCCTGTGCAAGCTTCTTCATCTCCCAGTACCTACTGCAGCCTACATTGTAACCTCCCCACAAAATTGTCTAAATAATAATGTGAATATGATTCTAATTTTTGTGTAACCTCAGAACAAAATTGGTTCCCATTTATAACTTCCCTACAGAAATTCATTCAGATTTAACCTCCACACAAAATTTGTTTCCCATTTAATGTACCCACAAAATTCTTTTCTCATCTAATGTGAGCTCGAAACAGAAAAATTCCTAAACCTCGTAATAAAAAACATAAATTCAGTAACCTGGTAAATTTTGGACGACAGCAGTGCTGCGTCATGGCCCTGTAAGATCATTGTGAATAAAAAGAGGAAAAATTCTTACCTCAGTAAAGTCCCCCTATATATCTGTTCTTACAATAAATTTTTCCGGCACAGCTCTGTGCAATGCTGGCCGATAGATTTGTCATTTATGAAAGGAAGCAACTGATTTTTCGTTTGCAACAATCGGAATGATCATGGATTGGAGAAATTAGTAAATTCTTTAAGTTAAAATGAATGCTTGTTAAAAAAAATTACTGTATGTGACAAAGATTATTATTAGGACATTTTTAAAACATTTGCATGGTAGTTCAGTTAACAATACTAGATATGCGCGAGGCTGCTTTTTACCTTATACAATAATACTCTGGCTCCGGCATCGCTGCACCGCGACCCGCCAGCCAACACGATGCACCATACCAGACCAGAGCAGACTCCAGACCAGAGCAGACTAGCAACAACTTACTGCTACAGCTACACAGTTCCTACTGCAGTCAACACTGCTCTCTGGTCAGCGATTCTCTTATACCTTGCATATCGCAGGCAGCGCATGAGCAATACATCTAAATTACATCTGCTCGGACCTCTTACATAAAATTACATCTGCATTACATCTGCTCGGACCTCTTGCAACATCCTTCTGAATCTGCTTAGTGTATTCATCTCTTGGTCTCCCTCTACGATTTTTACCCTCCACGCTGCTCTCCAGTACTAAACAGGTGATCCCTTGATGCCTCAGAACATGTCCTACCAACCGATCCCTTCTTCTAGTCAAGTTGTGCCACAAACTCCTCTTCTCCCCAATTCTATTCAATACCTCCTCATTAGTTATGTGATCTACCCATCTAATCTTCAGCATTCTTCTATAGCACCACATTTCGAAAGCTTTTATTCTCTTCTTGTCAAAACTATTTATCGTCCATGTTTCACTTCCATACATGGCTACACTCCATTCAAATACTTTCAGAAACGACTTCCTGACACTTAAATCTATACTCGATGGTAACAAATTTCTCTTCTTCAGAAACGCTTTCCTTGCCATTGCCGGTCTACATTTTAATATCCTCTCTACTTCGACCATCATCATTTATTTTGCTCCCCAAATAGAAAAACTCCTTTACTGCTTTAATTGTCTCATTTCCTAATCTAATTCCCTCAGCATCACCCGACTTAATTCGACTACATTCAATTACCCTTGTTTTGCTTTTGTTGATGTTCATCTTATACCCTCCTTTCAAGACACTGTCCATTCCGTTCAACTGCTCTTCCAAGTCCCTTGCTGTCTCTGACAGAATTACAATGTCATCGGCGAACCTCACTTATTTCTTCTCCATGCATTTTAATACCTACTCCGAACTTTTCTTTTGTTTCCTTTACTGCCTGCTCAATATACAGATTGAATAGCATCGGAGAGAGGCTACAACCCTGTCTCACTACCTTCCCAACCACTGCTTCCCTTTCATGTCCCTCAAGTCTTATAACTGCCATCTGCTTTCTGTATAAATTGTAAATAGCCTTTCGCTCCCTGTGTTTTACCCCTGCCACCTTCAGGATTTGAAAGAGATTATTCCAGTCAACATTGTCAAAAGCTTTCACTAAGTCTATAAATGCTAGAAACGTAGGTTTGTCTTTCCTTAATCTTGCTTCTAAGATAAGTCTTAGGGTCAGTATTGCCTCACATGTTCCAATATTTCTACGGAATCCAAACTGATCTTCCCCGAGTGTATGGGAATAATACCACTGGGCAGAGCACGGCAAAAAAATTGTTTTCCCATTTTAAGTTGGATCTTTTTGACATTAGCGACTCTCCACATTCAGGAAGACCTTCAGGGTTTGCGCAAAATGGTTTAAACGCATTAATCCACAATGATCCACGTCATTGTACTTGAGAACGGGAAAATATGATGAACTGTGTTCACTCCATATCGCGCGACATTTACATCCAATGGGGAACGTTCAGAAAGTCGTATACCGCATGCTCTAAGCTAAAATCACAAAAATCAGCAGGTGATCATATGCGCATCTTTGTTTGCTCGGCTTCAATTGGCTTGCAAACAACACCGACTATTCCTAACTTGTGTCGTTACTGGTTACGAGAAATGATGTCTTGATACACTCCTGGAAATTGAAATAAGAACACCGTGAATTCATTGTCCCAGGAAGGGGAAACTTTATTGACACATTCCTGGGGTCAGATACATCACATGATCACACTGACAGAACCACAGGCACATAGACACAGGCAACAGAGCATGCACAATGTCGGCACTAGTACAGTGTATATCCACCTTTCGCAGCAATGCAGGCTGCTATTCTCCCATGGAGACGATCGTAGAGATGCTGGATGTAGTCCTGTGGAACGGCTTGCCATGCCATTTCCACCTGGCGCCTCAGTTGGACCAGCGTTCGTGCTGGACGTGCAGACCGCGTGAGACGACGCTTCATCCAGTCCCAAACATGCTCAATGGGGGACAGATCCGGAGATCTTGCTGGCCAGGGTAGTTGACTTACACCTTCTAGAGCACGTTGGGTGGCACGGGATACATGCGGACGTGCATTGTCCTGTTGGAACAGCAAGTTCCCTTGCCGGTCTAGGAATGGTAGAACGATGGGTTCGATGACGGTTTGGATGTACCGTGCACTATTCAGTGTCCCCTCGACGATCACCAGTGGTGTACGGCCAGTGTAGGAGATCGCTCCCCACACCATGATGCCGGGTGTTGGCCCTGTGTGCCTCGGTCGTATGCAGTCCTGATTGTGGCGCTCACCTGCACGGCGCCAAACACGCATACGACCATCATTGGCACCAAGGCAGAAGCGACTCTCATCGCTGAAGACGACACGTCTCCATTCGTCCCTCCATTCACGCCTGTCGCGACACCACTGGAGGCGGGCTGCACGATGTTGGGGCGTGAGCGGAAGACGGCCTAACGGTGTGCGGGACCGTAGCCCAGCTTCATGGAGACGGTTGCGAATGGTCCTCGCCGATACCCCAGGAGCAACAGTGTCCCTAATTTGCTGGGAAGTGGCGGTGCGGTCCCCTACGGCACTGCGTAGGATCCTACGGTCTTGGCGTGCATCCGTGCGTCGCTGCGGTCCGGTCCCAGGTCGACGGGCACGTGCACCTTCCGCCGACCACTGGCGACAACATCGATGTACTGTGGAGACCTCACGCCCCACGTGTTGAGCAATTCGGCGGTACGTCCACCCGGCGTCCCGCATGCCCACTATACGCCCTCGCTCAAAGTCCGTCAACTGCACATACGGTTCACGTCCACGCTGTCGCGGCATGCTACCAGTGTTAAAGACTGCGATGGAGCTCCGTATGCCACGGCAAACTGGCTGACACTGACGGCGGCGGTGCACAAATGCTGCGCAGCTAGCGCCATTCGACGGCCAACACCGCGGTTCCTGGTGTGTCCGCTGTGCCGTGCGTGTGATCATTGCTTGTACAGCCCTCTCGCAGTGTCCGGAGCAAGTATGGTGGGTCTGGCACACCGGTGTCAATGTGTTCTTTTTTCCATTTCCAGGAGTGTAGTAACTCAAGGAAAAGAAAGGAATGGTTGAGCCCAAACAAAGCGGCAACTCCACGTACAAAGATCTGCGCACATCCACAAGAGATAATGTTATGCATCTGGTGGAACGGCGACTGTGTGTGGTGTACTGCGAGTTGCTGTAACCATCACTGCTGACGCTTGTTGTCAACAACTGATACGTCGCAGTACAAGAATAACGACCAGGAAGACTGTGTGAAGTGATGTTACTCCACAATACCCGCTCGAATTCTGCTAGACTGACAAAAACACTACACTGTAGTTAGGTTAGGATGTCATTCCGCACTCACCTTGTTCACTGATATTGCGCCTCAGATTTTCACATTTTCCGTTCGCTCTCGAACAGCCTTAAAGGAACTTTCTTTCCGAATGAAAATGCGTTCCGAACATGGCTCGATGAGTTCTTCGCCTCAGAACCAAGTGACTTCTACAGTCGCGGAACCGAAAAGTTACCCCAGCATTGGCAGATTGTTGTAAATAGTGAAGGAGAATATACAGGGTGATTCAAAAAGAATACCACAACTTTAGGAATTTAAAACTCTGCAACGACAAAAGGCAGAGCTAAGCACGATCTGTCGGCGAATTAAGGGAGCTATAAAGTTTCATTTAGTTGTACATTTGTTCGCTTGAGGCGCTGCTGACTAGGCGTCAGTGTCAGTTGATGCTAAGATGGCGACCGCTCAACAGAAAGCTTTTTGTGTTATTGAGTACGGCAGAAGTGAATCGACGACAGTTGTTCAGCGTGCATTTCGAACGAAGTATGGTGTTAAACCTCCTGATAGGTGGTGTATCAAACGTTGGTATAAACAGTTTACAGAGAATGGGTGTTTGTGCAAAGGGAAAAGTTCTGGACGGCCGAGAACGAGTGATGAAAATGTAGCACGCATCCAGCAAGCATTTGTTCGCAGCCCAGGAAAATCGACTCGCAGAGCTAGCAGAGAGCTGCAAATTCCACAATCAACTGTATGGAGAGTCCTACGAAAAAGGTTAGTTATGAAACCTGAACGTCAACTACCCGAGGCGATGGATCGGCCGCCAGGCAGCCCGTGACAGAGCACTTCATCACTGGCCTCCAAGAAGCCCTGATCTTACCCCGTGCGATTTTTTCTTATGGGGGTATGTTAAGGATATGGTGTTTCGGCCACCTCTCCCAGCCACCATTGATGATTTGAAACGAGAAATAACAGCAGCTATCCAAACTGTTACGCCTGATATGCTACAGAGAGTGTGGAACGAGTTGGAGTATCGGGTTGATATTGCTCGAGTGTCTGGAGGGGGCCATATTGAACATCTCTGAACTTGTTTTTGAGTGAAAAAAACCTTTTTAAATACTCTTTGTAATGATGTATAACAGAAGGTTATATTATGTTTCTTTCATTAAATACACATTTTTAAAGTTGTGGTATTCTTTTCGAATCACCCTGTATTATTGATGACTAAAGTCTCTGTTATATGTATGTTTTATGGAAAAACACTACGAACTCATGCCCCAACACTATGTATCAGCCTGTCTTTCCCTACAGTTTTTACGTCATATAGCTCCCCAAGTACTCCTTGATTCTTAACTGCTGTCCTAGCATCGTGCCCCTTCGTCTTGTGAATGTTTTTCAGAGGTCTCTCTCCTCAACAAATGTGCAGAGAACCTCCTCATTTCTTATCAGTTAACATAATTTTCAGTTTCAAATGCTTCGATTCTTTTCTTTTCCCACGTTTGATAATTCACTTTCATTTAGCGCTCCACTCATTACATACATTCTGAAAAATTTCTTCTTCAAATTAAGGCCGATGTTTGGTACTCATGGACTTCTTTCGGCGATGAGTGTCCATTTTGTTTTTGCTAGCCCGCCTTTCGTCTTATCGTTGCTCTGTCCGTTTTTTGTAACTTCGCCCCTACACTTCATCTTCTTCGTGGTCTCCAATTTCGTCGTTAAGTTTAGTGGTAATCTCATTACTGCTGTTTCTTATTATGTCTTTCTTGCTTTTACTTTTAGTCCACAGTGTGTGCTCGTTAGATTGTTCATTTCATTCAACAGGGCTTGTAATTGTTCTTTCTGTCACTGAGCATGACAATGTCATCACCGAATTTCATCATTTCACCAAGAAGTTTAATCCCACACTTTACTCTTTCAGTTATGTCCGTCATTGCTTATTTGATATAGAGATTGAGCAGCAAGGGGTGGGAGAACATATCCCTGTCTTATACACTTTCTAATCCATATATTTCATTCTTAATTTTCCATTCTCAGTGTTCCTTCTTAGCTGTTGTACATATTGCATATTATTCGTCTTTCCCAACAGCTTACTCCTATTTTATTGAGAATTTAGATCATCGTGCAGCATTTTACATTGCAAAACCCTTTTGCCAATTCGACAAATCCTGTGAAGGTGTCTTGATTCTTCTTCACTCTTGCTTCTATTGTCATTCGCGACGTTGGAACTGCCTCCCTTGTTCCTCAACCTTTCCCAAAGCCAAACTGGTCGTCTTCTAACAGACACTCAATTTTCTTTTCCATTGTTTTGTACATCAGGTTTCTCAGCAACTGAAATGCATTAGACGTCAAGCTGATTGTGCAATAATTCTCGTATTTGTCTGCCTTTGCTGTCTTTGGGATTGTGTGGATAGTGCTTTTCCGAAAGTCTGTTGGTATGTCCCCAGATTCATAGATTCGGAATATCAACTTGCTCGTCTGGTCACCACTTTCCAAAGTGATTTCAGAATTTCGGAACAAATGTTATGTATCATCCTCATTTGATGGAAAATCTTTCAGAGCCTTATTGAACTCTGAATATAATACAGGATCCTCAAGGTCTTCCGTATGGACTCCCATTTCTTCCTCTATCACGTCATCAGACAAATCTTCCTCCTTCTGGTACATGCCTTCAAAGTACTCTTTCCACCTATCTGCTCTCTCCTCTGTGTCCTATTGGTCCTATTATCCTTTTAATGTTGACGACATTACTTTATTGTAATTTCACTGAATGGTGTTTCGACCTTTCTATACGCTGTATCAGTCCTTCTGAAGGTGAATTCTTTTTCGATTTCTTTACTTTTCTTGCAGCCATTTCCTCAAGCCTTCTTTCCACTTCCTCTTTATTTCATTCCTAAATGTCTTATATTTCTGTTTTCCTTAAGGACTATCCAGAAAAAAAAATTTTACTGATGCTGGACTTCCAAGCGGATCCACCTGCCACGCAAGACCTGGACTGCCCTGAACAGAATCAGAACGGACCATGGCCGTTACGGAGATATTTTCCACAAGTGGAAAAAGCTGCCTAATCCAGAATGTGACAGTGGAGCTCCACAACAGACAATTCATCACATTGTCAGTGGCTGCAAGATTCGAGCCTATCATGGTGATGAAGAGGACTTCCTACTGGTAACTCCAGATGCTGTGCACTAGATTGAAGGACTGGATATCCAGTTGTCAAACACAAACATTACTACTTTTCTCATCTGTAAATATGTATGTACGTATATGTAATCGCTGATATGTCTGTACTACTCTTACGCTAAATAAATTCCTGCACGTTTTTATACTTTCTTCTTTCGACGATCATTTGAAGTATTTCTTCCGTTACCCAAATTTTCTTCGCAGTGACCTTCCTCGTATCTATGTTTGCTGTTCCCAAATTCCATGAGTGAACATTTTAGAGATGTCCACCTCTCTTCAACTGGAATGCCTACTGTGATATTCATTATCCCAGCATCTACAGCCTCAGAGAACTTCAGACGCATCTTTAGTATCTCTCTTCTTTGAACACTGAATTTTCTTGACGGTTCTCTTAAACTTGAAGCCTACTTTCATCAGAAATTGTGAACGCAGTCTGTATTTTCTCCTCGGTACACTTCATAGTCCAGTATATGATTTCGGAATCTATATCTGATCACGATGTAATCAGCTGGAATCTTCTCGTGTCTCCAACCTTTTCCAGGTGTAGCTCGTCGTCGTGCTTTTTTTTTTTTTTTTTTTTTTTTTAAACACTGTATTAGCTATTACTAAGTGAAATTTTATGCAGAAATCAGTTAATCTTTCTCGTCTCTTATTTCTACTACCAAGACCATATTTTCCCCAACTATGTCTTATGTTGCTTGCCCTGCCACCGTTTTCCAATCCCCCATGAATATCAGGTTTTCATCTTCCTCTACCTACTGAATTACCCTGATATACTTTCTTTACACCTTTGTCTTCTGCCTGTGATGTCCAGGTGTATATCTAAATTATTATTGCTGGAGTTGGTTTGCTGTCGACACTGATGCAAACATTTCTATCGCCGAATTGTTCACAGTAACACACACTGTGTCCTAAATTCCTGTTGGTAACGAATCCCATCCCAGTTATGCCATTTTCTGCTCCTGTTGATATTACTCTATATTCGTCGGACGAAAAATTCTTCTCTTCTTTCTATTTCATTTCACTGACCCTCACTATATCTAGGATAAGTCTCTTCATTTCTCTTCTCAGATTTTCTAACTCCCCTACGACGTTTTCAGACTTTTGACATCCCACATTCTGACTCGTAGTGTGTCGCCTTTTCGTTGGTTATTCAGTTTTTTTTGTCATGGCTACTTCCTCCTTAGCAATTCTTTCCCGGAGATCGGAATGGAAGATTAACCCGGAATCTTTTGCCAGTGGAAAGATCATCATTACGTCTTTTTAATTGCAGGTCACAAATTCGGCTGATACACGTCGCACACCTGTAATGTAGTGATTTACTTTGCTTTTTGTATCGTCACACCGTCAATCATAGCTGATTATTCCGCCATTTAGGGATTGTTTCCCACCTTAAGTGCAAGATGTTGACCTGAAAATCTGTCCGCTCCTCCGCCCACTTTGAGAAGGCCGTTGGCAGAACGAGGGCAGACTTCGGCCGCCATTGCTGATGATTTAAGTAGTGGCCTAGATTCGAACCTGGAACCCAGGCCGTTTTCATCACCAATCAGAGACGCTGCCCCTAGACCACGGCAGTAATACGAGGGCAGTTCAATAAGTAATGCAACACATTTTTTTCTGAAACTGGGGTTGTTTTATTCAGCATTGAAATACACCAGGTTATTCCCCAATCTTTTAGCTACACAACACTATTTTTCAACGTAATCTCCATTCAATGCTACGGCCTTACGCCACCTTGAAATGAGGGCCTGTATGCCTGCACGGTACCATTCCACTGGTCGATGTCGGGGCCAACGTCGTACTGCATCAATAACTTCTTCATCATCCGCGTAGTGCCTCCCACGGATTGCGTCCTTCATTGGGCTAAACATATGGAAATCCGACGGTGCGAGATCGGGGCTGTAGGGTGCATGAGGAAGAACAGTCCACTGAAGTTTTGTGAGCTCCTCTCGGGTGCGAAGACTTGTGTGAGGTCTTGCGTTGTCATGAAGAAGGAGAAGTTTGTTCAGATTTTTGTGCCTACGAACACGCTAAAGTCGTTTCTTCAATTTCTGAAGAGTAGCACAATACACTTCAGAGTTGATCGTTTGACCGTGGGGAAGGACATCGAACAGAATAACCCCTTCAGCGTCCCAGAAGACTGTAACCGTGACTTTACCGGCTGAGGGTATGGCTTTAAACTTTTTCTTGGTAGGGGAGTGGGTGTGGCGCCACTCCATTGATTGCCGTTTTGTTTCAGGTTCGAAGTGATGAACCCATGTTTCATCGCCTGTAACAATCTTTGACAAGAAATTGTCAACCTCAGCCACATGACGAGCAAGCAATTCCGCAAGGTCAAGCAAGACCCTCCTTTGCTCTTTATGGTGTTCGGTTAGACAACGAGGGACCCAGCGGGAACAAACCTTTGAATATCCCGACTGGTGACCAATTGTGACAGCACTACCAACAGAGATGTCAAGTTGAGCACTGAGTTGTTTGATGGTGATCCGTCGATCATCTCGAACGAGTGTGTTCGCACGCTCCGCCATTGCAGGAGTCACAGCTGTGCACGGCCGGCCCGCACGCGGGAGATCAGACAGTCTTGCTTGACCTTGCGGCGATGATGACACATGCTTTGCCCAACGACTCACCGTGCTTTTGTCCACTGCCAGATCACCGTAGACATTCTGCAAGCGCCTACGAATATCTGAGATGCCCTGGTTTTCCGCCAAAAGAAACTCGATCACTGCCCGTTGTTTGCAACGCACATCCGTTACAGACGCCATTTTAACAGCTCCGTACAGCGCTGCCACCTGTCGGAAGTCAATGAAACTATACGAGACGAAGCGGAAATGTTTGAAAATATTCCACAAGAAATTTCCGGTTTTTTCAACCAAAATTGGCCGAGAAATAAAATGTGTTGCATTACTTATTGAACTGCAATCGTAAAATAAAATTTGACAACTGCTAAAAAGCGTATCCGTTAACAAGACAAGATAACAGCTAGGCAAAAGAAAGTACTAAATTTCATTTGGAATAACCGATCTACTCCGTGGCGAGGTTTCCAGAGTGAGAAGCAAAATGCGCCCAGTAAGGGTTCTTTCCTGTTTCCTAATTCCAGGAATATAACCCCCATGTACAGAGGCTCATGGTCTGCTGTGTTGGTAAGTAGTGCACAGAATATCAATGTTGCTAAATCATTTGCTTCCGATAGTACCCATCACTTCGCAAAATTTATTCATACAAACACCCCAAAATTTAGTGTCGGCAGGGAGTGTACCCTGAGAGAGGTGAGGAGGGGCAGATTTTAGACTCTGCTATTTCTTCATCCACAGCGAATCTCCCTCCCGCTCCTAGCTCATACCTCGGGTATACTCTTTTATCTCTTCTGTACGTATACACACAAACATGTACAAAATCTAGCTGTTTCATTTCACCTGTGAAGAAAAAGTATTTACTTGATTACTTTGTCACATTCTTACAAGTCGGCTGGACTTCAGGCCTTTATGCTAGACTCATCTCACTAGAATTTTTTAGAAAATTTATCATACGTTTAATGATCTGATTCGGATATTCCTCAGTTAATTTTGGTGATTTTTTTTTTTTGATTCTGTTGCGATCACGTGTCTCCACGATGTATAACCGCATATTACAGACAACAGCTACATATAAATGTATCTGCCAGACAAAAAAAAGTGAAGTACCCGGGAGACATGGTCGGATGTTATGTAACTTTGTGCACGTACATAGCTTCAGTGGGTATGTAAGTGATTAGAGTTGCAAATCACTGTGACAGAGAGGTTAGTGCCGTTCGTCTTTGTTGTTATCAGGCCTGTCTGGGTATTTAAGGAACGTGAACAGCACCAGAAGGACACGATGATGCCACAAATCGCCTTAGACGGCATTGTCAGCACCTGCAACAGTTTGAAAGACGTCTCATTGTGAGTCTCCAGGTGGCTGCTTAGTCGAATAGTACGACATCCAGATTTGTGGGGTTTTTAGACGAGACAGTGGCTCTCTGTTGGACTGGCCAGGCACGTGTGTCGTGAACGTCCCAATCGACAAAGTATGACCACCACAAGGCAGGATAGCTGCATTGTGCACCAAGCACATCGCAACCCCTTCACATTTGCGCCTACCATCTCCCCCCCCCCCCCCCCCCCTTTCTTGCAGCGGTGTACCGTAGGTCTCTAGAAGAGCGTAGCGTTCCAAAGGATTGGAAAAGGGCATAGGTCATCCCCGTTTTCAGGAAAGGACGTCGAACAGATGTGCAGAACTATAGACCTATATCTCTAACGTCGATCAGTTGTAGAATTTTGGAACACGTATTATGTTCGAGTATAATGACTTTTCTGGAGACTAGAAATCTACTCTGTAGGAATGAGCATGGGTTTCGAAAAAGACGGTCGTGTGAAACCCAGCTCGCGCTATTCGTCCACGAGACTCAGAGGGCCATAGACACGGGTTCACAGTAGATGCCGTGTTTCTTGACTTCCGCAAGGCGATCGATACAGTTTCCCACAGTCGTTTAATGAACAAAGTAAGAGCATATGGACTATCAGACCAATTGTGTGATTCGATTGAAGAGTTCCTAGATAACAGAACGCAGCATGTCATTCTCAATGGAGAGAAGTCTTCCGAAGTAACAGTGATTTCAGGTGTGCCGCAGGGGAGTGTCGTAGGACCGTTGCTATTCACAATATACATAAATGACCTGGTGGATGACATCGGAAGTTCACTGAGGCTTTTTGCGGATGATGCTGTAGTATATCGATAGGTTGTAACAATGGAAAATTGTACTGAAATGCAGGAGGATCTGCAGCGAATTGACGCATGGTGCAGGGAATGCCAATTGAATCTCAATGTAGACAAGTGTAATGTGCTGCGAATACATAGAAAGAAAGATCCCTTATCATTTAGCTACAATACAGCAGGTCAGCAACTGGAAGCAGTTAATTCAATAAATTATCTGGGAGTACGCATTAGGAGTGATTTAAAATGGAATGATCATATAAAGTTGATCGTCGGTAAAGCAGATGCCAGACTGAGATTCATAGGAAGAATCCTAAGGAAATGCAATCCGAAAACAAAGGAAGTAGGTTACAGTACGCTTGTTCGCCCACTGCTTGAATACTGCTCAGCAGTGTGGGATCCGTACCAGATAGGGTTGATAGAAGAGATAGAGAAGATCCAACGGAGAGTAGCGCGCTTCGTTACAGGATCATTTAGTAATCGCGAAAGCGTTACGGAGATGATAGATAAACTCCAGTGGAAGACTCTGCAGGAGAGGCGCTCAGTAGCTCGGTACGGGCTTCTGTTGAAGTTTCGAGAACATATCTTCACGGAACAGGTCAGGGAGAGCTTTGCCCATAGTCCACAAAAATCAAAGCAACGTGCCTCTCGCGAGAATAGCATTCCACAAAAGTTTGTGTGAGGAGTACTGTGTAGACGTTTATCTTTGAAACCACCTTCCCTCCTACGTACAGGGCTATTACAAATGATTGAAGCGATTTCATAAATTCACTGTAGCTCCATTCATTGGCATATGGTCACGACACACTACAGATACGTAGAAAAACTCATAAAGTATTGTTCGGCTGAAGCCGCACTTCAGGTTTCTGCCGTCAGAGCGCTCGAGAGCGCAGTGAGACAAAATGGCGACAGGAGCCGAGGAAGCGTATGTCGTGCTTGAAATGCACTCACATCACTCAGTCATAACAGTGCAACGACACTTCAGGACGAAGTTCAACAAAGATCCACCAACTGCTAACTCCATTCGGCGATGGTATGCGCAGTTTAAAGCTTCTGGATGCCTCTGTAAGGGGAAATCAACGGGTCGGTCTGCAGTGAGCGAAGAAACGGTTGAACGCGTGCGGGCAAGTTTCACGCGTAGTCCGCGGAAAATTGGCTCATGCCACAACTGGAGACCGACAGCGCCGACTTCATCTTTCAACAGGATGGTGCTCCACCGCACTTCCATCATGATGTTCGGCATTTCTTAAACAGGAGATTGGAAAACCGATGGATCGGTCGTGGTGGAGATCATGATCAGCAATTCATGTCATGGCCTCCACGCTCTCCCGACTTAACCCCATGCGATTTCTTTCTGTGGGGTTATGTGAAAGATTCAGTGTTTAAACCTCCTCTACCAAGAAACGTGCCAGAACTGCGAGCTCGCATCAACGATGCTTTCGAACTCATTGATGGGGACATGCTGCGCCGAGTGTGGGAGGAACTTGATTATCGGCTTGATGTCTGCCGAATCACTAAAGGGGCACATATCGAACATTTGTGAATGCCTAAAAAAACTTTTTGAGTTTTTGTATGTGTGTGCAAAGCATTGTGAAAATATCTCAAACAATAAAGTTATTGTAGAGCTGTGAAATCGCTTCAATCATTTGTAATAACCCTGTATATCTCGCGAAGAGACCGTGAGGATAAAATCAGAGAGATTAGAGTCCACACAGAGGCATACCGACAATCCTTCTTTCCACGAACAATACGAGACTGAAATAGAAGGGAGAACCGATAGAGGTACTCAAGGTACCCTCCGTCACACACCGTCAGGTGGCTTGCAGAGTGTGGATGTAGATGTAGATGTAGACACCCTGCATCGTTCTGTGTCACACCACACCATTTGTCAGTGACCGTTCGGTTTCCCTTTCCTTTTTATTGCCTCCTTTGGACTGCTGGAGTCCGACATCTAATGAGCTTCATGCGGGTGTTAGCGCTCCGCCCAGACCGCTTAGCCGGAACACACGGCCCTCACCGCGCAGCTATTACGCTACACAGCTGAGGGCGCAGGCGCCACGTGGGCGTGGGCGTCGTAGAGATCTTTTGTCCTCTTTCTTTTTGTAAATGGCGGCTGTATTGTACAGTGTGAGTTAAAAAGGACTATACAACTTTCGAATGATACAGAACCGTATTGGAATAACTTGCAGAATCATTGTATACATTATCTTTTAGCAAACTACCTCAACTTTGATTCACGTAGTGCATCAGTATCCCATTCCGCCACCAAGAGCACTAGTGTAGTGCACAGTTAAGGGGCTCCGGAACGCCCTATACTTGCAATGTTAAAATAACGCTTATAAATTACGTCTTTCCTCACAAAGTATTTGAGGTAGGAAGTTGAACTTTTTACAGATTATTTATTGGAATATGGGCTACAACTTAACACAGGGATTTTACAAAATTTTAGTTCAGTTATTAAAGATGATTTTTTTTCAATTGTAATGAAAATTCACAATATTTTTTTGCAATTTTTTATTTATATATTCAAAAATATACAGTTTTTTGGAAAAAGGCTGTGTTAAATTATGCAGAAGGTACTGTGTAACATTTACTGAAAGTTTGAAACAAATATGTGCGGAAGATCCTTAGAAAACATGTAATTAGTATGAGAAAATAAAAGTTTTGGGAATCGAGCGACAAAGATTGGATTAACTTTTTAGTGCATTCCAGGTCCATAGGATGGATTATCTTCATCCTCTGCAAACTCCTCCTCCAGCTTCCTCTTGTTCCTCCTCCTGTTTACTCTTGCTTGTATTTCTAGACTCTTTACAGCCCTGTCTGCAGCCCAAAGGCGTTCCTTGTCTAAAGCAAGCATCGCTCGTACCATGTTAGAATGTTATTATTTACAGTAATAACACATACCTTTGGCTTTCCAACATTTCTCCTTTTCTTAAAAGCCTTCAGAGGATTTCTAATAACTTTACTTTTACTCATTATTATACTTCAACAAAACAGAGACTCAAGAAACAGAATTAATTACGAATATTTTCGAGATAACGACAGAGTAAATAAACATGAAACAATCGTCAATCATACCAGCGATATATATTGAACCACCACAGGTTAGCCACAACACATACTTTATCTCACATCACTAAAATGTACCTGATGAACACGAACGTTAATAATAACACCATTTGACGGCAGTTTAACAGCGCCACAGTGGGTCACGTCCATGTAGAACACATTTCAAAAAAAAAATTTGAAAATAGTTGTAGTCTTCGGAATTGAATAAATTATATATCTATTAAAATGTAATAGTCTGCAGATTCAGAAAACGCAAAAAAGTAAAAATTGAACTTTTCATGATTTTGAGCCTTTCCGGAGCCCCTTAAAATGGCTACTTTCAGTGGTGCGGAGGGTGCTCGCTATGTGTTTCGGTTTCATGAAACGAACTCCGCAATAACTGTTCGGAGTAAATTTCGCACCAAATACGCTAAAGAACCTCCAAGCAGGCCTTCAATTCACTCTTGACACAAGAACTTTGTTGAAACGGGTTATTCATTGCGGCACGATAAATCACGAGGTCGCCTCGTGTTGACGATTATGTCGGACAGGTCAGGGATAGCTCTGCCCACAGTCCACATAAATCAAAGCAACGTGCCTCTCGCGAGAATAGCATTCCACAAAAGATTGTTTGGGGAGTACTGTGTAGACGTTTACGTTTGAAGCCACACAGATTCACAATGGTACAGCACAACAGTGACGCAGATAAAGTTGCTGCTGGGGAATTCCGTGCGGATATGTTGCACTGAACAGAGGACAACGAGACATTCCTGAACACAATATTATTCAACGGTGAGTCGACATTTCATATTAATGGCATGGTGAAGCCTACAACTGCAGAATAAGAGGCAGTAAAAAGCGACATGCAACCCTGGAACACGTTTATTACAGCCCCAGAGTTAATGTATTTTGTGCCCTTAGCAAATTGAGAAAACTGTCACTGGTATTGTGTATCTGGATACGCCTGAAAATTTTTTAATTCCACAGATCGATGAAGATGACCGAGGGGGGATGGTTTACTACCAGCTAGACAGTGCACCACCTCATTTCCTCACGGAAGTTCAAGATTTCCTCGATAATCACTTCCCTGGCCAGTCTGTTGGCCGTGGAGGGCCAGTCGCATGGCCGCCTCGCCTTCCGTTCTTGACAACAATGGATTTCTTTCTGTGAGGTCTCATTATAAACCATGTTTATGTTCCTCCCTACCAAACAGTTTACCTGAGCTGAAGAATCTAATCTACACCGCTGTTGCACAAGTGATGCCCAACGTGCTGCCGGCCGCGGTGGTCTAGCGGTTCTGGCGCTGCAGTCCGGAACCGCGGGACTGCTACGGTCGCAGGTTCGAATCCTGCCTCGGGCATGGGTGTGTGTGTTGTCCTTAGGTTAGTTAGGTTTAAGTAGTTCTAAGTTCTAGGGGACTTATGACCTAAGATGTTGAGTCCCATAGTGCTCAGGGCCATTTGAACCAGCCCAACGTGCTGCAACGTGTGAGGGAAAATGTTGATTACCTGTGAGATGTTTGCTGCATCAGAAATGGAACTCAAATGAAACCAAAATGGTATTTGGCCCTTTTATGTGAAACTTGAGGTTGCCTGCTACAAAATGACACATCTATCGATCCTGTAAGTTGTCTCAATAAATTTTTATATCATTGTAAAGCTCTTTTTGACTCACCCTGTACATATAAAATTATTATACATCATATAGGAGATAGGAAATTATAAAAGGGAAAATTTGATTTAAGGAGAGCAAAGGAAGAAGATAAGATAGATTGAGTAGTAGAGGTCGCTTCACCAACGCTGCCCAGGGAGGAGGTGTCGGATGTGACCTCGATCCCAATATCCCTGTGCAGTGTCTCCCAAGGTTAGCTGCTAATCTATGCTGATATGCTTGTGTACATAATTCTAGGTCAGTGGCTAGCGGTAGCCGGACTAGTTAATTACTATCCAATGTGCATGCTGCCATTAACGCCACAACACAAGAAGCTGCATTTGGATTGGTCCCATGACCGTGAAGCATATACACGGTTCTCCTCTACCCTGGGTGACCATAGTCGGCGAATATAGCGGCAGCCTGGCGAGACTCCCATTCTTCTGACGTTTTGGAGAGGTGCTGTGATGTTACTTCTGGCATCATGGTTTGAGAAACCATTGGTACGACTTCAATTCGCAGCTGGTAGTGAATGAGGGGACTCAGATGGCACAATGCAACACCTTGGACATCCTGCAGACTCAAGAGTTACCTTCCATGCGACATTATTGTGGTAAAAATGAAATGATCATGTGGCATTGTTGACCGGGTGCTGTTTTTCTACAGGAGACAGCGCGTCGACACGAGGCACATGTCCCTGTGGACTGTCTGTGTGATGTTGAGGTATCGATGTAGCCATCAAGACTTCCAGACCTGTCCCAATGTGTGGGACCAACTAGGATGTCAACCGAGTCACAGTGCCTTTGTCCAGGACATCAAGGACCAGTTCCCACAGTTGTGGGACAGCTTGCCTTGGAACGGGATATAACCCCCTTATGGCACACTTCTCATCCGAATGAGTGCTTGAAACGAGGCTAGAGGGGGTGCAAAGACATACTGATTAATGCTTTTGTGGTGTCACCGCCAGACACCACACTTGCTAGGAGGTAGCTTTTAAATCGGCCGCGGTCCGCTAGTATACGTCGGACCCGCGTGTCGCCACTGTCAGTAATTGCAGACTGAGCGCCGCCACACGGCAGGTCTAGAGAGACGTACTAGCACTCGCCCCAGTTGTACAGCCGACGTTGCTAGCCATGGTTCACTAAGAATTACGCTCTTATTTGCCGAGACGATAGTTAGCATAGCCTTCAGCTACATTTGCTACGACCTAGCAAGGCGCCATTACCAGTATAGATATTGAGATTCTATTAATGTATCATCAAGAGCGATGTTCTACAAATGTGGATTAAAGTTAAGTATTCCAGAAGCTACGTACTTTTCTTTATAGCATTCATTACGTATCCTGTTTCAGACCTCACGCCAGCCTGCGTGAGTTTTTAGCGCGTGCCTTTCGGCTTCCTGTCATTGTGTCTAGGCTGTCTGGTCTAGACACAACAGCTTTCATACTATCTTCTTTGTAATTTGACTCGATTTTATAATCATTGCAATAACATCACATACACTCTCGAGTCATGAATTTTCAGTTCGTTTTCTATTCCGCTTCTGGTTGCTTCACGTATTTTGCCAGGTACAAAATGGTTCAAATGGCTCTGAGCACTATGGGACTTAACATCTGAGGTCATCAGTCCCCTAGAACTTAGAACTACTTAAACCTAACTAACCTAAGGACATCACACACATCCATGCCCGAGGCAGGATTCGAACCTGCGACCGTAGCGGTCGCGCGGTTCCAGACTGAAGCGCCTTTAACCGCGTGGCCACACTGGCCGGCTTGCCAGGTACAGTAACTAGCGATCGGCTGTCCACACATTTAGTACGCTCCTAGTGTCTCCAGTTATCCATAAGATAAGGTTTATTTCTCATTTCATCCTCGCTTTGTGCGAGATGACTGGGTGTTTGTGTTGTCCTCATCATTTCATCATCATCCAGGAAAGTGGCGAAATTGGACTGAGCAAAGGTTGGGAAATTGTACGGGCGCTGATAACCACGCAGTTGAGCGCCCCACAAACCAAACATCATCATCATCATCGCTTTGTGACTGTTTTGCAAATCAACAGAAGGAAGGAAGTAAGTAGCTTAGGACAGATTCTCATCAGCACAGGTAGTAATAGGTCAGTAGCGAAAAACTTCACGAACGAGTTTCAAATATATTTCCTGTATAAGTGGGAAGCATCCTCGGCCACGCGGTGCCCACGTGCAAGGGCGCGTCGACCTCCTCGCCCTTCTGCAGCAGCGTGCTGATGACGCCCACGTGTCTGTAGCGTGCAGCGGTGCGGATGTTGCGCTCGCCACCCTGCAAACACACGTGGTCACCACCTGTCTGCCGCTTTCAACAAAGTGAACAAACTCGACGTTACACAACTTTTGCTGAAGCGTCACGTAATCTTCTTTGGAAGACAATCTCTGTGGCGAAATTACGCAATAGCTTGTTAAAAATGAATGATACTGCAACGTTATCCATCAAGTATGGCCTAAAATACTTCCTTACAGTCACTGTTATTGATCACAGTCATACTTGATGATTTTAAATACGTGCATATAACACATAGAGCTCTCTGCAGACTGAAGCGCCTAGAACCGCTCGGCCACATCGACCGGCCGTCATTAAAACAGACACAAGATTATTGTGGTGTCACCGCCAGACACCACACTTGCTAGGTGGTAGTTTTTAAATCGGCCGCGGTCCGCTAGTATACGACGGACCCGCGTGTCGCCACTGTCAGTAATTGCAGACCGAGCGCCACCACACGGCAGGTCTAGAGAGACGTACTAGCACTCGTCCCAGTTGTACAGCCGACGTTGCTAGCCATGGTTCACTGAGAATTACGCTCTCATTTGCCGAGACGATAGTTAGCATAGCCTTCCGCTACATTTGCTACGACCTAGCAAGGCGCCGTATTCAATTGCTATAATACTTCTGTATCATCAAGAGCAATGTTCTACAAATGTTGATTAAAGTTAAGTATTCCAGAAGCTACGTACTTTTCTTTATAGCATTCATTACGTATCCTGTTCCAGACCTCACGCCAGCCTGCGTGAGCTTATAGCGTGCATTTCGGTCTCCTCCAACAAAACAGTGTTGGCACGTCTGCCGACACTTCAATTATTATATATGACTGAAGCATTTTCACAGATTTGCTGTAGCTGCATTATTTGATATATTGTCACAGTCCTTCGCACACACATTGAGAAAGTTAAAAAGCATTTTTTTTGACATATTACAAGTGCTCCTGTGTGCTCCCTACTGCTTCTGCATACATCATATCGATAATAATGGAGTTCTTTTCACGTTTGACACATCATATCCTCATCAATTTGTTGAAAATCACTGTTGACGTGAACTCATAGTTCCGGTAGGTTTGTTGGTAGAGGAGGCGTAAGCAATAACTCTCTCAAATAACTATACACAAAAAAATTGCATGGGATTATGTTGGGAGAGTGTGGAGGCAATGACATGAATTGCTGATCACGAACCCCACCACTGGTTTCTCAATTGCCTGCTTAAGAATTCACAAACATCATGATCACCATCCAGTTGGTAGATAAAGTCAACACTGTCGGTTTCCAGTTGTGGCATGGGCCAGTTTTCTAGCATGTCCAGATACAAGTGTTCTGTAATGGTCTCTTCGCAGAAGAAAATTGGACTGCAAACTTTAAACTGTGAGTGAGGCGATGTGCATTAGCGTGCTGCCTTCCTTTGTGCGCTCGTAGATGGACGCCTTGAATTTTCCGCCAGCAGCTTGTAACACCACAGCTCTTATGCTGTATGAATTTATTTTGCTTTTCCTTTATTTAATGTTATATTGTTGATCGTCTGTAAATGTGTTTGAATCGATAACATAAAATTGTGTACTCTTTTCTTTGTCAAACCTTTGATGTCGTGATTTAATTCTATGCAAAGTAGTGTATCTGTAATTTAAAATTCTTTGTCCCATTTGGGGGGAACAAAACTTACTGTATATGATTGTAATTTTGTGTGAATAATTTTTTGTAGAGATGTCAATATGTGTAAATGTTTTGTTTTATTTAATGTATTTGGTTGCTGTTATGTAAATTGCTGATCCTCACTTAGGGTTCTTAGTTAGTTTGTATGTAAAAGGTGTAGTGGTTCCCCTCGGGAACGGAACTGCGTAGCGCGCGCAAATTGTGGTTGGCCTAGGTGGAAAAGATGGAACTGATAGTCAGTCGGGGACGAGCCAGCAGTCGGAGACGAGCTACGAGTCGGAGACGAGCTACGAGTCCGTGCACTGCCATTATAAAGGTGCATATTGTGCTGATTCAGAGAGAGGCTTTTCCTGCTACTTTCCAATGCCTCGGATGGATGGATAAATAGCTGGAACTATTCTGGAGTTTGTATCTATCATCGCCACCAAGAAATGACAGAGTCCAGCAATTCTGCCTACAATTCCACCTACCAACATGCAGTTGCCACCACATTGCGCAATCATTGCAACGTAATACTATAATGATGTACAGTGAAGGATCAGCTTAATGGATGTGCTAATGTGCTGAAATATAAGGTAATTTGTATCTGAATTTATGTACCTACCTTGATTTTCTCCTCATCATAACACCTCTCAGGTTCCTTTCCGTTTGAACTAAAGTAATTACCGAGTGTCACTACTGAAAGAACATTTATGACCAGAGTTTTTCTAATAAATGCCTCTTGAACTTAGTGAAAAGAAAGTTAAAGTTAATGTGGCAATAGAGTGAGTTAAAGTAAATATTATTTTTCAAAATAATTTTCCTATTAAAACGGCTATTTAAAGTGCTGTTGCTAACTTCAATATTAAAAGTTCTTAAGACTGAGGCTTATAGGGCAAATGATCACATTATTGTATGTAGTAAATTCTAAAAGGTGAGTCAGTTTCTTGCAATTTGGTCAGCATTGTGTTTCGCTGTAGTAAAAGTGAGAAAGCTGCAGTTGTGAAACAGTATATATTCATGTTTGCTAAGTGTTTGTGTATCTTGTGTATTAGAAATGCATGTTAATAGTAATGTTATAAAGACCATTCACTTAATGTAAGCCTGAAAGTAATAGGATGTTTCGGTATCTCTTATAATTTTGCAAATAGTTTGTGCTGCTCCAGTTGAGCTTCAATCTTAAAACATATGTGTGTCAGAGTTCATTGCACTCTCGTGTGGCTAAGTCTAGGTTGTGTTTATCCACTAAAATTACTAATAAATATTTTCTTGAACGAGAATGTTAATCATTCTCTTGCCTAGTTAGGCTGGCGACCATTTTCTTTATCCATTAAACAGTGCAGATAAGCAAAATTCCATTTGTTACTGTTCAAATATTAACGTAATTCTGACTTTCATTTCCGATAAGCCACCTCCGTTAGGAACAACACGGTCAAACTTAACAAAATTCCTCTCAGAGGGTAACACTGCTCTGTTGCTTTGTGCCATAGTTGCTTTTACAAAATAGTTCTATGTCACAACCTGTTTCTAGCATTGAGGTTATGGTACAGTAGTAGCAGACAGGAGTGTTATAAGCTCAGTGATTGCTGCATGGCCATTCTCCGCCGCCAGGTGTATCGGAGTTTGGTGCGCGGCACTGAACCCCCGGCAGGAGCTAAATACAAGATTATTCCTGGGATTCACAAGCAGTAGCCCCAACTTCATTGATCCGATAAGTAAGGTGACACTGGAGTCGTTAAGTAAACAGGAAGCACTAGGACTGTCAAACACAAGTGAACTTTAACTTCAGACAAGAGCATCTTAAGTAAATCCGGAAATGACTGCCCTCCTAACAGAAAATTTCGCTGACATTAGTAGCAAGAGAATAGTGAGACAATGCAGTCGGTGCTGCTGTAAGTAGTTAAGGTTAGTCTACACACAGTGGAAAACGCAGACTAATCCCTGAGAGGAGAAGCTAACGGCACTCAAGTACAGTGTAGTGCACGTAACAATTAAAACTGTTGACCACTTGCTCTATAGAAGAAACGATTCCTACATAACGGTCAGAGACAGTTTGAAACGTCCCCTTAGAACAAATTTATACACGACTGTTCTTAAACTGACACACAATGTTTTTAGCGCAACGCAATCTGACTATCAAAGATCCCTGCAAAAGAATGGCCCTGACTAACATTAACCTATACCTTTCACAAATCACTTACCTCACAAAAATCTTCGTTACTGGAACTACTGCAATACAGCGAGCGCCACTACTGCCAGCTAAATAAAAGATTCAAACTACTGAAGGCACTAACTACTGATAGGGATAGTTAGCAAATGAAAGATTTTAATAGAGAACAAACACTGTATTTACCTTAATATCATCATATATATAGCAGTTCATGACAAATTGCAAAACTCCGCCATCTCTCTCCCCACATCCACCACTGCTGGGGGCTCACCTCCAACTGCGCAACGCTACGCGCTGTTAACATCCAGCTGCCGCTGCCCAACACTACAATGGCAGACAACAATGCAAACTAGCCACAGACTGCACACAGCACAGCCAGTGATGTTCATATAGAGCGCTACGTAACGTTGCCAATATAAAAATCTAAACAGCCTACTTACATAGCCCCCATGCTCCCCACAAAAAAATTTACAAAATATTTTTGGGCAGTGGCCAATAATGATTTGAAAAAATTTTTCATAGTCTGTGGCTAGTTTGCACTGTTGTCTGCCATTGTAGTGTTGGGCAGCGGCAGCTGGATGTTAATAGCGCGTAGCTTTGCGCAGTTGGAGGTGAGCCGCCAGCAGTGGTGGATGTGGGGAGAGAGATGGCGGAGTTTTGCAATTTGTCATGAACTGCTATATATATGATGATATTAAGGTAAATACAGTGTTTGTTCTCTATTAAAATCTTTCATTTGCTAACTATCCCTATCAGTAGTTAGTGCCTTCAGTAGTTTGAATCTTTTATTTAGCTGGCAGTAGTGGCGCTCGCTGTATTGCAGTAGTTCCAGTAACGAAGATTTTTGTGATGTAAGTGATTTGTGAAAGGTATAGGTTAATGTTAGTCAGGGCCATTCTTTTGCAGGGATCTTTGATAGTCAGATTGCGTTGCGCTAAAAACATTGTGTGTCAGTTTAAGCACAGTCGTGTATAAATTTGTTCTAAGGGGACGTTTCAAGTTACGAATGGCTGAAGGGAAGTTTATCTGTACCGACGTCGCACTGGAGGAAAACGAACAGGATGGATTGGTTCAAATGGCTCTGAGCACAATGGGACTTAACTTCTGAGGTCATCAGTCACCTAGAACTTAGAACTACTTAAACCTAACTAACCTAAGGACATCACACACATGCATGCCCGAGGCAGGATTCGAACCTGCGACCGTAGCGGTCGCGCGGTTCCAGGCTGTAGCGCCTAGAACCGCTTGGCCACCACGGCCGGCAACAGAATAGAGCTGATATTGAATTCGAGATAAGATATGGAAACTCAGGCTACAGACAGGCGATAAGTAAAAAGGTTTCTAATACACTGTTTGAAACTCGAATGACTTTGGATAGTAGTTAGCATTGTGTTTAGTGTCGAAGCTAATGACTGTAACATCCAACCATCGATAATATCTCAAGGCACATATATAGATTTTAGCCATGTATGGAAGTGAGATAAGTACGATAAATAGTTTAGATAAAAAAAGAATAGAGACTTTTGAAACGTGGTGCTACAGAAGAGTACTGAATATTAGATGGATAGATCATGTAACTAATGAGGAGGTACTGAATAAAATTGGGGAAAAAAGAAATTTGTAGCACAACCTTACTACAAGAAGGGATCGGTTAATAGCACACATTCTGAGACATCAAGGGATCACCAGTTTAGGGTTAGAGGGAAGTGTAGGAATAAATATGATAGAGGGAGACCAAGAGATGAACACAGTAAGCAGATTCAGAAGGGTGTAGCTTGCAGCAGTTATTTCGGAGATGAAGAGGCTTGCGCGGGATAGAGTAGCATAGAGAGCTGCATCAAGCCAGTCTTCTGACTGAAGAACACAACAACAACAACAACAACAACAACAACAGTAACAACATTCAGAACCAGCTGGCAACCGGGTCTTATTCCTGGAAGGATATCCCTCTTACAGTTTGGCTGAACATAGAACAGAAGCAGTACGGCTATCTGTACCTGTAGACTACACTTCGAGGATAAAATTTGATTCCTTTGAGAAGTCGAGGAATATAATCTAGAGAACAGGAATTACGCCTCCTCTCAAGAAGCAGGAGACACACACCGATGTGGCAAAAGTCATTGCATACCTCCTCATATTGTGTCAGATCTCCTTCTGCCCGGTATACATCTACATCCACATATACATTCCACTCTCTAATGGCATGTGGGAAAAAGGAACACCTAAATCTTTCCGTTCGAGCTCTGATTTCTCTTATTTTCTTATGATGATCATTTCTCCCTGCGTAGGTGGGTGTCAACAAAATATTTTCGCATTCGGAAGAGAAAGTTGGTGATTGAAATCTCGTAAATAGATCTCGCCGAAAAGAAAACTGCCTTTGTTTCAGTGACTGCCACCCCAACTCGCCAATCATATAAGTGACACTCTCACCTCTATTGCGCGATAACACGAAACGAGCTGCCCGTCTTTGCACTTTTTTGATGTCCTCCGTCAATCCTACGTGGTAAGGATCCCACACCGCCCAGCAATATTCCGGCAGAGGACGGACAAGTGTAATGTAGGCTGTCTCTTTAGTGGGTTTGTCGCATCTTCTAAGTGTTCTGCCAACAAAGCGCAGTCTTTGGTTCAAATGGCTCTAATCACTATGGGACTTAAACATCTGAGGTCATCAGTCCCCTAGACTTAGAACTACTTAAACCCAAATAACCTAAGGACATCACACACATCCATGCCCGAGGCAGGACTCGAACCTGCGACCGTAGCAGCAGCGCGGTTTCGGACTGAAGCGCCTAGAACCGCTCGGCCCGAGCGGCCGGTCGCAGTCATTCTTTCGCCTTCCCCACAATATTATCTATGTGGTGTTTCCAATTTAAGTTGCTCGTAATTGTAATTCCTAGGTATTTAGTCGAATTGGCAGCCCTTAGATTTGTGCGATTTATCGTATACCCAAAATTTATCGGATTTCTTTTAGTACCCTTGTGGATGACCTCGCACTTTTCTTTGTTTAGTGCCAATTGCACTACGCAGCTAGTAGAGGATCCAAAATTGGGTACTTTGAGAGGAGGAACAAATGGTAGGAAAAGAATAGTTTTGCCCTTGGTCCAATTACAGGCGTAAGACTCATATCGGCGGAATCAGTGGCACATTCACGTACAGCGCGCAGAAATCCACTACCTTCGTCTTCGGATGACAAATTTCCACCGGAAAGCTGAAACGCGTGCTGGGATACAAGTCGTAAGGCCGCGCGGTCGAAATTACAACCATGTTAGTTGTTCGTAGTCCAAGCATCACTCAACTAGCCTGTCACAATTCTGACTGCCTCGCAGTAAACCTAGTGTGAAATTGTTTGGATAGCTGTCTCTCATGCAGCCCGATAAATTGGTGAAATAAGGCCGATATTTTCAAGCCACGAATTGCAAGCGGGAGCTCTTGTTTTTCCACGCTATGAGCCCGCGCTGTGTGGGCTGAGCGAGAGCAGGCCGTGAAAGAAACAAGAAGGCAAAACACACCCAGCAGGCGACAGGACTGTAAGAAAACAGGAGGAAGAAGAGAATCAGTATATCTGAAATATGGAGCTGGAGGAAGTTGCCGAAAGTTAATTGGACTGGTAAGAAGTGAGGAGATCCTCCACAGAAACGACCACGAAAGATATATGTCGATAACAGCAATTACATGAAGGAGCGGGATGATAGGTGATGTGCAAGAAATAGAGGAATAACTTCCATGTTTCTACAGGGAAACGTAGAGGGTCAGAATTTTAGAGGAAGGCAGGTACTCCAATATTTACGACAAATAATTTAGGAATCTGGGTCGAAATATTATCCGCGTAACGTGCCTCACTGCTTCTCCGTCATTTGCATTGAGTGCCTCAGTACAACATTGTTTTACGTAGTTTTGGCACCTCAAAGCATAGATAGGCATGCTTCTCAACTCACAAGTCATTCACACATTCATACATAGGGCCTTTATGCATACGGACATTCACACGCGTCTTTACTTTTTGTATGGGACAACTGAAAGCAGTTACAATTGAAAACAGTTACAACAATTTTGTACGAAGATTGCCGGGACTGGAAAATCCCTCACTTTATCTCTGATTTGGAACGTCCTTGGCTCACTCCCAGAAAGCTGGAATTTGTTTAAAAGAAAATTTAGAAAGCAGCGCAGCTTGAGCATGAGGGGGAGGGGGCAGCACGCATGTTCGAAAAATAATTACCTTTCACGGCGTAGTTAGCTGTTAAATGATTGTGCCTTGGATTGAACTGGAAGAAGCATATTACAGAGCTTCTCAAACAGTTACGTTCAGCTACTTTTGCTCTTCATATAATGTTAATCCTAGAAACGTATAAACCTCTTGACATACTTTGCATATTTCCACTCAATAATGCCGTACGGCATAATTTTATGGGGTAACATATCGCTTAGAAAGAAAGTACTGATTGCACAAAAGTGAGCAGTAAGAATAATATGTGGTGTTCACCCACCAATGTCACGTACGTACCTCTTCAAAGAGCTAGGCATTTTAACTACGCTGTGACAATAGGTATCTTCGCTCATGAAATGAAAGTAATCGATCACAATTTGAGAAGAGCGGTGTACATACCCGCAGCACTAGAGGGAAAAACTCACTGTTTACGATGGCAATGGCTCAGAGAGGACTTCAATATGCAGCAATAAAAATTTTTGATGATTTGCCCAATGATATAAAATATCTGACAGGTAGCGAAGCAATTTTTAAATATAATATAAAATCATTTCTCCAGGACAGCTGCTTCTATCGACGAACTTCTGCTTAAAAACTGGTAGCCAGTAAAATAAGTTAACACTAACTATGTATATATACCCTGTAAACAGACTCGTCCACATCACTTCGATTAAAGATTCGTTGAAATGATTTATGGAACATGTAACTAACTAACTAACCAACACAGATGAAACTAAAGGGAAGCATGAGTAAGCTCAAGTGTGCACTCCAAAGGTAGAACAAATCAGCGTGAAACGTCCTCAAGGTTACGTTTATAATCGAAAACAAAGATGAGAAGAAAAATCGGCAGAGGGAAATAATCTGGCATGTTTAATTACGATTACAAGTTCACAGTAGAATTACTCAGTGCCTATGACAGTGTTTGCGTGTGCAGAAGTTTGCCTGTCCTACGCACATTAGTTATCGACGCAGCAGAGGTTGTCCGCAGCTCGTGGTCGTGCGGTAGCGTTCTCGCTTCCCGCGCCCGGGTTCCCGGGTTCGATTCCCGGCGGGGTCAGGGATTTTCTCTGCCTCGTGATGACTGGGTGTTGTGTGATGTTCTTAGGTTAGTTAGGTTTAAGTAGTTCTAAGTTCTAGGGGACTGATGACCATGGATGTTAAGTCCTATAGTGCTGAGAGCCATTTGAACATTTTTTTTTTTTTTGAAGAAGAAGAGGTTGGCCCCCGCACCGTGTAGAAGTACTTTACCAGAGACCCGTGGCACCGCTGTCTGGCCCTCCCACTGCAAAACAGGTCATCAGGAAGGCGTAGGGTAAGCTAACCGTGCCTTCAGAAACCTTCAATGTAATATCGCATTTCTGTTAATTAGTTAAGAATTAAATATTTTGTATAGGCAAATAAATATTTAAATTCAGCCAGAACTCAGTCTGTCATGGCCTTCAGATTCTGTTACTATAAAAGGTCTCATGGCTGTGGAATTCTAGTAATGTAAGCACGATGCTTCTAGGATACAGCCAGCGAGAAGTAGAGAGGCGAACACGCAAGGTCGCTACCAAGCAATAACATGTCTGATATGCAATGGTTGTAACAGCGGCCAGACAGCCGACGCGAACGCGTAAACAGAAGCAAGGTCGTCCGTGTTTGAGAAATACTTCAACCGAGGTTGAACACTTCCAGAAATCAGGGAAGAATCAGGGGAAAGCGACACTATGAGAGCAATGCGTCTAAGAGCCTCGAAAAATCAGGATATAAGAGGCCAGCACAGGCAAAGAAGACAGTCAGGAGTGATTACCAGGAAGCAGCTAGGAGCAATACGACCGACAAGTTGTCGGGAGCAGTCATTATAGGGCGACACTCTGATGATGATGCGGTAAAAACTATGAGAAGTCCTCAAAAATTCGAGGGAGGAGAACGGAGCTTTCGATAACTATCTGGTGACAGGTATTATCTTGAGTTTTAGGCCTGTCAGAAAAGGACAAGCACTAAAGAGTGTGTCCCTAGCAATAGTGACTAGTGATGTTTGATGTTTTCCATGTGTCAGAATATAAAGGGGAAGAAGCGCTATTTTGCAGACGTTTCCTATTGTGACTGCGTACAGTCGCAACGACTCTAGTTCATATTTTTCGTGTATCAGAATATAAAGAAGACAAGCGGTGTCTTGCACGTATCTCTCACTGACGTTAAAGTATATGATTGTGTATTGTCGGAACAAGTTGCAAGGAGAGCTCTCGCCTCTGGTAGCGAAAGGCAGAAGTGAGAATCGGGAGTTGTTGGAAAGGGCTAATACACTACTGGCCATTAAAATTGCTACACCACGAAAATGACGTGCTACAGACGCGAAATTTAACCGACAGGAAGAAGATGCTGTGATATGCCAATGATTAGATTTTCAGAGATTCACACGAGGTTGGCGCCGGTGGCGACACCTACAACGTGCTGACATGAGGAAAGTTTCCAACCGATTTCTCATACACAAACAGCAGTTGACCAGCGTTGCCTGGCGAAACGTTGTTGTGGTGCCTCGTGTAAGGAGGAGAAATGCGTACCATCACGTTTCCGACTTTGATAAAGGTGGGATTGTAGCCTATCGCGATTGCGGTTTATCGTATCGCAACATTGCTTCTCGCGTTGGTCGAGATCCAATGACTGTTAGCAGTATACGGAATCGGTGGGTTCAGGAGGGTAATGCGGAACGCCGTGATGGATCCCAGCGGCCTCGTAATACTGGCAGTAGAGACGACAGGCATCTTATTCGCATGGCTGTAGCGGATCGTGCAGCCACGTCTCGATCCCTGAGTCAACAGATGGGGACGATTGCAAGACAGCAACCATGTGCACGAACAGTTCGACGACGTTTGCAGCAGCATGGACTATCAGCTCGGAGACCATGGCTGCGGTTACCCTTGACGCTGCATCCCAGACAGGAGCGCCTGCGAAAGACGAACCTGGGTGCACGAATGGCAAAACGTCATTTTTTCGGATGAATCCAGGCTCTGTTTACAACATCATGATGGGCGCATCTGTGTTTGGGAACTTCGCGGTGAACGCACATTGGAAGCGTGTATTCGTCATCGCCATACTGGCTTATCAGCCGGCGAGATGGTATAGGGTGCCATTGGTTACACGTCTCGGTCACCTCTTGTTCGCATTGACGGCAATTTGAACAGTGGACGTTACATTTCAGACGTGTTACGACCCGTGGCTCTACCCTTCATTCGATCCCTGCGAAACCCTACCATTCAGCAGGATAATGCACGACCGCATGTTGCAGGTCCTGTACGGGCCTTTCTGGATACGGAAAATGTTCGACTGCTGCCCTGGCCAGCACACTCTCCAGATCTCTCAGCATCTGAAAACGTCTGGTCAATGGTGGCCGAGCAACTGGCTCGTCACAATACGCCAGTCACTACTCTTGATGAACTGTGGTATCGTGCTGAAGCTGCATGGGCAGCTGTACCTGTACACGCCATCCCAGCTCTGTTTGACTCAATGCCCAGGCGTATCAAGGCCGTTATTACGGCCAGATGTGGTTGTTCTGGGTACTGATTTCTCAGGATCTATGCACCCAAATTGCTTGAAAATGTAATCACATGTCAGTTCTAGTATAATATATTTGTCCAATGAATACCCCCCGTTTATCATCTGCATTTCTTCTTGGTGTAGCAATTTTAATGGCCAGTAGTGTACACAGAGTGGTAGGGTGTACTCACTGATTTGCAAAGACATAAAGCTACTGTAAGAAACTCTCCGAATAAGGCTGAACTATTGGTAGTAACAGTTCTTAAATCGAATCGTTAAGTTTTGCACCTTTACTCACTGCTTACGAAACCGACAACTTCTCTTTTCTGTTCCAAAATCACCAGTGTTAAGGATCCTAGGAAACTTTCTCCCTTTCACTCCGTTAAAGGTTACTTGCCAGGCCGGCCCCGGTGGCCGAGCGGCTCTAGGCGCTAAGTCCGGAACCGCGCGACTGCTACGGTCGCAGGTACGAATCCTGCCTCGGACATGGATGTGTGTGATGTCCTTGGGTTAATTAGGTTTAGGTAGTTCTAAGTTCTAGGGGACTGATGACCACAGATGTTAAGTCCCATAGTGCTTAGAGCCATTTGAACCATTTTTTTTCAACTTGCCAGACCTCAGCCGATGTTGTCGTTAACGTGTAACTGTCCCATGCAGGCCACATCTTCGTCCAAGCTGGTGATATAGAATCTGTACTGGGAAGCGACAAGCCCCATTTTTATGCAGAACTTTATCGACATAAACAGCGATAGGAAAAGGCAGATGTTTGGAAGAGTATTACAGTCGTCGGCAAGTCTCATGAATCAGTGTGGTTTAGTTGATGAAAAGCGCAGCGTGCAATGTAGGAGTGGTAAACAGCGGGACGGAACATCGAAATAGCATCACAAGAGAACAGAGCGGCATCAGATGTCGAGAGCAGTGCTGTAGAAATATTGAGGTAATTAACAATTTTTGACAGAATACTGAGGAGACAAAACAGGAATGATAAGAAAAAAAATGGTTCAAATGGCTCTGAGCACTATGGGACTTAACATCTGTGGTCGTCAGTCCCCTAGAACTTAGAACTACTTAAACCTAACTAACCTAAGGACATCACACACATCCGTGCCCGAGGCAGGATTCGAAACTGCGACGGTAGCGGTGTCGCGGGTCCAGACTGAAGCGCCTAGAAACGCTCGGCCACACCGGCCGGCATGATAAGAAAATTATGGAACAAGTTTTATTGTTAACGAAGTGTTGAACATAGTGAAAAATGTGGTGCAATCTACGGTAATAATGACAACAGCTAATGCCGTAAAAGAAAATCGCAATAATAAAGCATAGCTCAAAAGGAATCACTGTAGGGGTCTTATTGCACTTAATCATTTATCTCTGAATCAGTGTCAAGGAAAGATGGACGCACTCAAGTGGAGCTCACCATCATCTTGAAGCTAACGCACATGTAGTAGAATACGACTTCAAAGTGGAAGGTCCACAAGAACATTGATTCAAGATAAAAATGATCAAGATTAAAGTTTTTAGTCATACACTGAAGCGCCAAAAAATCTGGTATTGGCATGCTAATTCAAATACGGAGATATGTAAACAGGCAGAATACGGCGCTTCGGTCGGCAACGCCTGCATGCGACAACAAGTGTCTGGCGCAGTGGTTAGATCGGTTACTGCTGCTACAATGGCTACAATGGTTATCGAGATTTAAGGGGGGTAGGACGTCAAACGGGCTGACTTTGAGCAGGAGAGGCACCACTGAACATTTTAATTTCCACTGTCTATACTTTTACAAATAAATTCATAAAACGTTGTCAGCATGACCAGGAAGGATTCAGAATTCACGCTCTTAGCAGTGGAAGTTCGCAAACATACGAAAGAATTTTTTTTACGTGTGAAATTTCTTCATTTTTTTCACTTACTAATGGCAGCACTTGTTGCTGTAGGTACACTTTTCTTCATAAGAAAGAGAGATTCTCTGATGAATTTTGCACAGCATACAAACGATAATTAAAGGTGTATGAAACTCTAGAATTTTCCAAATCTATTAAAAACTGTGGTAAAAATTGAGGTAATTAACTATAAAATTTGTGTTTTTAACAGTTCATTCGTTTTTTCATAAATTAAATAAATTCTAGAGTTTCATACACCTGTGAGTATGGTATGTATGCTGTGCAAAATTCATCGAAGAATGTATCTAAGCTATGAAGAAAAGCGTACCTGTAGCAACAAATGCAACCATTAGTAAGTGAAAAAAATGATGAAATTTCGCACGTAAAAAAATTTATTTTGTTATGTTTTCGAACTTCCACTGCATTGGGTGTGAATCCTGAATCCTTCCTGGTGATGCTGACAAAGTTTGATGAATTTATTTGTAAAAGTATAGACACTGGACATTAAAATGTCCTGTGATGCCTCTCCTGCTCCAAATCGGCCCGTTTGACATCCTACCCCCCCTTAAGTGAGTTTGAACGTGGTGCTGTAGTCGGCGCACGAGCGATGGGACCCAGCATCTCCGAGGAAGCGATGAAGAGGGGATTTTCCCGTACGACCATTTCACGAGTGCACCGCGAATATCAAGAAACCGATAAAACATGAAATATCCGACATCGCTTCAGCTGGAAAAAGATCATCAAAGAACGGGACCAACGATGACTGAAGAGAATTGTTCAATGTGACAGAAGTGCAGCCCTTCCTCAAACTGCTGCAGATTCAATGCTGGGCCGTCAACAAGTGCCAGCGTGCGAACCATTCAAGGAAACATCATCGATATGGGCTTTCGGAGCCGAAGGGCCATTCGTGTACCCTCGATAATTGCACGACACAGAGCTTTACACCTCGCCTGGGCCCGTCAACACCGACATTGGACTGTTGATGAGTGGAAACATGTTGCCTGGTCGGACGAGAATCGTTTCAAATTGTATCGAGCAGATGGACGTGAACGGGTACGGAGACAAGCTCATGAATCCATGGACCCTGCATGTCAGCAGGGGAACGCTTAAGCTGGTGGAGGCTCTGTAATGGTGTGAGGCGTGTGCCGTTGGAGTGATATGGGACCCCTGATACGCCTAGATACGACTCTGACAGGTGACAAGTACGTAGAAGTTCTGCCTGATCACCTGCACCCATTCATGTCCATTGCGCATTCCGACGGACTTGGGTAATTCCAGCAGGACAATGCGACAAACCATACGTCCAGAATTGCTACAGAGTGGCTCTTCTGAGTTTAAAAACTTCAGCTGGTCACCAGACTCCCCAGACATGAACATTATTGAACATATCTGGGATGCCTTGCAACGTGCTGTTCAGAGGAGATCTACACCCGCTCGCAATCTCACGGATTTGTAGACAGCCCTGCACGATTCGTGATGTGAGTTCCCTCCAGCACTACTTCAGACATTAGTCGAGTCCATGACGTGTTGTGTTGCGGCACTCTTGCGCGCACGTGGGGGCTCTACACGATATTAGGCAGGTGTACCTGTTTTTGGTCTTCAGTGTATATTCTCTCACTAACATTTCATTGTAATCGAATTACGTTATATTAACAAATATTAAAAATCCAGTAGGCAAATAAACATTTAAAAATTAACAATCAAAAGTCCAAAATCAGAAAAACCTGGGAGATAGCGAGTTATTCTTTGCTCCCCGTCGCAGGATATGTTGCAGTGGAAATATTCTCACTAAATTTCACACGCGTATTTTATTATTACTATCTGCAATACAGTAGTACTGACGAGGAATAGTAACAGTGTTTGTGAAGTAGTTCGGTATGAAACCAGGCCTGTGTTTCGGTCATGTTATTAGAGTAACAGCCTTGCAAAGGAAGTGAACTAACCTTACATAATCTTACAATGATTTTATTGGAAAAGTTTGTTAAGGCATGCAACGCACTTAAATTGAGTGCGTACGAATCACTGAGATAAGTACACGTCACGTGATGGACCGTGCATACTATTTCTTTTGAATATTTTCATGCTTGATTAGAAGTTATGGTTCGAGTTACTAGACAGAAGTCTATCGAGATCGTAAGAACATTGAAAATACTGTTGAAGAAAGAGGAAATAATGGTAAAAGGTTACGGCGATCGCAATACCAAGAACAGAAACAGATTCTCAAACTGAGCAGTCACAACTGAAGCAAGACGTGGCAGAAATGACGTCACAGCTGATAGTGGGGATAAAGTTTTGGGGTCCAAGCAACAACAATGACGTGCTAACGTAGGTGACATGACGTCACGGTCTGTTACTCGCCAGCTTATCTAGATCAGTGTTACTCAACCATAGAGGGGACTGCCCGCAGTGTACTTGCCGAAGGCGACACGACCAAAACTCGTTTCTCGCTCATGCATGTTAAGGACAACCAGCCACGCCCGATGGAGTTCCGATACGTTTACAAGTAATTCAAGAGCAATGTGAACTTGCAAGAAAACAAGGTGACGAACGAAGTCAGGCTGCACAAAAACAAGGTAAAAAACACACGTGGAAACAACGTGAAGCAATTGACAAACAAGGTAACACATTATCCCTGTTTCAGCAATCGTTACAAGAGAGAGATACACTTATCGACCAAAGCGCATTGACAAGCACAATTGAAAACTCAGTAGTAGACACAAACGTTACGTTGCAGGAACATGACAACCAACTTGTGATAATCATGACGTACAGATTATTGAACTGTAAAGTACTTTTGAGAATTCCATCACGGAACTAGCTTACTAAAATCAGAATTTGACTGAAACAGGCGAACAAGTTCAGGTTCTGGCAGTACGATGTCATAAAGCGAGGAGTGTACAGAGGCAAACATTTAGAGAAATTCAGTAAAATACAGGACAACTGGTGCGTGGAATACGCTCCTACTGAACCTGTAGCAGGTGCAGATACTACCGAAAATAGGAGAAATAGCACCACGTGGGTCAAGGTCGGGTATTGTAAATACACTCCTGGAAAAGGAAAAAAGAACACATTGACACCGGTGTGTCAGACCCACCATACTTGCTCCGGACACTGCGAGAGGGCTGTACAAGCAATGATCACACGCACGGCACAGCGGACACACCAGGAACCGCGGTGTTGGCCGTCGAATGGCGCTAGCTGCGCAGCATTTGTGCACCGCCGCCGTCAGTGTCAGCCAGTTTGCCGTGGCATACGGAGCTCCATCGCAGTCTTTAACACTGGTAGCATGCCGCGACAGCGTGGACGTGAACCGTATGTGCAGTTGACGGACTTTGAGCGAGGGCGTATAGTGGGCATGCGGGAGGCCGGGTGGACGTACCGCCGAATTGCTCAACACGTGGGGCGTGAGGTCTCCACAGTACATCGATGTTGTCGCCAGTGATCGGCGGAAGGTGCACGTGCCCGTCGACCTGGGACCGGACCGCAGCGACGCACGGATGCACGCCAAGACCGTAGGATCCTACGCAGTGCCGTAGGGGACCGCACCGCCACTTCCCAGCAAATTAGGGACACTGTTGCTCCTGGGGTATCGGCGAGGACCATTCGCAACCGTCTCCATGAAGCTGGGCTACGGTCCCGCACACCGTTAGGCCGTCTTCCGCTCACGCCCCAACATCGTGCAGCCCGCCTCCAGTGGTGTCGCGACAGGCGTGAATGGAGGGACGAATGGAGACGTGTCGTCTTCAGCGATGAGAGTCGCTTCTGCCTTGGTGCCAATGATGGTCGTATGCGTGTTTGGCGCCGTGCAGGTGAGCGCCACAATCAGGACTGCATACGACCGAGGCACACAGGGCCAACACCCGGCATCATGGTGTGGGGAGCGATCTCCTACACTGGCCGTACACCACTGGTGATCGTCGAGGGGACACTGAATAGTGCACGGTACATCCAAACCGTCATCGAACCCATCGTTCTACCATTCCTAGACCGGCAAGGGAACTTGCTGTTCCAACAGGACAATGCACGTCCGCATGTATCCCGTGCCACCCGACGTGCTCTAGAAGGTGTAAGTCAACTACCCTGGCCAGCAAGATCTCCGGATCTGTCCCCCATTGAGCATGTTTGGGACTGGATGAAGCGTCGTCTCACGCGGTCTGCACGTCCAGCACGAACGCTGGTCCAACTGAGGCGCCAGGTGGAAATGGCATGGCAAGCCGTTCCACAGGACTACATCCAGCATCTCTACGATCGTCTCCATGGGAGAATAGCAGCCTGCATTGCTGCGAAAGGTGGATATACACCGTACTAGTGCCGACATTGTGCATGCTCTGTTGCCTGTGTCTATGTGCCTGTGGTTCTGTCAGTGTGATCATGTGATGTATCTGACCCCAGGAATGTGTCAATAAAGTTTCCCCTTCCTGGGACAATGAATTCACGGTGTTCTTATTTCAATTTCCAGGAGTGTAGCTGGAGGAGACACCAAGTTAGCACGACAACACAACAGGACGACATCAGATGTCGAGAGTAATGGATGTAAGAGAGAACGACGATGAAACAGCTTAATTTGTGGTGTGAGCGGAGGAAATATCTGGAAGAGAATCTGGTAGATACAAGTTTTGGAAACACCAGAGATTTGTCAACCAATGCAGCTATGGACATCTAGTAACATATCTGCGAATCAATTCGAGTGTGTACTCGCAGCTAACCGGTGGGAAGATAGGACGATGGATTTTATTATCTTGATGGTTGTACATACGTAGCTGCAAAGAATGTCAGCTGGTCTGAACTGCCATGTAGCAGAAATACAAGGGGCGTTTGAAAAGTCCGTGCAAAAATAAAAACTACTTACGTGTTTAGGGAAACCTTTTTCATTTTTCGGCATAGTCTCCTTTTAAACTTATACACTTCGTCCAACGCTGTTCTAATTTGTTGATCCCTTCCGAATAATAGGAATTGTCCAAGTCTGCAAAATAGCTATTAGTTGCTGCAATCACCTCCTCGTTTGAATAAAATCTTTGTCCAGCCAGCCATTTCTTCAAATTGGGGAATTAATAGTAGTCCAAGGGAGCCAAGTCTGGAGAATAGGGAGGATGTGAAACGAGTTGGAATCCTATTTCCATTAATTTTGCGACCACAACTTTTGAGGTGTGTGCTGGTGCATTGCTGTGATGGAAAAGGACTTATCTGCGGCCCAATCGCCGAAGTTTTTCTTGCAGCTTGGTTTTCAAACGGTCCAGTAACGATGAATAATATGCACCTGTAATAGTTTTACCCTCTTCCAGATAGTCGATGAGGATTATCCCTTGCGAATCCCAAAAGACAGTCGCCGTAACCTTTCCGGCCGAAGGACTGGTCTTCGCCTTTTTTGGTACAGATTCTCTCTTGCGGACCCATTGTTTAGTTTATTGTTTGGTCTCAGGAGTATAGTAACGACGCTTAAAGTCCTGCGGATTCTTCCTGAACAGCTGCAAACCATCGTTGCAAAAACTTTACACGATTCCGTTTCTGGTCAAGCGTGAGAAATTGCGGAACCCATTTTGACGATAGCTATCTCATGACCAAATTTATGCAAAATATTATGTACCCGTTCATTTGAGATTCCCACAACACTAACAATCTCATGCACCTTAACTGTTCTGTCATCCATCACCATATCATGGATTTTATCAATGATTTCTGGAGTCGTAACCTCCACAGGGTGTCCAGAATGTTCAGCATCACTTGTGCCCATATGGCCACTCCGAAAATTTTGAAACCACTTATAGACTGTTCCAATTGAAGATGCAGAGTCACCGTATTTTTTTTCCTTTATTGTAATTTTAATCACCTCATACAAGGCGGGCTGGCAGCAGCACATTACGCTGCTCCTCAGCCTTGAGTGGTACAATAACATGACATGTAGGTGGCACAGATAATACAATAAAAACAGCGGGCAAAAAATGTAGATACGAAAAACAATAAACATGAAGCCGTTCACGCTGGACGAGAAAAAACACTAACACTTGCTGACACGGCGCACAGAACACGGATGACGGCGACGGCACACGTGAACAGTGGTGGCGTGACGGCGAACACACACACGAGACACTGATGGCGATGATCTCCGGCGCGAAAGTCCACTGAGCGTGTGCGAGTCCGGGGACCTGCCAAGAGAGGAGGAGGGGGGGTGGGAGAGGGAGAGGGGAGAGCAAAGATGCCACAGGCAGAGGAGATAGGGGGAAGGGAGGAAGGGGGAGGGGAAGCCTGGGGGAAGAGGGGTGGAGGAAGGGGGATGGGGGGGAAAAGGAGAGAAAAGGGAGGGAGGCTGCCTAAAGGAAAAGACACAGAAAGTGGGGGAGGGGAGGATCAAAGTTGATAGGAGGGGTAGATGGAGGGTAGGAGGACATCATCAGGGAGGGGGAGCTGGCGGAAGCCACCTTGGGAGAGGGTAAGGAGGGTGGAGAGATGGAGACCGGGTGGGACGTGGGAATACAGGCGCGGCAGCAGGTGGGGTTGGGAGAGGTTGGGCGAGACAAGTGGGTGAGGAGAATCGAGTTTACAGGAGGTGTACAGGATCTGTATCCTTTCAAGGAATAGGAGGAGGTGGGGGAACGGAATGAGATCGTACAGGATCCGCGTGGGGGAGGGGAGACTTATGCGAGAGGCGAGGCAGAGAGCATGGCGTTCAACGATTTGAAGGGATTTATAAATGGTAGGGGTGGGGGCGGAGATCCAGGCCGGATGGGCGTAACAAAGGATAGGGCGGATGAGAGATTTATATGTGTGGAGGATGGTGGAGGGGCCGGTCGCGGTGGTCTAGCGGTTCTAGGCGCTCAGTCCAGAACCGTGCGACTGCTATGGTCCCAGGTTCGAATCCTGCCTCGGGCATGGATGTGTGTGATGTCCTTAGGTTAGTTAGGTTTAAGTAGTTCTAAGTTCTAGGGGACTGATGACCACAGATGTTTAGTCCCATAGTGCTCAGAGCCATTTGAACCTTTTTTTTATGGTGGAGGAGTCCAGACCCCACGTACGGCCAGAAAGGAGCTTGAGGAGACGGAGTCAGGAGCGTGCCTTAGCTTGGATTGTCCGGAGATGGGGGATCCAGGAGAGGCGACGGTTGAGGGTGACGCCAATGTACTTAAGGGTGGGGGTGAGGGCGATAGGACGGCCATAGATGGTGAGATAGAAATCAAAGAGGCAGAAGGAAGGGGTGGTTTTGCCTACAATGATCACCTGGGTTTTGGAGGGATTGACCTTGAGCAACCACTGGTTGCACCAAGCAGTGAACCGGTCAAGATGGGACTGAAGAAGGTGTTGGGAGTGCTTCAGGGTGGGGGCAAGGGCAAGGAAGGCGGTGTCATCGGCAAACTGGAGAAGGTGGATGGGGGGTGACAGCTGTGGCATGTCCGCCGTATACAAAAGGGGGGAGAGGAGGGAGCCTTGGGGCACACCGGCGGAGGGAAAAAAGGTGTAGGAATCCGTGTTATGGATGGTGATGTAGGAAGGATGGTGGGAGAGAAAGGAGCCGATCAGACGGACATAGTTAATGGGAAGGGCATAGGTTTGGAGCTTGAAGAGGAGACCAGAATGCCATACGTGGTCATAAGCACGTTTGAGGTCCAGGGAGAGGAAGATTGCGGAGCGACGGGAATTAAGCTATTTGGAAAGGAGATGTGTGAGGTGAAGGAGAAGGTCGTCAGAAGAGAAGGACGGCCGAAAGCCACACTGGGTAATGGGAAGAAGGCAGTGCTGGCAGAGATGCTGGTGGATGCGTCGGGTGAGGATAGATTCCAGGACCTTGCTGAAGACCGAGGTAAGGCTGATGGGATGGTAGCAGGAGATGGCGGACGGCGGTTTACCAGGTTTAAGGAACAGTAGGATATGGGAGGTTTTCCACAGGTCAGGGTAGTAACCGGTGGACAGGACTACATTGTAGAGCCTAGCCAGGGTGGAGAGGAAAGAGACAGGAGCTTCACGGTAGGTGACACGATTGTGACCAGGGGCAGTGTTGCGTTTTGTGCGGAGTGTAGCAATGAGATCCTTGTAGTGATAGGGGCATTGAGTTCCGTGTGTGCAATGTTGTCCAAGTACTGGAAACCAGGTGCGAGGGGAGGGACAGAGGTGTCAGTTCTATCGCGGACATCCGGGAAGAGGGAGTATTCGAACTGGGGATCATCGGGGATGGAAAAGACATCGAAGAGGTAGGAGGCAAAGTGATTGGCCTTAGTAAGGGTGTCAGGGAAGGGGTGATCATCATGGAGAAGAGGATAGTAGGGGGAGGGTTTAGTACCGGTAAGGCGACGGAAGGCTGACCAGTACTTGGACCAGTTGATAGGTAGGGTAGCATTTAAATGGGTGCATGTCTGTCGCCAGTCCCAGAGTTTCTTAGCAGCGAGCAAATTACGAATGTGTCGCTGGAGTTGCCGGTGGCGCCATAGTGTGTCTGGGTCACACGTGTGGAGGAAGGCACGGTAGAGACAGCGGGATTCGTGGAGGAGTAGGATGGCCTGTGGGGGTAAGGTAGGACGGTGGGGGTGGATGGCGACAGTATGGACGTGGACCTCCACGGCCTCAGACAGGGTCTGCTGGAGAAAGAAGGCGGCATGGGTTACATCGTCAGGGTGGTGGTAGGTGAAGGGGTGGTTATCGACCTGGATGGAGAGGGTATCCCAGTAGGCATTGCAGTTGGCACGGGAATAGTCATGGACGTACTTTGGGGGAGGTTCATTACGGAGGTCGGGGCGGGCGCGACGACCGTCTGAAACGGTGAGGAGGACAGGGAGATGGTCGCTACCAGTAGGCTCCAGGACATCCACCATCCTGCAGCCAAGCAGGTTAGGGAGGAAAGGATAACATCGGGAGTGGAGTTGGATTCGGGACGGGTGTGCTGGGGAATGGGGACGAGGTCGCCTTGAAGGGAGGAGAGGAACCGATGCCACCGCCGTAACTGGGCAGCGGAACGACTATGGATGTTGAGGTCTGCAGCGATCACGTACGAGGAAAAGGTACAGTCAATGTGGGAGAGGGAGTCGAAGGGAAGAGGGGCGTTAGGGCGGACATAGATGGTGGCACAGGTAAGGCCGGGGAAGAAGAGACTAAGGATCAGGTGTTCGGTGGGGTCGGGAAGAAGAGGTTGGAGCCGAACTGGGATCTGGCGGTGGTGACCAATGGCAACTCCGCCACGCGCAATTGGGAGGGGATTATCGGAGTGGTGAAGGAGGTAGGGCGAAGTGTGGATGGTATGGTGGGGTTGGAGGAAGGTTTCATTGAGGAGGAAGGTATCCACACGGTGGGTGGCAAGGGTGCACAGGAAGAGGTTCTAGTTGGCGGGAAGGGAGCGGATGTTGTTGAAAAGGATACGGTGCTGTTGCGCCATGACAGGGATTTAGACAAGGGTGTCAAGACGGGAGAAGGTGAAATGGGCCTGGTAGTTGGAGTAGGTGGCATACATTTTTAAGTGGGAAACGGAACAGGCGGCGAGGGATATCTGTAGGAGTGTGTGGGGGCATTGGAACGGGTGAACATTTTGGAGGACAATGGTGAGGAAGCTGATGATGTCCTCAGCGGTAGGGGGTGGGCGAAGGGAATTCCCGGGAGGGGTGGGGGTGTCCAGAGGGCGGACAGGATCGGTGAGTTCAGGAGTGGTAGGAGGGGGTCGGGCGTTACATTTCTGGGAATAAGTAGGATGAGGGAGGTTACCAGTATTATAGGAGAGGGGGGGGGGGACTGGAGATTGGGGCACTGCTGTAAAAATTGGGCTTGCCTACAGTGCGGGCAGGTGAGGGTCTCGCAGCACTCAGATGTCGGGTGTGCATTATACTGCAAGTACCTTTGGCAGCGGAGGGATTGAGGAGGGGAACGGGAAGGGTCAACTTGGTAGCGTTGGTGAAAGAGAAGGGCACCCTCCTTCAGGAGACGGTCTATGGAGGGGGCGTGTTCGGAAAAGACCCGCATAAGGCGGGTGGGGCCAGCTCAGTTATGGATGCGGCGAACCGCACGCACCTCCAGATGGGGATGCGCCTTGAGCTCCGCCAACACCTCCTCCTCCGTGATCGCCGGACTAAGCCGAGTGATCACAGCGGTGAGGGTTGGCAGGCGACGCGGGGGTTGGAGTTGGCGGGAGGGAGGTGCGGAAGGAGCAGGCGTGAGGGAGGCATTAGGGCCAAAGTGGGTGACAGGGATGCGGGATAGATCTGTGTGGAGGGTAGGGCTGGGGGAGGAGATGAGGATCGAATCATGGCGAGGAGTGAGGAGGGAGATGGGGGCACCAGGAAAATTCTGGCGAAGGAAGAGGGTGAGGTTCCAGGCCTCAAGAAGGGAGGGATCAGGACGGGAGAGGAGGTAGCAGTAGGAGGAGGGGGTGCAGGAGGAGGAGGGGGAGGGGGCAGGGACAGGCGGGGAGACATCCATGGCACCATGGGCTGGGGAAGGGGGACGAGGCGGAGCCTTTTTGGGAGTAGAGGAGGCAGGGGTGCCACTGGGGCACTTGATGGTGGCGGAGGAGGTGTGGGGGATGGGAGCGACTGGAACGTGGCGGGGAGTGGCAAGTCCCAGTGCTGGAGTCGGCGCCGGAGATGGGGAGGGCGATGGCAAAGGCAACGGTGATGACGATGATGATGAAGGCGAAGTGGAGAGTTGAGCGTGGGCCGTGGCCCTCCAGGCGACCACCCTAGCGGGGGCCGCAGAAATGGAAGGAACAGAGGGAGGGAGTGGAGGGAAGGGATCAGAGGATGTGCGGGAGGGAGGAGCCAGGGATGGGGCGACAAATAGTGAGGGAGATGGGAGAGTGAGGATTGGGGGGATAGACTGAGTGTGGGGTGATGGGGCACACCATGTGATAGTGGTGGTGGCGGCGGAGGGGGATGTGTATATGATGGCAGTGGTGGTGGCAGTAGTGGGGGTGGTGGGGGTCGACTTTACAATAAGGGGAAAGACACGGGACAGGACAAAGAAGCAAACGAGGGATGGGGAAGGCGACGAGAGACACAGAGTAAAAGGGACGGAGAACAATGAAGGAGACTGGGGCCGAAGCCCCACTCTGCTGCTGCCGGCGGGGGAGGCTGGCTGGCCAGTGGGGACGCTGCTGCTGCTGCTGCTGGCTAGGACCGCTGCTGGACGCTGGACGCTGGACGCTGGCTGCTGGTTGCTGGCTGCTAGCAGGAACCTCTGCTGGCTGCTGGCAGGAAACTCTGCTGGCTGCTGGCTGCTGGCAGGAACCTCTGCTGGCTGGGACCGCCGCTGGCTGGGACCGCCGCTGGCTGGGACCGCCGCTGGCTGGGACCGCCGCTGGCTGCTGGCTGCTGGCAGGAACCTCTGCTGGCTGCTGGCTGCTGGCTGGGACCGCCGCTGGCTGGGACCGCCGCTGGCTGGGACCGCCGCTGGCTGCTGGCTGCTGGCAGGAACCTCTGCTGGCTGCTGGCTGCTGGCAGGAACCTCTGCTGGCTGCTGGCTGCTGGCTGGGACCGCCGCTGGCTGGGACCGCCGCTGGCTGGGACCGCTGCTGGCTGCTGGCTGGACTGCTGCAGGGTGGCTGGCACCTGCAATATACCTAACGCTTCGATTAGAACTGAAAGGCCAATCGAAGGGCGGTATACTTCCGGATTACCGCCGGAGATGAGTCACCGTAATGTTTATCAAGCTTCTATTTAGTCTCCTGAGGCCTTTCATGAAGTAATGTTTCATCCAAACACGAAATTGTTCATCGTCCATTTTTAGACAATCACTCGACTTCCTTGATTCACACGAACGCCAAACACAAAGAAATAGACCAATATGGCGGAAACCTGGAGTGCATTCTTTCCAAAGATGTTACTAACTAAACATGACCTCGATACGCACCGGTGGCGGCATCTTTCGGACTTTGCACGGACTTTTCAAACGCCCCTCGTATTTAGACTGAAGTTTTTAGAAAGACACAACTCACAAAGTCACTTGCTATAACACACATCATTATTTTGTAGTTGCGCGTGAGTCTATCATACAATAATTGAGAAGTTTTCCTTACTGCTGTTCTGTCGAGGTTGCATTCCTGCATATATCTTCAGTTATTGAACTTGTCACTAACTACAGCTCCGTTGTGTAGCCACAGCACTTGGGAAAACAAAAACCTGGTAATTAGACGTACATGTCGACAGGAGTAATTAATGTGTTGCAGTGGTAAAACTTCTATAAGAGAAAATATTGTAAGCAGATGCTCACATCACGTATTTGCAAAGTGGTGGGACACGTGACATTGGTTTTTAAGCTACAACTAACAATCTTGTCTTCTATTGGTGGGTTTGAGGCTAGACTGACAGACGCAACGCACGACCTTAATAACGACCTTCGCATTTTTCTGGCTTGCAAGTGGTTATGTAAGCTAACGAATGGGAAGGTAAACACGTCAATTTTGGTGGTCAGATGATGTCCATGTTACGCGCAGTCGTAAAACTGCGAACAATGTTTGTTGAGCATAGGAATATTCACATTTTGTGCAATAATTCCGCATAACTTTGCGTGAACTTGTCAATTAATCGTATGAAATGAACTGATGAGGCACAATATTACAACGACTGCCTACCGTGAAAATTAATACCTCCTGATGGCGTTAAGGGCACGTGACTTACTAAGGAAATAAGTGGAGACGGGACGAATGGGGAATCATTGCAGCGACAATGCGAGCCGAAAATGGGGAAATCCACAGACGTAAGCAAAACCGACGAAGAGAAGATTGTTATGGCCCGAGCATGCAGCTGGTCGCTTGTTCGCTTGCTGCTGTAGTGACCAACTGTGGAAAACGGAAGGGTGGCGAAGCCACTACTAGGGAAAAGGCGTATGACGCTCGCTCATCACTGAACGAGGATGACGGAGGCTTGCCCTGTCTGTAAAGAAAATTAGGCGGCGATCGGTGGCAGAACTGAGGACAAGTTACAATGCTGATGCATGCACAAATGTTTCGGAGCACACTGTCAGCTCACTTTGCTGAGTATGGGGATCGACAGCGGACGACCGTTGTGTGTAGCCACACTGACTCGACAACAGCGTCAATTACAATTGCAATGTGCACAGCATCTATCTACATAAATGATCTTTTGGATAGGGTGGATAGCAATGTGCGGCTGTTTGCTGATGATGCTGTGGTGTACGGGAAGGTGTCGTCGTTGAGTGACTGTAGGAGGATACAAGATGACTTGGACAGGATTTGTGATTGGTGTAAAGAATGGCAGCTAACTCTAAATACAGATGAATGTAAATTAATGCAGATGAATAGGAAAAAGAATCCCGTGATGTTTGAATACTCCTTTAGTAGTGTAGCGCATGACACAGTCACGTCGATTAAATATTTGGGCGTAACATTGCAGAGCGATATGAAGTGGGACAAGCATGTAATGGCAGTTGTGGGGAAGGCGGATAGTCGTCTTCGGTTCATTGGTAGAATTTTGGGAAGATGTGGTTCATCTGTAAAGGAGACCGCGTATAAAACAGTAATACGACCTATTCTTGGGTACTGCTCGAGCGTTTGGGATCCCTATCAGGTCGGATTGAGGGAGGACATAGAGGCAATTCAGAGGCAGGCTGCTAGATTTGTTACTGGTAGGTTTGGTCATTACGCGAGTGTTACGGAAATGCTTCAGGAACTTGGGTGGAAGTCTCCGGAGGAAAGGAGGCGTTCTTTTCGTGAATCGCTACTGAAGAAATTCAGAGAACCAGCATTTGAGGCTGACTGCAGTACAATTTTACTGCCGCCAACTTACATTTCGCGGAAAGACCACAAAGATAAGATAAGGGAGATTAGGGCTCGTACAGAGGCATATAGGCAGTCATTTTTCCGTCGTTCTGTTTGGGAGTGGAACAGGGAGAGGAGATGCTAGTTGTGGTACGAGGTACCCTCCGCCACGCACCGTATGGTGGATGCGGAGTATGTTTGTAGATGTAGATCGCGGATCTGTGGGAGAGTGTCACCTACAAGGATGAACCACGTTTTTCGTTACTGTCGCAGGCTGGGGGGGGAAGTGGGGGGGGGTGCTTGTAACGTGATGGCAGACAATCAACTGGCCTGCCATGATGGGACGTGTGGTAGTAACCTAATAACCAGTAACGTTATTGTTGGACCACCTGCGTTCCTTCTTGCTTGAGGTCTTTGCCGAGGTCAGTGGCATCGTCCAGCCAGAATCTCGCTACAGTTGTTTGCGTTACATGGTGGGAATGCCCCGTTGATGCCTTGACTACCAAATTCGCCAGAACTGTAACCGATGGGGCTCTTGTGGGACGCTCCGTGCGCACAAACAGTGGCCTGCATTTCACCAGAAGCGCTAGAGCTCTGCATAGGCATCTGGTGCCCTACACCAACGGAAAACTACCAATGACTTGTCGCACCCATGCCACGTAGAGTGGACGCTGTATAACTTCCCGAATGTTCACCAAGACGCTATTCAGCATGCGATCATGACCTCTTTACCCCTGAGATAAAAATAATGGCAGGAAATTTCTCTTTCCACTTTTTACAGCAAAATAATAAACAAGCGTTACACGAAAGCAAATGAAATACTTTTTTCATGATTCACTAAGGTGTAAATGGAGGTTCCCATCCGTGAACCACAAGGCTCACCTATCGTGAAACCGTACTGCTCTTTGTAGTTTCCTTCCTCTTTCTTCAATAAAGACATTTTATTCAGCAATAGATGTACTTTATTCGAAACAGTAGTCACTATATGCTAATGCACGCAGAGAAGAAGATTCTTAATATTAAAATTTTTCGAATATGATTTCCAATAAAGATTTTTCGCGAAGTTGTAAAATAACTTCATAAATGGTTCTGAGCACTATGGGACTTAACATCTGAGGTCATCAGTCCCCTAGAACTTAAAACTACTTAACCTAACTAACCTAAGGACAGCACACACATCCATGCCCGAGGCAGGAGGCGAACCTGCGACCGTAGCGGTCGGTCGGTTCCAGACTGAGGCGCCTAGAACCGCTCGGCCACAGCGGCCGGCGAATCTGTGTTCCCTAGACCTATATTAGAAACGGCAATCACTCACTCAAGCGTAACGACGTTAGCAGAGGAAAGAATCTTGTGCGGTGCTTTCCTGCTAGTTGAACATTTTTCCTATCTGGTATGGAGGGAGATCTTACGCCATATATGTGGTGGGAATGCAAGGGATAGAATAGGTGTTATTCAAACAGAAAGATTCCCAAAAATAAGTAACAAAATGATATTTATTAAATATGAAGAAATACTCAAATTACGCTTCTTCTTGTGAAATATGCTGCACAATTAATTGTTTGAAATAATTACAAGTCCTTTAAAACATTGAAGTCCTGTCACTGTGCCTCGGAGTGATGCCTACGTAGAGATCACAGCTTGCCTACGATGCCTACGGAGCCTGAGTCTCGGAGACGACGGACGACCACTGCAGCCTGTAGACTCGGTGGTAACTGCAGACAGTACACGGCTCGGCGCACTGAGGAGAACTGTCCACCGTACTCTCTCACTCACACACTTGCCTTTTGGAGTTCTCTTGATCTTGTTTCTTTTGTAGTTCTGGCACTTGTGGTGCCTTGCCTACTTATCTGCTCTTTCCTTTTAAATCTTCTCTTTCTGGTATGTCTGCTTTAAGGGCCATTCTTCTTTTATTAACCTATTTCTCTTATTTCGCGCTCTATACACGCAGTAGGTCCGGCCACATTCCGGTCGGCCGCCAGTGTATCTGGTTGTCCAGACTGGCGATTAATGGGTTTTCAGACCGCTGCGCCTCTTCATAGAATTGGCGGGCGGTCTGTTTGATGCAGTCCCTTAACATTGTAGCACCAGCTTGCTCGTGAAGTTCCCTAGTGGGGAAACGTCTGGGTAGGTGCAGAGCAAGGCAAAGAGCTTTGTTCTGCGCTTCCTGTAGTTTTTCAGTGTGGATGTTGGCAGCATTTCCCCATACCACAGAAGCGTACTTTATAATTGACCTAAAAAGTGCCAGATATAGTGTTAATCCACACTGAGTGGATAGCGTCGTGGTTGGATTTAAGGTTGGATAAAGCATGCTTAGGTGACCCAAAGCTTTTCCTCTTACTTCGCAGATGTGAAGTCCTTAGGTCATGTGCCGATCTACGGTTATGCCGAGGTATTTTCCGGTTTGTGAACGTGGGATGGGGCCTCCCATGATACGAAACGGTACTAAATCTGCAGGAAGTTTTTTCCTGGTGATGACCAGGGCTTGGCTTTTAGCCGCATTCATCTTGACACGTCATTTGGTCACCCAAGATCCAAGGTTGTCGCATGCTTCTTGCAGACGACGCCTCATTATGTGGGCGTTGAGACTGGGCGCAAAGAGCTCAGTGTCGTGCCCGTAAAGCGCAAGCTCCACTCTGGGAGTATTCGGTGTGTCAGAAGTATGCTGCGCGGCATTAGCCGAGCGGTCTCGGGCGCTGCAGTCATGGACTGTGCGGCTGGTCCCGACGGAGGTTTGAGTCCTCCCTCGGGCATGGGTGTGAGTGTGTTTGTACTTAGCATAATTTAGGTTAAGTAGTGTGTAAGCTTAGGGACCGATGACCTTAGCAGTTAAGTCCCATAAGATTTCATACACATTTGAACATTTTTTGTCAGACGTGTACAGAGCGTACAGCATTGGGCCGAGAACGGACTCCTGTGGCACTCCCGCCTGCATTCGTCTCGCTGTGGATTTCAAACCGTCCGCTCGAACGTGGAAAGTGCGGTCACTCAGGTAGGATTTGAGCAGGTGGACTTGTGACACTGGTACCCCCAGTACAAGAAGCTTGTACAGGAGGCCGTGATGTGCCACACGCTACCGAATGCCTTACACACGTCGAGGAGTACCGCCCCAAGGTACTCTCTACGGTCCAGTGCTCCCATTGCCAGTTCAGCCAACCTTAGGAGCTGTCGTTGGGTTGAGTGCCTCCTCCAGAAACCGAACTGCCCATCCGGAAGGAGGTGCTCATCCTCCACATGTCTGCCTAGCCGTTTGGTGTAAAGCCTTTCAAAAACCTTAGAGAGGGCTGGCAGTAGGCTTACCGGCTTGTAGTTGTGCTCGGATCTTGTATCCTTAGCTCAGTGCTCCGGTATTTAACGAGGCATCGACCTATCGCTATCCACATGGGTGATGCCCCTGGGTTGGTAGCTGCTGCCCCTGCCGGACCTCGGTGTAGTTCGCACTGCCAACCCACATAGCTGCTGCGCCACGAGTGTTCCGAGTGCGGCTTATCGATTGTGCTGAGGTACTCTCTGGAGTCGTGAGTACTGTCACCACAATATTTTCTTATCTCCTCTTCCAAACTAACCACTTTTAGATCAATCCACAATGTCCCCTCTTCAGTGGCATCAAAACGTGTTTCAGCCACAAATTTCTTTAGTTCTGGGAGTACATACAGATCAATGAGAGTCATATCCGGTGATGGTTGGATCTACCAATAATTCGTACTTAAAATCTCACAGTGTAGTCGCTGGAAAAGCAGATTTGTTGTGTCTGTGCGGTTTCGTCAAGCAGTATTCTTTTCCTCTCAATGAAGGCGTGCCTTTTTTCGTGCGCATTATTCTTTCCCTTCGCAAGCAAAAGAATAAGAATAATTAATTTGCATAACAAATATTGATCATAATCTTTCTGCCAGCTGAAATCGATTTCGCTTTGCCTAGTCAACGGCACCCACTACACTGATTCCTGTTTAGTTTCGCGTGTGAAGTGTTGCAAGTAAGAATGCTAGTAGTAGCAAATCCGCCCAAAATATTTGTTGGATTTTTTTTAAAAGCTAGAAAGAAAATATAGAAAATTGGTTGTCACCTTGGATTTTGGTCAAAAGTTGAAAAACGTGATAGTCATCGTGCAACTTCTTCCTCGTATACGTATCCATTTGAAAAGTACTGTGCACGCTCCCCTCGTGTACCTACGGCATGCGATATTTTGGAAACGTGTCATCGCCAACCGTCGATACTATTTTGTGAGTCATTTTAAAGAGTAGCGCGGTATTTAAATTCAGCCTTCTACTTCTTAACCGTTGAAAATGAAGGAGCAGACCACCTAAGGTAACAAGCTGCCAACTTTCTGGAAGAAAATTCATATCTCCGGCTCTTCTTCGAGCGAACGAAGCCGCCTCGCGGGTTGCCAGTACGTGGTAATAAATTTATTTAAATTAAACGCACTCCGATGAATGTATACCGTGCCTCGTGGTACTCAAGGGCCATCATGGCTTGTAAGTTCTGCCAGTTACTTTTTTTTTATTTTGACTAATATGTCTTCTGAATGGTTTGATGTCGCACATCACGAATTCCTATCCGTTGCTAACTTCTTATCTCAGATAGCAGCTGATCCCAACATCCTTAATTACTTGTGGGATGTATTCGAACCTCCATCTTCCCCTACATTTTTTACACTCTACAGCCCGCTCTAATACCACGGAAAGGTTTTTCTTTGATGTCGTAACAAATGTCAGTGTTTTCCATATGTTCTTTTGTTCGCCGATTCTGTAAAGAGCCTCCTCATTCTCACCTTATTTTATCTGACCACCTAATTTTCAACATTCTGCTTTAGCACAACATCTCAATGGCGTCGATTTTCTTCTTTTCCGGTTTTCCCACTGTCTGTGATTCACTGCCGTACAATGTTGTTGTTGTTGTGGTCATCAGTCCTGAGACTGGTTTGATGCAGCTCTCCATGCTACTCTATCCTGTGCAAGCTTCTTCATCTCCCAGTACCTACTGCAACCTACATCCTTCTGAATCTGCTTAGTGTATTCATCTCTTAGTCTCCCCCTACGATTTTTACCCTCCACGCTGCCCTCCAATACTAAATTGGTGATCCCTTGATGCCTCACAACATGTCATACCAACCGATCCCTTCTTCTGGTCAAGTTGTGCCACAAACTTCTCTTCTCCCCAATCCTATTCAATACTACCTCATTAGTTATGTGATCTACCCATCTAATATTCAGCATTCTTCTGTAGCACCACATTTCGAAAGCTTCTATTCTCTTCTTGTCCAAACTATCTACCGTCCATGTTTCACTTCCATACATGGCTACACTCCATACAAATACTTTCAGAAACGACTTCCTGACACTTAAATCTATACTCGATGTTAACAAATTTCTCTTCTTCAGAAACGCTTTCCTTGCCTGTTGTGAATTGGCAGGAGCCAATTCACGGAGTTTGGAGGAAGCCGAAAGGCACGCGTTTAAGCTCACTCAGACTGGCGTGAGGTCTGGAACAGGACAATTTAATTAATATAGCCAATAAGGTACGTTGCTGCTGGAATACTTAACTTTAATCCATAATTGGTGTACATCGTTCTTGACGGTACATTAATAACAATCTCAATATAAACTGGTAATGGCGCCTTGCTAGGTCGTAGCCAATGACGTAGCTGAAGGCTATGCTAACTATCGTCTCGGCAAATGAGAGCGTATTTGTCAGTGTAGCATCGCTAGAAAAGTCGGCTGTACAACTGGGGCGAGTGCTAGGAAGTCTCTCTAGACCTGCCGTGTGGCGGCGCTCGGTCTGCAATCACTGACAGTGGCGACACGCGGGTCCGACGTATACTAACGGACCGCGGCCGATTTAAAGGCTACCACCTAGCAAGTGTGGTGTCTGGCGGTGACACCACATTGCCATTGCCAGTCTACATTTTATATCCTCTCTACTTCGACCAAATAGCAAAACTCCTTTACTATTTTAAGTGTCTCATTTCCTAATCTAATACCCTCAACATCACCCGACTTAATTCGACTACATTCCATTACCCACGTTTTGTTTTTGTTGATGTTCATCTTATATCCTCCCTTCAAGACACCCTCCATTCCGTTCAACTGCTCTTCCAAGTCCATTGCTGTCTCTGACAGAACTACAATGTCATCGGCGAACCTCAAATTTTTTATTTCTTCTCCATGGATTTTAATACCTACTCCGAATTTTTCTTTTGTTTCCTTTACTGCTTGCTCAATATACAGATTGAATAACATCGGGGAGAGGCTACAGCTCTGTCTTACTCCCTTCCCAACCACTGCTTCCCTTTCATGTCCCTCGACTCTTATAACTGCCATCTGGTTTCTGTACAAATTGTAAATAGCCTTTCGCTCCCTGTATTTTAGCCCTGCCACCTTTAGAATTTGAAAGAGAGTATTCCAGTCAACATTGTCAAAAGCTTTCTCTAAGTCTACAAATGCTAGAAACGTAGGTTTGCCTTTCCTTAATCTTTCTTCTAAGATAAGTCGTAAGGTCAGTATTGCCTCACGTGTTCCAGTATTTCTACGGAATCCAAACTGATCTTCCCCGAGGTCGGCTTCTACTAGTTTTTCCATTCGTCTGTAAAGAATTCGTGTTAGTGTTTTGCAGCTGTGGCTTATTAAACTGATTGTTCGATAATTTTCACATATGTAAACACCTGCTTTCTTTGGGATTGGAATTATTATATTCTTCTGGAAGTGTGAGGGTATTTCGCCTGTCTCATACATCTTGCTCACCAGATGGTAGAGTTTTGTCAGGACTGGCTCTCCCAAGGCCGTCAGTAGTTCCAATGGAATGTTGTCTACTCCGGGGGCCTTGTTTTGACTCAGGTCTTTCAGTGCTCTGTCAAACTCTTCACGCAGTATCGTATCTCCCATTTCATCTTCATCTACATCCTCTTCCATTTCCATAATATTGTCCTCAAGTGCATCGCCCTTGTATAGACCCTCTATATACTCCTTCCACCTTTCTGCTTTCCCTTCTTTGCTTAGAACTGGGTTTCCATCCGAGCTCTTGATGTTCATACAAGTGGTTCTCTTATCTCCAAAGGTCTCTTTAATTTTCCTGTAGGCAGTATCTATCTTACCCCTAGTAAGATACGTCTCTACATCCTTACATTTGTCCTCTAGCCATCCCTGCTTAGCCGTTTTGCACTTCCTGTCGATCTCATTTTTGAGACGTTTGTATTCCTTTTTGCCTGCTTCATTTACTGCATTTTTATATTTTCTCCTTTCATCAACTAAATTCAATATTTCTTCTGTTACCCAAGGATTTCTACTTGCCCTCGTCTTTTTACCTACTTGATCCTCTGCTGCCTTCACTACTTCATCCCTCAAAGCTATCCATTCTTCTTCTACTGTATTTCTTTCCCCCATTCCTGTCAATTGTTCCCTTATGCTCTCCCTGAAACTCTGTACAACCTCTGATTCTTTCAGTTTATCCAGGTCCCATCTCCTCATATTCCCACCTTTTTGCAGTTTCTTCAGTTTTAATCTACAGGTCATAACCAATAGATTGTGGTCAGAGTCCACATCTGCCCCTGGAAATGTCTTACAATTTAAAACCTGGTTCCTAAACCAGTACAATGCTGAGCTCCAAAAGCATATTCTCACAAATTTCTTCCGCGAATTAACCCCTATATTTGATACTAGTAGACTTCTCGGGGCTAGGAGGGCCGTTTTTGCCTGTGGGAGGCCGTTTTTAATGTTCCCTTGCTTCGTTCATCATGTGTTAATTGTCTTCAAGCTAGCAGGATTCCTTAACTTCGTCTAATCCGTAATCACCAATTTTGTTTTTAAGTTTGTCACTAATCTCATTTCTGCTACTTCTCATTATTTCCTCTTTCTTACGTTTACTCACAATCATATTCCTTAGACCATTCATTCCAATCGGCATGTCTTCACCAGCAAAATGGCTACAGCAGTTGTGATCCACTTTCTTTTACATTTGTGACAACATTTGCGCTGATCATTGATCTATCCACGATGTCACAAGCCACACCCATATCCATGACATCATCAGTTATTACTCCCTTCCATGGCGTCATAATCTTGACGCCACAGGCCACACCAACTTTACATGACGCCATGTTAGCTGTAAATTCAAAACACTGGCCACAAATACGAAACAGGCCATTAAAATGAAACAGTCCATCAGTATATAGCCACCATCTTGGATTGTGACCTCATGTGTTCAAGGTCAATGATCCATATGTTTAGGAATTATTGGTAGCCACCTATTTTCCAAATTCTCCTTTCACAACCTCTGAGTGATATAAAGCATGTACGATTTGTAATAACTTATCGTCCTGTTCATCAAAGAGATCATGGAGTACAGTGAGGCAGTCACTATCTACATCATTCTCCTGATGATCTTCCATTACGTTTCTTCTGAGGCAGTCAGCATCTTGATGTTTTATTCCACTTTTGTACCCTATACTAATGTTATATTCTTGAAGACGTAGTGCCCCCATCTGGCAAGTCGTCCTTATGGGTTCTCAAGGCCTGTCAAGCAACAAAGTGAATGAAGATCTGTAACAACTGTGAATGGTCTTTCATAGAGATACTGTCGAAATGTATGGCCTAGATAACAGCCAGACATTCTCATTCCATCGTAGAGTAGTTTCTCTCAGTTTTTATAAGTGTCTTGGAAGAGTAAGCTATTACGTTCTCTTTTTCCATCTGAAATTAGCACAAAAATATCCCCAATCCCACATCCACTGGCATCTGTGTTCAATTCTGTAGCTGATCTATCATCATACAGACAAGTATAGGGGCAGTCGGCAAAACTTTTTGCAGGGTATTCAAAGTATCTTGTTGAGGTTTATCCCAGATAAATTTAGCATCAGCTTTTAACAAGGAGTGGCCTGGCTTTTAATAAAACGCTAGTATAAGAACACAGTCGAAGGAACCTTCTCACATCACTTATTTTTAGGAATAGGAAATTCCGTTGTAAATCTCACCTTCTCTAAATTTGGCCACAAGATGTCCAAGTATGTTGATTTCTATTGTTCCAAAGAGACACTTTCTTGGATTAAGTTTTACGAGAACAACCGATGACGACCATGGGCTCTGCTATGGCTGAATGACATAATCCTTCATCGTTGTCTCTATCTCTTCACGAATTATTTCACGCTTCATTGCTGACACGTGGTGTGCTCCCTGGCTGATTGACTGGTGATTACCAGTGTTAATTCAGTGCTTCACCTTCGGTTTGTCTAACTTGATTTTCACCTGTGGATCGAAACATTCAGAGAACTCTTGAAGAATGGCAAGTAGCTTCTCCTGTTGTTAGGTCGTGCAATAGCCGAGCATGAAGATCTTGTCTTGCAGTCGTAGTGCTAATCACACTTGCAGCCCGAACATGAGAGGTTTCTATGATACTCAGCTGCTCTTCAGTTAATGGGGGTTGGGGCTGTTTGGGGAAAGAGACCAAACTGCGAGGTCATCGGTCTCATCAGATTAGGGATGGATGGGGAAGGAATTCGGCCGTGCCCTTTCCAAGGAACCATCCCGGCATTTGCCTGAAACGATTTAGAGAAATCACGGAAAACCTAAATCAGGATGGCCGGACGCGGGATTGAAACGTCGTCCTCCCGAATGCGAGTCCAGTGTGCTAAATCAGTTAATGGCTCAGCGTTTGCTACACATATGCATCTTGGTTCTTTGTGGCAGTTAACTACACACAATTTCCCAAATCCATTTTTAAATGAGACAACAGAGGCCGGAATGACTAAGTCTTTCTCCAAAAAAAAAAAAAAAAAATGGTTCAAATGGCTCCGAGCACTATGGGACTCAACATCTTAGGTCATAAGTCCCCTAGAACTTAGAACTACTTAAACCTAACTAACCTAAGGACATCACACACACCCATGCCCGAGGCAGGATTCGAACCTGCGACCGTAGCAGTCCCGCGGTTCCGGACTGCAACGCCAGAACCGCTAGACCACCGCGGCCGGCAGTCTTTCTCCAGTGGTACGCTTCTATTACATTCAGCTATGAGAACCATGGGTTGATTCACTGCATGACACATGACAGTTACCTTTGCAGCGCTGGCCACGGGAATGATCACTTCATTCTGCACACATAGTCTCAACACAACTGAATGTGTATCTTCTCATCCACAGTCTCTCATCTAGTCTAACAATCTTTGAGCGAGCACAATCTAAAATTGCTTGAGAAGCTTTCAGAAAGTCCCATTGGAGAATGAAATCGTGACTGCTTTCTTGTAAGACAATGAAAAAGGACTGTGCATGACCATTTACACAGACACGAATAATGCATCTTCCTGTAGGTTGGACATACTTCACATTAGCCACTTTCAGCGGAGAGTTTTTGCTATCGACGAATATGGCCTTCTGCATTTGGCGGCGATGTTTCTCCAAAATGTCTGAATGCGATGCTCCAGAGTCCACAAGAGCTCGGACTGGTCAGCCACCCACGAGTATATCGACGTAGTTTCCCACCATTTTTGTAGTGATTGATGGTGGAGGATTTTTCTCTTCGACGACATCAGTTCCAAGGAAGGTCGCACCCTTTAGTTTTCCAGGCTGTGGCTGGCAGTTAGTTGATCGGCTGGAGCTTATGAACGCCCTTGCAGCGAAGGTGATCTACGATATTCTGTAAGTACATCCTCTTGTCCTTATTTGTCGTCGTGGGACTGGCGTCGTTGTAGTACTACTTGCATTCCCTTGGCATTGGCATCATTAAATACGTGCCATTTTTCTCGACAGTAGCACACTACACGTCACGGTCACCCGCAATAAAAACATACTGCAATGTTGTCCCAGGTTCTCCAGACGTCCGTTTTCCTTGTGGCAGAAACAGGATCCTCACACTGTGTTGTAAGAGCATATATTCGTTCTGGCCTCGACTGCTTCACCGTTTTTTATGGAATTGGACGATGAGAGACTGGAGCTAGCGTTCGTTGCACTTCCTCTCTTATGATTTCTTGCAGTGCCTAAGTTTTTGGTTCGATGGGTATTCCCAGTGCCTTTTGAACTTCCTCTCTCACAATCTGACGAATGATGTCTGTCATCCTCCATCACAGCCATGGATTTAATAGTCGGAAGTTGTTCAAACTTCTTGTAGCCAATTCTTTTTTTATGCATGGTCTCAATGTATTGGAACCATTTTATGAAATTGTTAGCTATGGACACTTCCTTCAGAAGAAGAGTTTGGTACATGTTCTCAGCAACCCCCTTCATAATGTGTGCAACTTTCTCTTTCTCCTCCATCCGAAGGTTGACAGTTTTGCACAGCTCCAAGACATCTTGAATGTACGACTTTGTAGTTTCTCCTGAATGATGTGCTCTACATTTCAATTTTCTTTTGCCTGGTCCTTCTGTCGCTGGGTATCTCCAAAATACTTCTGTAGCTCCCACAAAAATACTTCCCAGCTTGTCAATTTTTCCTTGTTGTTCTCATACCATTGCTTGGCGGTCCCCTGCAAGCAGAAAAATGGATTAGCCAAGTGTACTGTTTCGTCCCACTTGTTGAAGCTGACGATACGTTCAAATCGTTAACCACTTGTTTGGGTCTTGGCCGTTATTTCCAGAGAACACCATTGGATGTCTTATATGTTGACAAACGAATGGCGCCATTTCTGTTTCTCATCTTCTTCTTTCGCCGAGAGCTTCCACTCAGCATAGTATGGCTTGAACTCGGGCATCCAGCCACGTAAACGGCTGCTCTGTCATGATTTGATGCTTGAACGATACGTGCGATCGCAAGTTCAAATACCTAGCGCCTCTACCAGAATAATATCACATATCTTACGAGAATCGGGTGTTCTTAGATGTAGCAAGGTGAATAACGAACACTGGTTTTAACTCAACGAAGACTTGTCGAGAACTGAAGTCATGCACATACACAAAAGCATGGAGTGAACTGCGTCCAGAGAAAGATTACACTGTATATATACCTCCAGAACCTTCCTGAACATTGGTTCTTGGCACATCTCGAAGGAACTAGAACTAGATATAGAAATTAAAATGTACTCACAGTGTGGGTCTCGAACATAACCCTGTGCTTAGGAGCCTAATACCATACCCATTGCATGACACTAACACTCAGTTCCTGGCATTCTTCTGTGACATGACAGGATCTGAAATCTGTCCTATAACATAGTACACAGTTTGTTACATATACTACTGCTATTAGATCGTGGACAGTGACAATTCTAGATAATATTTGACATAAATTTCTTATAGAATAAATATGGAACTGACGGGTCAAGGAGTCTACATTATCTGACTTTTTTATTCGTCAGGTCATATTTGTATATGTCTATAACGTACATTCATATATGTAAATTACAATCTTTTGACAATTGGTATATGGAGGTAGGATATAAAAGGCAATTTTATATGCAGGACATAGACAGTAAAAGAAAATTATTTGATTAAAACACTGTTGAAATTTAGTGTATACATGCTATTTTATAAATCTGTTTGTTCATTAAGTATGTTGTCTGGTTGTTTTGTCATATAGGTGTCACTGCCTAAGAACTGACTTCAGTAACATATGTGACAAACTGCATGTTATGCTATGGGACTGATGTCAGATTCTACTGTACGTCATTGCTATAGAAATACATAACATAAGTAGACTTATATTACTCTTATATGTACAGTTATCATTTTGTAGAAATCGATGTGCATACAGTTGTTTGTTCCTCTGTATCAGATGCCACTAATGATGGGCTATAAACCCAGTAAACTAGTTTTTGCAAACAAAACGTTTCATGTGCAGCTCATGGTGTACAGAAGATCTTCTTTAAAAAATATTTACCATCATGTTTGCTGTAACTAGACCACAGGGGTGGCCAGGGAAAAACTCTTTTAAATGCTTCATTTAATCAAGTACTTTGTTGCTGTTATTAATTATGTGTTAAAATTACGTGACATATGATGTCTTGGGATTTTGAAAGTCAAATGGAGCCCCACGTGGTAGATAGTTTATGATACGTCATTTTAAACTGTTCATTAACATTTGAGTTAAATTTTTAATTCTGATCTGGTAGGGTGTTATTTGAACCTATGTTGTCCAGCACATGCTAGTCATTTCATGGAGTATTATTTGTTTGTTCACTAGTATACCATTAAGTTTTTAAACTCCAAGCTGGGCATGTGTCCTTAAAATATTAACTACTTTAATTGTATGTGGAGAAGGAATTTAATTGCCATAATAGTGAGAGCTTAGGTGGTACAGGGACTGTAACCTCATATCTTCTCCAAACTCTAACGTGATTTATTTCCAGATGAGAAGAATATTCATTGTATGCAAAATTTAAAAGAGAGGTCAAGAAGGACCCTAAGAATTTGTTACTTGTGACCTGTGGAGGAACATTCTTTCCCAAGGAGCCATGCTCATTGTATTGAATTTAAACTGTCTATTGCCTGTTTATTGGTGTATGAAATTATTTAAATTTTGAGTATCAGAAATTGTACTATTTTCAATTAATAAATGTTAAGTAGCCACTCTGTATTTTACTAATTCAGTTCTCACTTTCAATTCCAGCCTGTGATACACTACAATTTTGCTGTAATGTAGCAATGTGTGTAGAAATTTATTACAATTTTGCTGTAACATGACGGTACATAGAGCAATTTGTTGCGATTTCGTGTAGCAGTGTTGATGTACAGGCCAATTAATTACGATTTTGTTGTAACATGTTTATGTATGAGCCAATCTGCGATTTTGTGTAGCAGTGTTGATGTACAGGCCAATTAATTACGATTTTGTTGTAAGATGTTTATGTATGAGCCAATCTACAACATTTTTGCTGTAAAATGGTCATGTATTGGGTTTTGTGTTGGCTCCACTCTACAAGAGCTAAGTTAGCATTATTAGCAGGCACTGACAAACATTTTGTTCTGCTAAATAAAATTTTTACCCTAGTATAGGGACACTACAATCTATGGTTAACTTTGATATCAGTTTTAGACGTATATGATGAATTTATGACAAACAATACAGATAGTTTAGATGTGGGAATAACATTGTTTACTTTGGAACAAATATCAAACTATTCTAGAACCATAGAAACTACTTATTGTATTGCATTCTAACTGTACTGTCTGTTTGTTGTGTAATAAGACTATTTAAATTTTGAATAAAGTTTTCAAATAATGTTTTTATTCTAGTTGGGGATCATGGTAATGTATGGATAACTTTGATATCAATTTTAGCCATACTAAGATGAATTTTTTACAAACAATACAGACAGTTTAGATGTGAGAATAACACTGTTTACTTTGGTACAAACATCAAACTATTCTCATCAATAAATATGTTTTATGCTGTCTTTTTGTTCAACAGTAGTTTCATATGTGTTTTATGAAGTCATAGAACAATTTTTATGTTAATTTTTGTTGGTGGGAGGTCCAAAACTGTTCTATGTAATGGTCATGATTAAAATATTCGCTGCAGTTGTATAGTTGTTTATGTCTCAAGTTTTTAGTAACCCAGCGGTTAGCACACTGGACACACATTCAGGAGGACATTGGTTCAAACACAAACCGGCCATCCTGATTTAGGTTTCCCATGATTTCCCTAAATTGCTTCAGGCAAATGCCAGGATGGTTCCTTTGAAAGGGCACCATCGACTTCCTTCCCCATCCTTTCCTAATCCAATAGGACTGACGACGTCACTGTTTGGTCCCTTCCCCCCAAATAATACAACGAACCAACGAAGCCTTTACATTACCTGGATTCAGGGACTCAGCTCCATCTTCAGGTGTATCTATGAACAATAGGTTGAAGCATCCTTGTCAAAGCTAATTTGCAAGGCAACACATCTGCTGTATATGCGTCATCAGATCGAATACCCAAATGTGTCCACAGAACAAGAACCATTCAGCTGTAACTGACATAAGTCACTCTTACCCTGAAAGTGCTGGCGAGGAGGCATAGAGTCAAAGGATCAAACCATCAACTGTTTACGAAAGCGTTACATAAAGATTTGATTGGCCGGTCCTTTCACTCCATGCCCCTCACTAGAGGTTTCGGGATAAGGGTGAATTACGTCAGTTAAAGTTGAAAGGCGCTTGTTGTGTGCGCTTATATTTATGTTTAGTCTGATGAGCCATGTGTGGCAGAGGTGTTGCCTTGTAGTTACTATTGACATGGATGTTTTGACCTGCTATTTGTAGATACACCTGAAAATGTGGCTGAGGCCTTGAGACCTGGAAGCGTATAGACTTTAGTCAGTTACCAACTGCATAAATGGTAGATATCGAAACAGATGACAGAGGGATAGAAAAACAATTAAAATCGCTCAAAAGAGGAAAGGCCGCTGGACTTGGGATACCAGTTAGATTTTACACAGAGTACGCGAAGGACCTGGCCCCCCTTCTGGCAGTGGTGTACCGTAGGTCTTTAGAAGAGCGTAGCGTTCCAAAGGATTGGAAAAGGGGCACAGGTCATCCCCGTTTTCAAGAAGGGACGTCGAACAGATGTGCGGAACTATAGACCTATATCTCCAACGTCGATCAATTGTAGAATTTTGGAACACGTATTATGTTCGAGTCTAATGACTTTTCTGGAGACTAGAAATCTACTCTGTAGGAATCAGCATGGGTTTCGAAAAAGACGATCGTGTGAAACCCAGCTCGCGCTATTCGTCCACGAGACTCAGAGGGCCATAGACACGGGTTCCCAGATAGATGCCGTGCTTCTTGACTTTCGCAAGGCGATCGATACAGTTCCCCACAGTCGTTTGATGAACAAAGTAAGAGCATATGGACTATCAGACCAATTGTGTGATTAGATTGAAGAGTTCCTAGATAACAGAACGCAGCATGTCATTCTCAATGGGGAGAAGTCTTCCGAAGTACGACTGATTTCAGGTGTGCCGCGGGGGAGTGTCGTGGGACCGTTGCTATTCACAATACACATAAATGACCTTGTGGATAACATAGGAAGTTCAGTGAGGCTTTTTGCGGATGATGCTGTGGTATATCGAGAGGTTGTAACAATGGAAAATTGTACTGAAATGCAGGAGGATCTGCAGCGAATTGACGCATGGTGCAGGGAATGCCAATTGAATCTCAATGTAGACAAGTGTAACGTGCTGCGAATACATAGAAAGAGAGGTCCTTTATCATTTAGCTACAATATAGCAGGTCAGGAGCTGGAAGCAGTTAATTCCATAAATTATCTGGGGGTACACATTAGGAGTGATTTAAAATGGAATGATCATATAAAGTTGATCGTTGGTAAAGCAGATGCCAGACTGAGATTCACTGGAAGAATCCTAAGGAAATGCAATCCTAAAACAAAGGAAGTAGGTTACAGTACACTTGTTCGCTCACAGCTTGAATATTGCTCACCAGTGTGGGATACGTACCAGATAGGGTTTATTATATCTCTTAAAAAAAGTAATGTAACTATTTATTTAGAGGAAACACTCTCCTAGTAAATTTGTTTGTGCTTTGATTTATCGTGATCTGTTACTGATTTTTAGTGGAGTTAGTTTTTACTTTTAGCTTTCAAAAAAATACAAAAGAGATATAATAAGCAAAATAATGAATTTCGTAGGTTGCCAATTACGTATTATATCTGGTTTTATCGAGCGCCAGGCTCCCTACAAATTACTGTAAATGCAATAGCGTAGTATTACTCAGCTCCAGTTCACTATCACAGAAAATAGACAAGTTTTAATAAAATTATTTCACTGGATTACTTCAATTAATCTCACTGAATATTTTTACATAATTTCTTCCGCTCCGGCAACCAGACATTGTGCTGTGAAAAACTATTTTTAAATGTACCGCGTAATGGCGGCTAATTGTTAACAGTCAGAGATCACTGTTACTCGCTCCGCAGCAGCTGGAAACATGCTAAATAATTTTCATTAAATATTCTTTTCATAAGATAAATGTGGCGTAGGTTCTTGAAATAACACACGGAGATCACTTTATACTAATATATTCTTACTAGGACACAGTTTACACCATTAAATATTTGCAATTACGTTACGACAGAAACAAATGCTAGCGCAGCACAATAGCTTGCGTACCTTATTCCAGCTAACACCAGAACGAACAGAACAAAACAAACTAGACAGAAGAAGGAACATTGCATTATGTTTTATACTCTTAGAGAGATGATAATACCTCTTTTAATTACTTACACATTATAATCTCATACACTAAAAATAATGTCGTTTCTGCATCTATCGATCTACATTGTATATTTTTACGGTTAGTGTTATTACCTTTCGCAGATAAATCGATGTTTGCAGTTCATTTTCGGTCACATACAGTCATTTTTATTTATGTTTCACCTCGACAAGGGTAAATATTGCAAAAGGGACACTACACGGCCCCCTGGGCTACAAGGAACACACTACTTAATGTTTGGTCCTTGTAGACCACGAGTGTCACTTTTCTTTCGTTCGTTGGTCAGTTTCAGTACACTTTACCGTGTATTAGGTCATGAGTACACATTCATTTTGAGTCTTTTTACATAACATGGCTGGGGACAGTTACAATATAACAAGCTCTTCCATTTGGACGAGGGCCGCAGGGAAACCCCAGAAAAACCTCGGCAGAGCTGATAGATTTAACGCTTTGTGTTACTTACATAAGTTGGTTCTACATCTTTTGGTATTACAAGTATTTATATCAAATATAAAAACTTCTGAAAAAGAAACAAACATATAGTTTTTATATGAAAGTGTTCATCAAATTTTTTATATTGTGTTGGTGAGTTTTTTTTTATATTTTTGTCGGCTCATTTCTCGTCGTGTGGTGTGGTTGGCGCTGTATGTCGCTACCGCGATGCCTCGTGCCCGTTGCCATGGATCGTCGGCTGGAAACTGTTGTCTTCTTTCTTGTCCGTAGCCGGCGGTTAGGATGCGGAGTACGGATCGACGTTATTTTGTCTGCGTGGTGCGTCTGCATTGTTGCGCACCGCTCGTTAAAGTTTTCAGCACGGGAGAGGATGTTGACTCGTGCAAATCATGAAACAAATGCACATATGTTATAGAACGGATAATGTAAGATGTTATGGCTGTGGGTAAGAATTGATTAGTCAACATTATTGCTTCACCGAGGCACAGGCTCAGTTACTTGGTATTTTCGTGTTCGTTTGCACGTACTGGTGCTGAATGATGCAGGAGATATGATGCTGAAGTAAGCACTGCACATCCCTGTTGTCATCACTTCGTATGGAATATTTATGTTTCACAATTTTTGTTTGACGGCGTTCCACCGTAGTTGCCGTTGACGTAACGTCCTACTACGTGGTCCGTGACGTCATATTAATTGTTGGCGCACGGGAGGTAGCGTCCAAACTAAAAATGTTGTCTGTACAGTTTCGAACACACACTGATCACAGTTTTGTGTTTTCGGTCACTGCACACAGATATGTTTTGTTAATGTTTGTACCTCGTGTTTTTTCAGTTTTACAGCACATAAGTGTTCACTGTCCAAGTTGATCACTAATACAGTTCTCAAAGTTCACACTTTCTCCGCGAATACCAACACACTATTATAGTTCCTGTTAGTATTGCTTACAGCATGACTTTGATACAATTGTATTACATGATTACTGTTTTTTTTATATATCACATAGTGACACAGATGTCTGTTCCTTCACACAATATGTTACAATGAAATTTCACAGATCAAAAGCACTTTTGTTCTGTTATTGCATACAATTAAGTGTTACATCATACATGCAACGGATTCTGGCATGACTTGCAATACTTTTATATTTGAGCATTAATAAATTTTGTCATAGGGTATAGTCATTTGGGGATTAGGACCGCTGCGCATGTGCTTGCTCCATAAGCTGTTAGCGTAATCGCGTATCCTATAAAAGGTTTGCAACTGTCAAAAACAGGCTCTAAAATGGAGCTCTCATTTAATCTCAAATATTGTGGCTAGATGCTTATACTTTCTCTTTTAAGGTCAAAGCACAGCATCACAGATGTCACAGTGTATGTGCACAGTCTTTTGCATACATCTTTCTGTTCATTTTTCATGTGTCAGGTTAGACTATCTAGTGCATTCTTTAAATAAACATTTATCACACAGCATAATAAAATTTATAGTTACTAACTGTAATAACCACTGAAAAACATCTTACACTTACTGATTATGTTTCTAAACAAATACTATCATTGGACTGATGGTCCTTTGGCTTCTTTTTACTCATTTTTGAAGGCTGATGTGTAAATCATTCCTTGAAATAAAGACAAAACATCTTACGTACTAAGCACAAACAAAACATCAAATTCTTACAACTACACAAAATTATATATTGAAGTCTGTGCAAAACCTACATATTACACAAAAATACGGTAAACCATTCATGTCCTATTGTCAGGTACCACAAATTTCTTTAAGTCCTTATAGGGATACAATCCTTTGATCTTCCCGCTCATCACATCAGCTATAAGGTAGCTACAACCGTGCGGTATTTGTATAATTTTAAAAGGTCCATTATACAGCATTTGCCATTTCTTGTTCTTCTTTGCTATGAGTGACGACTTAGGGTGGTTTCTTATCGAAACTAAGTCGTTTATCTGATATCGGACTGTCCGTTTTATTGACTTGTCATATCGACTCTTTCGTTGCGATTCAGTTAGGTAACATGATTCTGGTGCTTTGTTGTTAAGGGTTTCGGTCCAGCGAAGCGTTTCGTTGTGAGCTGCGTCCGAATAATATTCTCCCTGGCCCCTTAAATTGCTGCTTAATTGAAATATGGGCATCTCTTCGCTTTTTACTCGTACGCTCGGGTAATCTTTACCGGGTGTACTTACTGTTCGTGTTAAATCCAGTACAATCTGCTTATTTTCATTCAGTAGGGAGATCTTCCCGCTGGAGAAATCAATTTTTGCTTTCTTCTCGCTCAGGAAACCTCCTCCCCAGGACGCAGGTTACTCTCAATCCTTTGACTACGAGAAAGATACAATTTACGTTATCTTCCCCTAGGCATAAATCTATCAGCACCTGATACTGAACGCTTTGTGCTTGTGCTTCCATGGCTCCAATGACACAGCAGTTTTATACAGGAAATGTCGGTAAGTTGCGGTTTTGGCTCAAGGTTTTGAATAGATCATAGCTCATAACATTAGTAGTGGCACCCGTACCTATGTATATTTCTACTGGCAATTCATTAATTCTAGCTTTCATGATGGTTTGTACTTCAGTCATTTCCTTTTTGTTACATTGGTTTGATTCCATAAGTAAATCATGTTGTTTACTGTTTCCATCTTGGTACCTCAGTAATAACATATTATCTTGTGTATTGTTTATAGGTGTGCTCCCTGTTTTTTCACCGACCGTCAATTGGGAGCTTATTATGGCCGTTGTTCGTTTGACGATCTTGCACTATGGTGGTTTCCGTCAGTGGGCATTTCTACTATCCTTACGCTGCTATTCGAGTCTGTCCATGTTTGTGGTATTGCATTAGTATTCTGCATAGAATTCCTATTGTCACACTGGTACTGGTTACCGTTAGGAGGCGGTGGTGGTGGCACAGAAGTTTGCATCCACTGCACCGGGTAAGTGCGGTTGTTGGCACTACTGCTTTGTTGCGGCCATTGACCTTCATTTCGACGTTTGTTATTGTAATTATTATTACTGTTACTGTAGCCGGGATGTGCTCTATCTTCCCACCTACGTTTTTGATTGTAAGATGGTTGACCGTTTCCGTTCTTTCTGTTTTGTTCTGCGGATTGATCTTCCTTTCCATTTCCGTGGCTTCCAAAATTGGAATTGTTGTTGCCATTTTTACACTTGCGTGGTGAACCATTACTGTTCTCCCGGTCTTTATTTATCCTATTTTCTTCCTGGAAGAGATCGATTTCGTCCAGCACAGACAAGTACCGTTCCAGGTCATTTTCGGGTACATTTATTAATTTGTCTCGTATATAACCGGGCAATCGTAATTTTAAGATTCTGATCACATCACGGGCTGATATGGGGTCATCCCAATATCTAGTTTTGTTGATATATTTTTCAAAATATTTACGGAGTGTACCCTGTTTGTGATTGTACATTTGCGGGCTGTATACTTCAGTCCTCAGGCGTTCTTGAACAGACTTAGACCAGTATCAGTCTAAAAAAGATTTTTCAAATTTTGCCAGGCTATGGCAATTTTCTATGACTTCATTTGCCCGTAAAACAGCGTCGCCTTGTATATGTGCGATTATGAACTGAATTTTTTGGCGTTCATTCCAGACGCTCGGTAATACATTTCGGAATCCTTTTATGAAGATTACCAGATGCACTGTCTTCTTTTCCGCTTTAAAAATTTGGAATTGTCTGTGTTTTAATAAGATTTCATCAATGTTATTGCTTGTGGAAGTAGAAGCTGCCCCCACGGGGTTATGAATAGGAATGCTTCCTGTAAATTGTGTTTTTTCTCTTTCCGAATCGCTTTTTTGTTGGTATGAACTAGACTTGGCCACTGTTTCTATGTTTCGATACAGTGCATCGATACGTAGAACTGTTTCAGTGTTTCGGAACGACTGTGGTTCACTGTTTCGAAACAGTGGGGTTTCATTCTGCTCCTGTCTCGGATAACCGCACCAGATTCGATCTCGAGCCAGACACAGAAACTGTTCGTTGTTTCAAAATAAGGCTGTTTCAGTCCACTTACGCTTGGAACGGACTAACTGTATCGAGACAGTGATGTTTCATTCCGCTCTGTGTCGTACGAGATTCGGGCTCGGCACAGGTACTGAAACACAACATAACACTTAATGAAACACTTTCAAGAGTGGCGAAATATTTTTTACAAGCAATAGAATGAAGCTCAAGATATCTGAAAATAAAGTTTCGTTTCTAGCTGACTGTCCTATTACGAAATGGCGTAACATCTGCTTTATAAACACTAACCAAACAATAAAACAACGCATACTATTCACATTTAAAATAATAAATATGTGAAAATCATTAGATTAAATTACACTTTTTTTTCAAAACATACGCTTCTCTTTTCATGTACAGTAATCGTGTTAAGAAACGCAAGTAAGCGTACAACATTTTGAATAAAAGAAGGCGTAGAGTGACAGTTATTAGACATATACATAAATTTGATCTAGGTATAATTGCAAGCAATCTGTTTGACATATCACTGATAGTGTAGTGGTGAACGGGAAGGGCTGGGAGACGTGGTGACTTTATAGTAACGGTTCGAAACACCTTGAAAGACAAAATTTTTTCTGTTATATTTAGTTATTTATTCGAATTATTTGTGAGTCTATAGTCACTGTGCCTATTATCCACAATGATTCCCTTTGTGTGCATGGAAATTAGCAGGATGGGTATATTACCCATACTAACGGAATGTGGAAATCCCAGTAGCATATCCGTTGTTTCTGCAGTTTGCTCCTACCTCCAGTTCCGTTCGCGGTGGTTCTTCTGTCTTCAGCTATGGCTGTCCTCAGCCACTTGAAAAGTATGTAAGTCATACAACACGAAAGCAGCGCATTTGCTGCAGGAAATACGAAACTGCCAAGACGCCCAAGTGATAGTTTCATGGCTCTGAGCACTATGGGACTTAACATCTGTGGTCATCAGGCCCCTAGAACTTAGAACTACTTAAACCTAACTAACCTATGGACATCACACACATCCATGCCCGAGGCAGGATTCGAACCTGCGACCGTAGGAGTCGCGCGGTTCCGGACTGAGCGCCTAGAACCGCTAGACCACCGCGGCCGGCGATAGTTTCATACTTTCTGCGAAATGATTAGCGCTCTCGCACCTCATTTGTGTTTATATGGACATCTTATACAGTAGACATTCAAGATGATAAAATGTGTAGGTTTATTAGATTACAAAATACAAAGTGTTTCACTGTTTCGAAACAGCGTATCGAAACATTAAAGTGTACTGTTTCATTTGTTTCGAAACAGTTAAGTGTTTCAGTTTACCCATCTCTAGTATGAACTGTACGCAATGTTATCATTACCGTACACATTTCTAACAGACGTGCCGCAGTTGTTGTTAAGCATTTGCAAATGTGCACGCTCGAGTTTAGCAATACTGTGTAGCATATTGCGCTGTCACAGCGGTACTGGCAATTTGTATCTCGCTTCGCTTTTCTCACCTGCGAGTGGTAGCGTGTCTACTGTGGGTTGTTTACATACAGCTGCTCCGTTAGTTACTTTTTGCAGAGCAGACTGTATTTTGCTTTCTACACGTTCTGTGATCTGGCTTTCTTTTTCAGTGAGCCATTCATGGAACTCTTTTTCTAATTTCTGGGCTTGATCATTGAAATGCGTTTCTATGGTTTCTTTTTGTGTCATTTCTAAATTGTCCATTCGGTTCGCAAGCTGTTCTACTTCGTCCCGGATGACTGTTTGTGCCGTCTGAAGCGTTTGCACATCTTGTGCTATGTTGCTTACAATGTTCGGCAGTTCGGCTTGGGCTTTCTTTATTTCTGTCATTTCTGAATGTATCTTTTCGAACATTGTACCTATGCTTTCTATTAAGACCTTTTCTCTTTCTTCATTTTGTTCCCTTATCTGATTGACTAGATGGTGATTCCTCTCTTCCCTCAATCTCTCTCTTTCTTCGTTTTGTTCCCTTATCTGATTGACTACCTGTTGATTCCTCTCTTCCCTCAATCTCTCTCTTTCTTCGTTGTGTTCCCTTATCTGATTGACTAGCTGTTTGTTCTTTTTCTCTAATTTCCGTAAAAATTCAGCAAATGGATCCGGTACTGGTGAGTATACCGGTGTGGTAGTTGTTCTAATCATTGGAAAATTATCACTAGCCCTGCTAGTAGTACCTATCGGTTTTACTGCTTTCGTCTGCTTGCTACTTCCTGGCATATCACCGGAAACTACATTGTTCACATTTTCTCCCCCCCCCCCCCCCCCCCGCGATCACTATTAATATTTAGTAAGTCAGTGTCACTATCCATATCGCTCAATAATTGCACATTATTTGTAACATTGGACACATTATCAGGTTGCAAATCTAACACACGTCCAACTTTTCCCATAATGACTCTCACTGGGCTAACTACAAAAATTGTTCCAAACTACAAATGCGGACTAAGTTCACAAGTCAAACTGCTTATTGTTTCCAAAATCACACAATATTAATATCTACACCACTGTACACCATGTACCATCTATGATACTATACTTTGATGATACGGGCCTATGTAGCAAGCTTTTATGCATAGTAATCCTTACCTTGATTTCTTTTTTCTTTTCTTTTCTTTTTGCTATCTCGTCCTCTCAGGGTCTATACAGTTCTTCTCCGCTTTCCTCGTTCAAGTTTATACATGAAATGGAATTTGCTAGACATTAGAATACATACAATACATGTTAACAATTACATACATACAAACCCTAAAAAATATTTTATCTCTTCGAGCCCCACGTAACAGGGCGCTATTTATTATGTCTCTTAAAAAAAGTAATGTAACTATTTATTTAGAGGAAACACTCTCCTAGTAAATTTGTTTGTCTGTTACTGGTTTTTAGTGGAGTTAGTTTTTACTTTTAGCTTTCAAAAAAATACAAAAGAAATATATAAAAAGCAAAATAATGAATTTCGTAGGTTGCCAATTACGTATTATATCTGGTTTTATCGAGCGCCAGGCTCCCTACAAATTACTGTAAATGCAATAGCGTAGTATTACTCAGCTCTAGTTCACTATCACAGAAAATAGACAAGTTTTAATAAAATTATTTCACAGGATTACTTCAATTAACCTCACTGAATATTTTTACATAATTTCTTCCGCTCCGGCTACCAGACATTGTGCTGTGAAAAAATATTTTTAAATGTACCGCGTAATGGCGGCTAATTGTTAACAATCAGAGATTACTGTTACTCGCTCCGCAGCAGCTGGAAACATGCTAAACAATTTTCATTAAATATTCTTTTCATAAGATAAATATGGCGTAGGTTCTTGAAATAACACACGGAGATCACTTTATACTAACATATTCTTACTAGGACACAGTTTACACCATTAAATATTTGCAATTACGTTACGACAGAAACAAATGCTAGCGCAGCACAATAGCTTGCGTACCTTATTCCAGCTAACACCAGAACGAACAGAACAAAACAGACTAGACAGAAGAAAGAACATTGCATTGTGTTTTATACTCTTACAGAGATGATAATACTTCTTTTAATTACTTACACATTATAATCTCATACACTAAAAATAATGTCTTTTCTGCATCTATCGATCTATATTGTATATTTTTACAGTTAGTGTTATTACCTTTCGCAGATAAATCGATGTTTGCAGTTAGTTTTCGGTCACATATAGTCATTTTTATTTGTGTTTCACCTCGATAAGGGTGAATATTGCAAAAGGGACACTACAGGTTGATGGAGGAGATAGAGAAGATCCAACAGAGAGCAGTGCGCTTCGTTACAGGATCATTTAGTAATCGCGAAAGCGTTACGGAGATGATAGGTAAACTCCAGTGGAAGACTCTGCAGGAGAGACGCCCAGTAGCTCGGTACGGGCTTTTGTTGAAGTTTCGAGAACATACCTTCACCGAGGAGTCAAGCAGTTTCTTGCTTCCTCCTACGTATATCTCGCGAAGAGACCATGAGGATGAAATCAGAGAGATTAGAGCCAACACAGAGGCATACCGACAATCTTTTTTCCACGAACAATACGAGACTGGAATAGAAGGGAGAACCGATAGAGGTAGTCAAAGTACTCTCCACCACACACCGTCAGGTGGCTTGCGGAGTATGATTGCAGATGTATATGTAGATAACTGTAGTGGGTGCTTGAATCAAAAACATTAAATTTTTATATTTTGATAAATAATGCAGACAGTTTTGGTTCTTTACTGTGCGGTACAATAATCGAACTAAGCTCTTCGACAATTGCAGCTTAATCTGTAATTTAGATCAGTAGTGCTATTATGTGAGCCATGTGTATTTTTTTAATGTTATAAAACACTTATGTTATGGTGGCAGTGATGGTTTGTTTTGTACTCTAAATCTTTATGTATTTTGTTAAATGATGCAGGCAATTTAATTCAGAACAAAGTTTGAAATTTTGTTCGTGATGAGAGATGAGTTAGTGTGTAAGCAAATTGCGTATGTTTTGTACTCAGAATCTTTACATATTTGATAAATAATTTTTTGTGTAAAGATCATAGCTTTGAGATATCAAACTTTCCTCTTTGTGTGGGACCTTGTCCATCATTGTCTTTGGCTATGTTGCATTTACATTTCGTTGGTTGGTTGGTTAATCTGGGGTAGAGGACCAACCAGCGAAGTCATCAATCCTATCGGATTAGGGAACGATGGGAAAGGAACTCGGCCATTCACTTTCAAAGAAACCATCTTGGCATTTGCCTGAAGCGATTTATGGAAATTATGGAAAACCTATGTCAGGATGGCCAAACGTAGGTTTGAGCCGTTGTCCTCCCGAACGTAAGTCCAGTGTGCTAACACCTCACTCGGTGTTTACATTTTGTATTTGGAACATTATTAAGTTATCTTAGCATATTACCAATACATGGAGTTTAAGTGAAACAATCTATTAAACACAACGCATTTATTGAGCTGAAGTGTCGGAAAAACGTAACATTGTTGGATAAACCATTACCACAGGTATATCTAGATCAAATGTAATAAAAATTTATAGTAACCAGTCAAGTAGATTATATTTTTGTACTGGAGAACATGATACATTATCTTCTTCCCTATAAAACAGTGCTTGGTGAGGTGAAGAACTACTGGAAAACTGATAAAAAAGTCACGTGACGGAAGTCTGATCCTTGTACCACCTTCGACATTGACTCAAGTAGGCCTAAGACCGGAATGCCAATATCTCTACTTATTCTGACAAATATTACAGACAATTTCGACACGGAAATAGCATTGTAGCACTTAATTTGAGAGTCCACACTCACGTTATAGGCATCAAGTGTAAGTTACCCGTTAAGTGCACTCTTCCGGTATCTGACAGTTGTGGAACAGTTATTCAGATAACCTATCTGTTTGTGTAAACTATCACTGCTTGCCTATTTAGCATAGTATCTTAGCTAACATATACGTATTTGGTAAAGTTATAGCCTTTGGCAGGATCGTTTTTGCACGTAGCTTCAGTTATGCTTAAAATGAAATGTCAGCTGCCTGCTTAGCATGTCACATGTGTTTTGTACTGTTATAGAACAATTTAGACATGGACAATACATTGCCACAATTTTAGTGACCACAGTCATGTTTTAGACATCAATTTTGACATAGTTTAGACGTGGAAATCACATTGTGAATCTTGACATTAACACTGTGTGTGTTGTGTGTGTGTGTGTGGGGGGGGGGGGGGGGACATGCGTACATGTTTACATATTTTTGATAAACAGCACACATATCGTAGGTGTGGAAACATTTAATTTGGATGGCTCCATTGTGCCCTACACCTAGTGTGGCACAGAGATGGGACCAAGCTCGTTGGCAAGTGCTGCTTAACCTGTGTCAGATCGTTAGCGCCAAGCTACGCCAGTGTTGTCAAAGTTGTCATGTATTTTTGATAAAAGTATCCATTACCATGGCACAAAATTCACATTATTCAGATACTTTTGAACATGGCGCCAATTTACACAATATTTGGTTCATTTGGATAATTTTGAATAAGGTGAGAAATTCAAATCATTAAGATGCTTTCGAACATGGGTGTCAGTTTATGTGAAATTAAAGTCATTTGGATACTTTTGAAAATGACGTCAGTTTATGCAAGTTAGGGCAAGCGTACGTATTTTGATAAATACAGCTAGCCATTCGGATTCTTTTGAATGTGGCACAAAATTCAGAACGTTCAGATACTTTTGAAAATTGTGGCTACATACTGATCAGCTGTTTCGTTTCAATGACTAGTAAACTACTGTGCTGTGCTTGCCTGTAGCCTTTCCATTGCCGATGTTTTGAATTTCCCGTCAAGACGTCATGTGAATGGTGCGTGGCTTATGACATCATTACTGAGACGTCATGAAAAGTGACCACATCTTGTGACGTCATGATGAGGGGGCGGCATTTGAGTCATATGCATGGCACTCATCTGCACAAATCACAGATGTAAACAAAATCGCTATTGCCATTCTACTTTAACTTTCACTGGGGGAGAGCGACATCAGCGAATCATATCATTGACATATTTTCGCCCTGAATTTTATTCCCATTGAACCTTTATTTTATTTCCGTCACTTCTGTGTGTAGATTGAACAGTAGCGGAGGAAGACTGCATCCTGGTCTTAGAGTCCTCTTAATGTGAGCACTTCGTTTAAGTCTTCCATAGCCTACTTATTGTTCTTTCCCGATTCCTATAAATATTTTATATTATCCGCTTTTCTTATAGTTTACTCCTCTTTTTCTCAGAATTTCGAAGATGTTTCCTATGAACAGGTCTTCATTTTTCTTAAGTCTTGCTCCCATTGTCACGCACAAAATTAGAACTACCTCTCTGGTACCTTTTACTTGCCGAAAACCAAACTGATCGTCATCTAAAATATATTTCAATTCTTCTTTATATTATTCTTGTCAGCAGATAGGGCGCTGATTGTGGGACAGTTCTCGTACTTATCTGCCCTTGCTCTCTTCATAGTCATGTGTATGATATTTGTGCGAAAATGAAATGGTATGTCTCAGTCTCACAGACTTTACACACCGACCTACCTTAATAGTCGTTTGGTTGCCAGTTTTCCCCAGTGATTTTAGAAATTTCGAAAAATGTCGTGCCCTCCATCTTATTTGATTGTATGTCTTTCAATACACGACAATGTTTCTTTTGTCACGTCATCGAGCAATATCTTCAGTGTCTACTTTTTACCTCAGTGTGTACAACAGTGAGTTTCCCATTGCACTATCAATTTTGACACTCACGCTTTTAATTTCACCGAAAGTTCAAATGATTCAAATGGCTCTGAGCACTATGGGACTTAACTTCTGGGGTCATCAGTCCCCTAGAACTTAGAACTACTTAAACATAACTAACCTAAGGACATCACACACACCCATGCCCGAGGCATGGTTCCAGACTGTAGCGCCTAGAACCGCTCGGCCACACCGGCCGGCTCACCGAAGGTTGTTTTGACTTTTCTAAATGCTGAATCAGTCCTTTGTGGTTAGGAAAGCGGATTCGCTGCTGTAACGTAGACCTGAAGAACAGCAGAACTTACCTACTTCTCTTATTGGCAGTGAAGCCTGCTGGATAGTCTCCCATAAAATTATTTTTGTCGAGTTTCGAAGTTACCAGTTAGCTTGCAATAGGGCTTTAGTTAAACTGTAGCGTGAAAAGCTGTGGTATAGTGTGGAAAGGAAATGGACGGTGTAAGATAATGAAGGAGGTGGTACAATGAAAGCCAATCATAACCAACCCACAAAATTGTCATAACCTATAAACCTTCACCAATTAAGGATGAATTTTAGTTGACGATAAATCATCCAGATAAAATCAATTTTTTAAAAATCTGTCAGACGTATTTAAAGTGTGGCCATCGGTCACGAAATTTTTTTAAGATGTTTGCGTCTCACGAGTGAAACGTGCCAATAAAGGAAAGTGGTGTGCAACATGTGTGCTGCTTCGCAATTTTATTTCAACAGGTCGCTGTTAACAGCTGCATGCGATAACTGTGCTCGCTAAATAATCTTACGTTTGTACGATATTACAGCTTTTAGCAAAAATACTTCAAAAAAGTAATGGAATTATTCACGTGATTATCTTGACAGACGTCTACTGTATTAAAGAAACATTTTCAAACGTAAGAAACAGAAATTTTCATTAATATCAACCCTGCACAACTTAGAATTTTTTCTTTCCTTGTCTCTGTAATTCAATTTTATCATAAACTCTGTAGGATCCTTCGGAGTTAAGCGAAGTCTTAATGCTGTCAGTCACTTTCATATCCTGCAAAAATTGTATGAGATTTTCTTGGCTGCTTCTGCTCAGTGCACGCATGAAATAGACATTATCCTGAGCGTGTCGTTCGAGGAAAGACATTTCCCACATTCGAAATTGACTTAATTTAAAATATTTTTCCCTTCGTCTGGTAACTCTTGTTTGGTCTTCAGTTCGAACACACACACACACACACACACACACACTCTTCCGTCTATAATAAACTGGTGCTTCCCTAATGTCTTAGTATGCATCCTATCAACCGATCCCTTCTTTTAGTGCCGGCCGGCGTGGCCGAGCGGTTCTAGGCGCTACTGTCTGGAACCGCGCGACCGCTACGGTCGCAGGTTCGAATCCTGCCTCGGGCATGGGTGTGTGTGATCTCCTTAGGTTAGTTAGGTTTAAGTAGTTCTAAGTTCTAGGGGACTGATGACCTTAGAAGTTAAGTCCCATAGCGCTCAGAGCCATTTGAACCTTCTTTTAGTCAAGTTGTGTGCCACAAATTTCCTTCCTCCCCATGATCTACTGATCTAATCTACAGCATTCGCCTGCAGCTCTACATTTCAAAAGCTTCTATTCTTTTCTTATCTGAAGTGTTTATAATCCATGTATCACTTCCAAATCTGGCTACACCCCACACAAACACGTAAATATAGATCCGATTTTAACAAATTTCTCTTCCGCAGAAACACTTGTGGCCATTGCCAGTCTTAATTTTATAGCCTCTCTACTTCTGCCGTCATCAATTATTTTACTGCCCAAATAGCACAACTCATCTACTTCTTTAAGTGTCTCATTTCCTAACCTAATTCCCTAACTGTTCTTGATTTAATTCGACTACATTCCATTATCTTCGTTTTGCTTTCGTTGATGTTCACCCTATATCTTCCATCCAAGACATTGTCTAAATGCCGGCCGGGGTGGCCGAGCGGTTCTAGGCGCTACAGTCTGGAACCGCGCGACCGCTACCGTCGTTGGTTCGAATCTTGCCTCGGGCATGGGTGTGTGTGATGTCCTTAGGTTAGTTAGGTTTAAGTAGTTCTAAGTTCTAGGGAACTGATGATCTTAGAAGTTAAGTCCCATAGTGCTCAGAGCCATTTGAACCATTTGAAACATTGTCTAAATGGAATGTATTCGCAGTTGAGAACGAACAACCGTCAGCCATGTAAGGGAATGATGGCAATGAAAATATGTACTGGGCTGGGACGCGAACCCGGATTTCCTGCTTTACGCAATTTTAATTGGAAGTTGCTGCCCTGTATCGGCAGATAAATACGGTACTGCAGTGCCTGTGTTGTTAAGAAGAAAGATGCAGTGTTCAGACATGCATGCATTTCCGAAGGAACATCGTATCTTTCTTCGTAACAACCTTCTGGACAACCCAGGTGCAAAACCTGCCCAATACACCCACCCAGTACTTCCTGTTCCAGTGTCGTCACAGGTTTACCCTACCCCATCAGGGGTCGAGCTACCTGTGAAAGCAGCCATGTCATTTACCACCTCTTGCAATCATCTACAACTACATTTACATACATACTCCGCAATCCACCATACGATGCCTGGTGGAGGGTACCTTGTACCACAACTAGAATCTTCTCCCCCTGTTCCACTCTCAAAATTAACGAGGGAAAAATGACTGCCTATATGCGTCTGTACGAGCCCTAATCTCTCTTATCTTACATTTGTGGTCTTTCCGCGAAATATAAGTTGGCGGCAGTAAAATTGCACTACAGTCAGCCTCAAATGCTGGATCTCTAAATTTCCTCAGTAGCGATTCACGAAAAGAACGCCTCCTTTCCTCTAGAGATTCCCACCCGAGTTTCTGAAGCATTTACGTAACACTCGCGTGATGATCAAACCTACCAGTAACAATTCTAGCAGCCCGCCTCTGAATTGCTTCTATGTCCTCCCTCAGTCCGACCTGATAGGCTAAATCGCTCCAGGCAAATGCCGGGATGGTTCCTTTCAAAGGGCACGGCCGACTTCCTTCCCCGTCCTTCCCTAATCCGATGAGACCGATGACCTCGCTGTCTGGTCTCCTTCCCCGAAACAACCAACAACCAACCAACCAACCGACCTGATAGGGATCCCAAACGCTCGAGCAGTGCTCAAGAATAGGTAGTATTAGTTTTTTATAAGCGTTCTCCTTCACAGATGAACCACATCTTCCCAAAATTCTACCAATGAACCGAAGACGACTATCCGCCTTCCGCACAACTGCCATTACATGCTTGTCCCACTTCATGTCGCTCTGCAGTGCTACGCCCAAATATTTAATCGACGTGACTGTGTCAAGCGCTACACTACTAATGGAGTATTCCAACATTACGGGATTCTTTTTCCTATTCATCTGCATTAATTTACATTTATCTATATTTAGAGTTAGCTGCCATTCTTTACACCAATCACAAATCCTGTCCAAGTCATCTTGTATCCTCCTACAGTCACTCAACGACGACACCTTCCCGTACACCACAGCATCATCAGCAAACAGCCGCACATTGCTATCCACCCCATCCAAAAAAACATTTATGTAGATAGAAAATAACAGCAGACCTACCACACTTCCCTGGGGCACTCCAGATGATACCCTCACCTCTGATGAACACTCACCATCGAGGACAACATTCTGGGTTCTATTACTTAAGAAGTCTTCGAGCCACTCGCATACTTGGGGATCAATCCCATATGCTCGTACCTTAGTTAGGAGTCTGCAGTGGGGCACCGAGTCAAACGCTTTCCGGAAGTCAAGAAATGTGTCATTCGTGTGATATCCTTCATCTGTGGTTTGCAAGATATCTGTCACATCATTGCACAGATTTTAATACTGGTGTGATTACCAACCACCTGAATGAGATTTTCACTCTGCAGCGGAGTGTGCGCTGATATGAAACTTCCTGGCAGATTAAAACTGTGTGCCGGACCGAGACTCGAACTCGGGACCTCATTCTGGAAACATCCCCCAGGCTGTGGATAAGCCTTCTCTCTGCAATATCCTTTCTTTCACGAGTGCTAGTTCTGCAGGGTTCGCAGGAGAGCTTCTGTAAAGTTTGGAAGGTAGGAGACGAGGTACTGGCAGAAGTACAGCAGCGAGGACGGGGCGTGAGTCGTGCTTGGGTAGCTCAGTTGGTAGAGCACTTGCCCGCGAAAGGCAAAGGTCCCGAGGAGTCTCGGCCCGGCACACAGTTTTAATCTGCCATGAAGTTCCATACCAACCACCTGGCCACCAGGATCAATGGCCAACGCCAAACTTTGGCCAAGAGCAAAGTAGACCGCGCTATGACGCGACATGCAGCTGAACATAACACACTTGATTTCAATGGCTGCTTCACTACCTGGGCCATTTGGATCCTTCCCTGCATCTCCAGCTTTTCCGAACTGCGCAGATGGGAGTTACCCTTATAAAACATTCTCTGCTCCCGTAATTATCCCAGCCTCAACCTGTGGTAACGTACTGTCCCCACACCCTCCACCCAACAGTTTCCACTCCCTCAGTCCTATCATCTCCTCTCAGTTCTCGTCTCCCACCCTGTTTATTTGCAGCTCGTCTTTGCCCGCTCCTCTCCTTTTTTGTTCCTTTTCCGCAACCCCCCTGCCCCACAGACTCCTATCGCTGCGCCCGTTGGCAGTCTAGTCCCTGCACACTCCACCAGACAGCGCTCGCCTTTGTCCCCACTCATACATGACTACTCCTATCTGAAACAGGAAGCTGAACTGACACTGTTTGCTGATGATACAAGCATCATTATTAATCCGGTAAAAGAAACTCCAGTTGAAAATGATACATATAAGGTCTTTGGAAAACTCATTAATTGGTTTTCTGCAAATGGGCTTGCTCTAAACTTTGAAAAAAAACACAGTACATTCAATTTTCTGCTGCAAAAAGTGCAGTTCCTTCAGTAAATATAACACACCAACAGAAGCCAGTAGACAGGGTAGAGCATACTAAGTTTTTTGGGTGTACACATAGATGAGAATTTTATTTGGAAAGTCATATTTTGGATCTCCTAAAGCGACTAGGTTCAGCAACTTTTGCAATCAGAATAATTGCCAATTTTGAGGATATAGAAATTAGTAAGCTAACATACTTTGCATAATTTCACTCTCTGATGTCATACAGAATAATATTTTGGGGTAACTCAACATTTAGACAAAAAGCATTCACTGCTCAAAAGAAAGTGGTTGGAATAATGTGTGGTGTTCATAGTCGCACATATTGTAGGCATCTTTTTAAAAGATTGGGAATTCTTACAACAGCCTCACATTACATTTACTCACAAATGGAATTTGTTCTCGTCAACATGGACCATTTTTAAATCAGCAGTGACATTCATGATTATAATACCAGGAAAAAGAAAGACCTACACTATCCTTTACTCAACCTATCTTTGGCACAGAAAGGCGTAAAATATGCTGCTACAAAAATTTTCGACAAATTACCAGATGAAATAAAATGTCTGACAGACAGCAGTAACAGCTTCAAAAATAAATTGAAATCATATCTCCTTGACAACTCCTTCTATACCATAGATGAATCCTTGGATAGGAATAAATAAATCCATAAATACTAGAAATATTAACCCTTAACTCTGTATGTACGCGCGCGCGCGCGCGCGCGCGCGTGTGTGTGTGTGTGTGTGTGTGTGTATGTATTAAAAAATCTTGTTTCATATGTGTGTTTCTTGTGCACTTGACACGTTTCATATCATAACGGCCACCGTACCGTGCGATTGATCAATGGAACACACAACCAACTAACTAACTAACTTCCTCCTTCCCATTCCCTCCAGATTACTGCTTGCATCGCACGTGATGCTGCATTCCGGCTTGAGATGCTGGAGTTGGCGGTCGTGTGTGTGTGAGGTGTGCTTGCTTGTGTGTTTCGGTGAATGGTTTGTGTCCCCCTTTGCTGACGAAGGCTGTGGCCTAAAGCTACATGTGGTTGTCTTTTAATCGTGCCTGTCTGCAACTTAACGTGTCTTCTTTACTGAAAGTAGCAATTTATCTTTTCCTACATTGTTCATACATAAATAAGTTATATGCCATTTTAAGGAAGAAAAGTACCGGGTGATCAAAAAGTCAGTATATATTTGAAAACGGAATAAATCACGGCATAATGTAGATAGAGAGATAAAAATTGACACACATGCTTGGAATGACATGGGATTTTATTAGAACCAAAAAAATACAAAAGTTTAAAAAATGTCTGATCAGAATAGCAATAATTAACATAACAAAGTAAGATGAAGCAAAGATGATGTTCTTTACATGAAATGCTCAAAATGTCCACCATCATTCCTCAACAATAGCTGTAGGCGAGGAATAATGTTGTGAACAGCACTGTAAAGCATGTCTGCAGTTATGGTGAGGCATTGGCGTCGGATGTTGTCTTTCACCATCCCTAGAGATGTCGGTCGATCACGATACACTTGCGACTTCAGGTAACCCGAAAGCCAATAACCGCAGGACTGAGATCTGGGGACCTGGGAGGCCAATCACGACGAAAGTGGCGGCTGAGCACACGATCATCACCAAACGAGATATTTCACGCGTCTAGCAATATGGGGTGGAGTGCCATCCTGCATAAACATCGTACGTTCCAGCAGGTGTTTATCAGCCAAGATGGGGATGATACGATTCTGTAGCATATCGGCGTACCTCTCACTCGTCACGGTAGCAGTTACAAAACCAGAATCACGCATTTCCTCGAAGAAAAAAGGCCTGATAACTGTAGATGTGGTAAATCCAATCCATACCGTGACTTTCTCGTCGTGCAATGGAGTTTCCACGACAGTTCTAGGATTTTCGGTAGCCCAAATTCTGCAGTTGTGGGCGCTGACAGACCTTCGGAGCGAGAAATGAGCTTCGTCGGTCCACAACACCTTACTCAACCAGTCGTCATCTTCCGCCATCTTTTGAAACGCCCACACCGCAAATGCCCTCCGCTTCACTAAATCGCCAGGTAACAGTTCATGATGCCGATGGGCTTTGTACGGATAGCATCGGAGGGTACGCCTCAATGCCAACCAAACAGTAGTGTATGGAATGCCGGTGCGACGTGCGACTGCACGAGCGCTGACTTCCCCGTGGATAGACGAACCCGCTGCAGTCTCCATTTCTTCCTGAACTGTCGCAGCAGCATTACACCTTGTGCTCGGTCGGCCACTACGGGGTCTATCGTCTAAACAACCCGTGGCTTCGAACTTCGAAATCATTCTGGCCGCTGCTGCGTTTGTCAACGGACCTTTACCCATTCGAATCCCCTTCCTATGGCGATAGGATCATAACGCTGAACTAGCACATTCCCCATTCTGACTATACAGCTTCAGTGAAAGTGCCTTTTCAGGTAACGTCAACATGCTGCGACTGCTGGCGCATCTGATTCTCTCTATCTCTCTCTCTCTCTCTCTCTCTCCCTTTTTTTTCTTTATTGTATTTCAATTCCCCATCGGGCCGGGCTGGCAGCAGCATATGCTCTGCTCTTCAGCCGAAAGACATAGAACAAACAATAGAAGACAGTGAAAAATATACGAAGGAGAGAATATGGTGAACACAGATATAAAACAGGGGGATCACCATGGAAGGCAATAGACAAAAAAAGGGCGGCTATAAAATGGAGATAAAAACCGTAAAAAAGTAGCGCACACAAAAAACCACGCACTGCGACAATTAAAAGAACACAAGGCACAGTATGACCGGAGCATAAAAGTATCGACGGATGGCGTAGCACATAACAAACACTGACAGTGAACCTCAAGGCAGTACACAATTAAAATCACACCTCTTGATGCACAGGAGAAACAGCACTAAACACAACACTGACGTGGAACACTGACGATAATCAAAACGGAGGATCTACCTGGCACAAGGAGATGAGGGAGACTGGGAGAAGGGAGGGAGGGAGGGGAAGAGAGGAGGGAGATGGGCGGGGGGCGCGCTGAAGAGGGCCAGGTAGGGAGGGATGTGGGAAGGAAAGAGGCAAGGATGGGGTGCAGGGTCTCGGGGGGGCGGGGGGATGATTCTCTCTCTCATTGTTGTTGTTGTTGTCTTCAGTCCTGAGACTGGTTTGATGCAGCTCTCCATGCTAATCTATCCTGTGCAAGCTTCTTCATCTCCCAGTACTTACTGCAACCTACATCCTTCTGAATCTGCTTACTGTATTCATCTCTCGGTCTCCCTCTACGATTTTTACCCTCCACGCTGCCCTCCAATACTAAATTGGTGATCCCTTGATGCCTCAGAACATGTCCTACCAACCGGTCCCTTCTTCTTGTCAAGTTGTGCCACAAACTCCTCTTCTCCCCAATTCTATTCAATACCTCCTCATTAGTTATGTGATCTGCCCATCTAATCTTCAGCATTCTTCTGTAGCACCACATTTCGAAAGCTTCTATTCTCTTCTTGTCTAAACTATTTATCGTCCGCGTTTCACTTCCATACATGGCTACACTCCATACTAATACTTTCAGAAACGACTTCCTGACACTTAAATCTATACTCGATGTTAACAAATTTCTCTTCTTAAGAAACGCTTTCCTAACCATTGCCAGTCTACATTTTATATCTCTACTTCGACCATCATCAGTTATTTTGCTTCCCAAATAACAAAACTCCTTTACTACTTTAAGTGTCTCATTTCCTAATCTAATTCCCTCAGCATCACCCGACTTAATTCGACTACATTCCATTATTCTGTTGATATTCATCTTATATCCTCCTTTCAAGACACTGTCCATACCGTTCAACTGCTCTTCCAAGTCCTTTGCTGTCTCTGACAGAATTACAATGTCATCGGCGAACCTCAACGTTTTTATTTCTTCTCCATGGACTTTAATACCTATTGTGAATTTTTCTTTTGTTTCCTTTACTGCTTGTTCAATATACAGATTGAATAACATCAGGGACAGGCTACAACCCTGTCTCACTCCCTTCCCAACCACTGCTTCCCTTTCATGCCCCTCGACTCTTATAACTGCCGTCTGGTTTCTGTACAAATTGTAAATAGCCTTTCGCTCCCTGCATTTTACCCCTGCCACCTTTAGAATTTGAAAGAGAGTATTCCAGTCAACATTGTCAAAAGTTTATACACGATTGTCATGCGCAGTCACTGACGTTTTGCTGTTCAGCGCCATCTGTCGGACATTTTGTGAACTTCGTTTTTTTTTTTGTTCTAATAAAACGCCATGTCATTCCAAGCATGTGCGTCAATTTTTACCTCTCTATCTACATTATTCCGTGGTTTATTAAGTTTTCAAGTTTATACTGACTGTTTGATCACCCGGTATACAGCGCTATAGGACTTGTTTCCGTAAACACAAAAAACTTCAGATTTTGGTTTGTGAACTCCCCTTAACTCCACGTGACGATGGTGGTATAGTCCTCTGGAGAGAGTAGTTGAAAGTGCAACACAACTGGCTGGCTGTAATTTTATTTGTTCGTGTCAGTTGACCAGATGAAAGAGCGGTGAGAGGAGCCCAGTGCAGGTGACGTCGGTGCAGTCAGCGACCATGTGGCGCCCCCGCGTGGCCAGGTGTAGGGAGCCTGTATTGGGAGAGAGTGGCCAACCGGACTATACACACTCAGTGAATCAAAAGCACAAGACAATATGGCGAAATCATTCGTTAAATGCCTTTGTTTATAAGAATAATGTGTTATAGTAATTTTCACACAACCAATTTACAGGTCTGTTTTCAAGTTTAACTATGTATATTGCAAGTTGTTTTATATGTAGTAAAAAGCAAAAACGACTTACTTCTCAAAGATAAGAGTACTTGGTTGGTTTCCACAAGGTTCCTGTTCGATTTATGTAAGCCCTGTTGACTGCGACTGCCCACTGCTTTCGTCTTTCTTCATTGCGTGGAAATGCTAACATGCGAAATCCACCTTCGCCTCTATTGGGACAACCAAATGCAGCACAACCTGGCATCGTTTACGAACGTCTGCAGAACGAATAACAGATGTCAAAAACAATACTGTGCAATTACTATCGTGTTTACTTCAAACATGTAGGGCTACCGACTTCATCAAAAAACGCTTCATTATTTGAACTCGTATTTAAGATCGCCCGCGGTGGTCTAGTAGTTCTAGGCGCGCAGTCCGGAACCGCGGGACTGCTACGGTCGCAGGTTCGAATGCTGCCTCGGGCATGGATGTGTGTGATGTCCTTAGGTTAGTTAGGTTTAAGTAGTTCTAAGTTCTAGGGGACTGGTGACCACAGCAGTTAAGTCCCATAGTGCTCAGAGCCATTTGAACCATTTTGAACCATTTAAGACCGCAAACGCTAATTACGTACTAAAAACGATATACAACTAAATCGAAGATGCATGCACAACGCATAACAAGTCTCTCAATAATTCAAATACCTTTTAATCGTTTCCAAAAGTCCTCTGAACTTCAATTAAACTCAAAAGCACGGCGAACATAGGAAGCGCGAGAGACGTTTGGCAGAAAAATGGCGCCAAAGCTAATCAACCAGTCACGGCCAACTTCACCTATGGCCACTCTCTCTGTATACAGGCTCTCTAGCCAGGTGGAGCGCCGTGTCGCCGCCGGTGTTGGCGGCACGCAGCTGCTCGGCCGTCTCCTGCGACTGCTCGCCTGCCACGCCCCCGTGCAAGGTGGTCGCGGCCGCCCTGAACGGCTGACACCAGCAGCCGCCAACTGCAGCCTACTGTGCGGTGTGAGCTCACTGCTCAGTGCAGCACTGGCGGTCACCGACATCACTACACCCGGCGGCATCGGCGCCACTGAAGTGACAGGCCCACTTGTTGGCAGCGACGACATGAACGCCGTCTAAGCTGTGGCTGCTGAGCAGGACACTGTCAGACTGAACGGCTCACTTTCCCTTTAGGTGGCGTGGATCTGCATCGTGAGTCATCTCACACTTAACTATACTAGTCGACAGCTGAACCCAACTGGCTTCTGAGATGACTTTCAGCAGCAGCCACACAGCACTAGCTTCAGAGTGAAACGAGGTGTTGCTTTCTATCAGAAACAATGCAGGTACAGTGCATACAGACGTGACGACTGTAAACACGATGTGCAGTAGACTCCGCCACCCCCTCCCCCCTCCCCCGGCCCACAGCAAGCGTCGGAGGTGACTACATGGAGGCAGTGGAGTGCTTCACTAGTAAGTACGCTGCAATAACACATTTCATGTTGAAGAAAGCAACTTAAATGGCAAAATTCTTTATAGTGAAACATGCGAAGCGATTACAAGTATCTATTACTTTATGAAGAAAGAAGCTGCGCTAGTTGCTACAATGAGCAATCATTGGCTTACAAAACACTCATTCGACCTATACTTGAGTACTTGTCATCAGGAAGACGGCACTGCAGTCCCTTCTCTAAATCCTCGCACAAACGAAAAAATGGCTGACATCGAAATAAGTGTCCAAGGAATAGAAAAGCAACTGAAATCACTCAACAGAGGAAAGTCTACTGGACCTGACGGGATACCAGTTCCATTCTACACAGAGTACGCGATAGAACTTGCCCCCCCCTTCTAACAGTTGTGTACCGCAAGTCTCTAGAGGAACGGAACGTTCCAAATGATTGGGAAAGAGCACAGGTAGTCCCAGTCTTCAAGAAGGGTCGTCGAGCAGATGCGCAAAACTATAGACCTATATCTGTGACATCGATCTGTTGTAGAATTTTAGAACATGTTTTTTGCTCGCGTATCATGTCATATCTGGAAACCCAGAATCTACTCTGCAGGAATCAACATGGATTCCGCAAACAGCGATCGTGTGGGACCCAACTCGCTTTATTTGTTCATGAGACCCACAAGGTATTAGATACAGGCTCCCGGGTAGATGCCATTTTCCTTGACTTGCGGAAGACGTTCGATACAGTTCCGCACTGTCGCCTGATAATCAAAGTAATAGCCTACGGAATATCAGACCAGCTGTGTGGCTGGATTGAAGAGTTTTTAGCAAACAGAACACAGCATGTTGTTCTCAATGCAGAGACGTCTACAGACGTTAAGGTAACCTCTCGCGTGCCACAGGGGAGTGTTATGGGACCATTGCTTTTCACAATATATATAAATGACCTAGTAGATACTGTCGGTAGTTCCATGCGGCTTTTCGCGGATGATGCTGTAGTATACAGAGAAGTTGCAGCATTAGAAAATTGAAACTTCCTGGCAGATTAAAACTGTGTGCCGGACCGAGACTCGAACTCGGGACCTTTGCCCTTCGCGGGCAAGTGTTCTACCAACTGAGCTACCCAAGCACGACTCACGCGCCGTCCCCACAGCTTTACTTCTGCCAGTACCTTGCAGCGAAATGTAGGAAGATCTGCAGCGGATAGGCACTTGGTGCAGGGACTGGCCACTGACCCTTAACGTAGACAAATCTAATGTATTGCGAATACATAGAAAGAAGCGTCCTTTACCGTATGATTATATGATAGCGGAACAAACACTGGTAGCAGTTACTTCTGTAAAATATCTGGGAGTATGCGTGCGGGACCATTTGAAGTGGAATGATCATATAAAATTAGTTGTTGGTATGGTGGATGCCAGGTTGAGATTCATTGGGAGAGTCCTTAGAAAATGTAGTCCATCAACAAAGGAGATGACTTACAAAACACTCGTTCGACCTATTCTTGAGTACTGCTCATCAGTGTGCGATCCGTACCAGGTCGGGTTGACAAAGGAGATAGAGAGGATCCAAAGAAGAGCGGCGCGTTTCGTCACAGGGTTATTTGGTAAGCGTGATAGCGTTACGGAGATGTTTAGCAGACTCAAGTGGCAGACTCTGCAAGAGAGGCGCTCTGCATCGCGGTGTAGCTTACTGTCCAGGTTTCGAGAGGGTGCGTTTCTGGATGAGGTATCGAATATATTGCTTCCCCCTACTTATACCTCCCGAGGAGATCACGAATGTAAAATTAGAGAGATTCGAGCGCGCACCGAGGCTTTCCGGAAGTCGTTCTTCCCGCGAACCATACGCGACTGGAACAGAAAAGGGGGGTAATGACAGTGGCACGTAAAGTGCCCTCCCCCAAACACCGTTGGGTGGCTTGCGGAGTATAAATGTAGATGTAGATGAAGCTTAGCTCCATGTTGAATCCAGTGGCCGAGACAACTGGTACATCGTTTACTTCCGTTCTGCGAATCAAGAAACTGGAAAGAGTCTAGGCAGAAGAATGCTCAGCATTTTCAACACCTCATAAAGAGAGTCCTAGAAGATGTTGTACTGTCAGTTTGTAGAAAATTTCAATGAGAAAGTCGTTCACCACGTGGTGAAGAATTCCTTCATTACAGGACCCATTATTAGCAGAGTTGATAAACAGTTACTGACGAGGAGAACACAGCAGGTGCCATAACCCAATTTCCCAGAAACTTGGCTCAGTGTCAAAATAACCGAACAGGTGTTTCGGCTTATCCATACGTATCCGACTGTTGCCGAGTCGGTAACACAGAGATGTGGCTCTGCATTCTGATGCAGTTTTCTTAGGTTAAAATTGAGTAGGAACAACTGGTATTTACAGTCGAGGGTGCTGGGAGTGTTTTCTCATAGAGTGGGTTTATCGCTTACTCGTCAGATGTTGTCATTTACATAGGAAGAGGTTTGTCTGTACTGACCGGTCCATTGGCGCTTGTCCGCCGCGAGAGCGGAGAGGTCAGCGCCCTCCCTAGCGTGTCGGCCTCCCGCCTCAGCTCGTCGGCCTTCACACGCTCCAGCACTCCGCACCCGGCCTCGCAGCGCCACATCACGCCTCCACGACAGCGGCAGCGGCAGCGGCAACCGACGCGTCACCGGCCGCCAGCTGTTCTCCCTGTTCGCTGCGCGCATCTAGAGGGCTGCCTCAGTAAATGCCTGGCCAGACAGAATGCGGCCTGGCCGTCCGGCCTGTGGCCTTGAGCCGCAGCCGGCAGGCCGCACTGTTGAATCGCTACGTATGCCACTACTGCACAGTGTCGAGCATCCATCGCGACTACCAGATTAAAAAAAAAAAAGAAGGAGAGAACAATTCAGTCTATTTGCTTGGCCTCCTCGCGGCTACGAAGCGAACTATCTTCATTCTAAGAACATTTCGCGCTGTACTAGAATGAAAAGTGTATTTTTTTCTCGTCTCTATTGTCATTTAATCGCAAGGTAAACAGTTACCAGGTCGACTTTACTTACTTTCTTAAAAATTGTGTTGATAATAGTTATTTAATGTTTCGTGAATGAAACAGTGTAGACAAGAAAAAATGACACATAAAGCAAATCATAGACGACGTGCGGAAAATAAACGCGGCACAACTCTGCATTGTGAGCGAGAATACCCTCGAGCGTGGCGCGCCGTAGGCAGCTGCGGCCAAGCGCCAATATATATCACTCGATTACTCGAGACTGGAAAGAGATATGGCTCTCCTTCCAATGTTAAAAACAATTTCGATATCTTAGCTACAATTCGTACGCAGTATTATACGACCTCAAATGCACCAAACGCAAAGTAGCCAGCGACGACATTTTTTACTGCAAACTTTTCAAAATACGCGCTGTATTTTACTTAATTATGATGTATCACGATAACCATGGGCAGCAGCGAAAAGAAAACCAGTTCGTTATCAAGCTGTGATATCAGGCTATAACACGCGTAAAAATAAATTTTTTTCGTCGAATAGTTTCCTCACAATCGAATGAGAGCGTAGCGCAGAACACAGACGAATTCCAAAACAGTGGTTTTTAATTTTTTACACGAAAAGTATAAGTTGTAATGAGAAACTAACTACATGGACGGATGTAGCTTTCCTTCGTTTACATGAAACAATTTTTTTCGAGACAAAATAGATGACTAGATATTTGGCTCTCCGCACGAACATTCCGCAGCTAGCCGCATGGGTTCTGCGTCTAGCCGCAGGCTGTCGACCGTTGCGGAAACAATCCGCTCGTGTGGTCCCGGCCTTACTGTACGGCGGCGGCCACACAGAGTGCGGCTCTGACGCACCGGCACGCGGCCTGCCGCACCTGCCGCCGCCAGGTTGTCACAGGTTACAGATTCACCGCATCCGGAGCGGCTGCTTGCGTCTGTTGGCGCACTCAACTGCTCTGCTGTCACACTGGAAGCAGCGGCGGGAGGCGGTTTTTGTCTTGCAGCTCTTAGTGCATGCATCGTGGACACAGAAAGACTTATAGAGGAGGTGAGACAATACAACATTTTGTCTGATACACGCGATTTGGAGGTAGAATACTTTTGCCCTCGAAATATTCTTGATAGAAAACCGAATTCTCAGAAATAGTGTTGTCACTGTGACGTCCATAACTTCCAATATCAACTTCTGTAAACTCCGTAGCATGGATCAACGATCGCCAGGAGAACTAGCTAAAAGAACTGTTCGTAACAGAAGAACTGGGATCCACTATCCTTCGGGCATTTTAACCTGATAGGCTTTCCGTCTATGCTTCCAAGGCAGTTCGGAAACCCCAAAAGTTCTAGAAATGCTTCTTCAGATTTCTTCCACATCTCTGTTGTAGGAGTAGGTAAATACTTGGGCTGTAGAACAGTCCATATTGCCTGGCACACTTATTTCACAATATCAGAGACTGTTGAACGTCCTAACCGAAAAGAAAAAGCTATGGTCTGGTGACTGTCGCCTGTAGTCAAGTATCTGGAAAAGATTGAAATCTGTTATGCCGATAGAACGAATGGATAAGTTAACGACCAAAGATATGTTTAAATTCAATGACAGTGGTATGAATACAATGAAAGAAAACAATCTATTAAGTAGAAAGTTCTCTCTAGCGGGACATGCGGAACTAGATGTTACTATCGTTTGCTGTATTCGTAAACACTGCAAATAAATTTATCACTCCACTCGTAACTACGTTGTGGGATAGCACTTTCTTCCGCCGAACCTTTCATATGATATAGCAAAACTGAAATGGAATAATTTATATGACTTCTGTTTGAAGCACAAAGAGGCCACAAACGGTAAAACTTAGCGCAGACAAATGGTTAGCTTGTGCCTTGTATCAATTGGATTTCTCCAGTTCGTTGTGCACTTCTCGGTGCTACCTTTTTATCAGGCGATGCATTTCCTCGAAACATTCTCGCGACATACGAAAATATTTGAAGAACCTATCTTCGTCAGACTCTTAGATCAATACACAGACGATGGTATTCTCCTAAGCTTTCTCTCTTGCTATTAATGTCGTGCACCCAACATCTCCTCTTCTTGGTGCCATTTCGTATCGCTAGTGTGAGCTACTCGTTTCTGCAATAAAAATCATAATAATAAACTCGCACAAAGATAACGCGTCCCGTGTGAGGATTCCAAATCGTCTAACGCCAAGACAATCGCGCTACGCGGTTATGCTTCGTATTTCAAATCGTAACTGGACTATTTTTAGCTATACATTATACATCAAATATCGAAATAGCATTTAGTATGCAAGCTTAATAATGGGGTTCGGCCCCTTCCACAGTGTAACACAGCTGACGCATCAAGAGTCGCTGCGCCCCTGGCCGCAGACGGGCCCGGCCCACCGCTGCGCCGTCCGTCGCAGCGGCAGGCCGGATTCTGTCTGGCCAGGCCTTAAGTGGAACTAAACGACAGCTTTGCAGACAGCGCACCTTCGTACGACTGCTGCTGTTACTAATGGACATTCTCGTGGAAGGCGAGTGGACTTACAAAGCCTGTTTGGAAAAACTCATTGAAGACATACTGAGACACCCGCTAAACCCGCAGGGCAGAACAGGTGATTAGGATTGCGGAAAGGGCAAAAATAAGGTGTACGTCAGGTTCACTCACAACTGTAATTTATTGTAATTTAATAACACCTTTAAACCAAAACGGCTCTTGGCCGAACCTTTAGAACTACGAGTTTCAAAAAAGGCAATTACTTCTCGGCTGAAGGCCTCGAAACAAGAAATCTTAAAAGTCAACAAAATAAAAAATGCATTTAAAATAGCAAATAAAATAATTAAAATACATATGGTATCACAGCTAGGCTGGAAAGCCTCAAGGCAAAAGTAGATAGAACAAGCATATGCAAGGTGCAATACAGGCGGCTGAGGGCCACAATTAAATTTTAAAATATATTACCATAATCTTTAAAGGCAGAAGGCCGCAATGTTTTTGCTTGAAGGGTAATTTCAAGAATAAGGTTTTAAGTGGCTCAAGGCCCACAACTGGTTTTCCAAAATTCAAAAAAATACATAAATTCCAGTAAAAACTAGAATTTTAAATTATTCGCTATGATAGCTTATAAACAGACAATTAAACACCAGTGAGAAGGACAATAAAGAAAACGGCACTCAGAAGCCTCCAGCGAGGTCGGTCTGCCCTCGTTCACTTAAGCGAGACAGGTGGTGAGCCCAACTACACTTGATCCGTCGGAACCCAACCAGGGGACAGCCACGGACCGACCGACACAACGACTTGCTTGCCACCAATCAATACATGAGAACTCAAACACAAAACGTTACGAACGTGATTATCCACAAAGAAATATGTATTAGCTGTCAAAATTACACACTCTGTTGGACAGCGACCACAGGTGAGGAAAGGACGTTGCCTGAAATTACGTTAGTGGCCAGGGCAGGTAACCAGAACACTAACAGCCACAAGGCAGAAAATTCGGCTGGTGCACTCAAATTGTAGTCAGCCAATATAGTTAATTGCATCACATGGCGGCTAAATTTCAGCAATTGAAACTCTCGGTGTTGCTCATAGGAAAACCTCCCCAACGGCGAACCACCGAAACGAACCACACAACATGAATGGATGTGGCTTGGGTAGTTGAAACCACTACACAACTTTGACGTCCTGGGTCGGTGAACCACGAAGCTCGTAGCGACCGGACAGCTCCATGTACGCTCCGACACTGTGCAGGGAGCGCCAGCGGACCCAACCGACTGCACCGCGCGGAGATAACTTCCCTGGTCCACCGCAACCGACCGACTCCCTCAGAATGCCGACAATATCTAAAATGGTCGTCAATGGAAATAACGCCAACTACACACACAACCTGACAAACACTTGCACGAAGACCTGAATGATACCCAACAGTGACTAAGCAAGCATGAAGACAAATCGGAGCGCGCACACACACACACACACACACACACACACATACACACACACACACACACACACACAGCCCACTCATGAACCAGCCAAAACGCGTCGTCCGGTAGGACGACCGACTGATAATCCACCAAGACCGTGGCCTGGCTCAAGTGATGCGTGGCGGCAATGGCCGGGTGAGCCATGTCGACGCAGACCTCACTGCTGCCCCAGACCGACTGCACTAAAGTGCGGGTCATTTATGTTGGCGGCCGAGTTTAGGCCGGTATTACACTATCAAATTTCTTTGTCAAAGATTTGATCAAAGATGTGATCCAATATTCCGTCCAATATATTTGACAAAGATCTTTGACGTAGCGCTAGAGGGGGTATTACACTGTCATCAAATTTTTCGTCAAAGTTCAAGATGGCTCACAACAACTTGTTATTAACCGCAGCAGTTCTACGTACTCCAATTGCATTGTGTGCACATGCGAAAAAGAAGTGGGGGAAAAAATGGAACCATACATACGAGGTTGACAGTCTTACAACTTGATAATAAATTCAGTTGGGAGGAGCACACCACAGAACTGCAGAAAGGCCTTAACAAATCTGTATTTGCAATTCGAGTGTTAGCAGACATAGGCAACATAAAAATGAAAAAGCTTGCACACTTTCATTCCATAATGTCATATGGGATAATATTTTGGGGTAAATCTTGAAGTCAAACAAGTTTTCAAGGTCCAAAAGCGTGTAATACGTATTATTTGTGGAGTAAATTCACGGACCTCCTGCAGAAACCTCTTCAAAGAACTGGGTATACTAACTACTGCCTCTCAGTATATTTACTTCTTAATGAAATTTGTCGTAAATAATATATCTCTTTTTCCAACAAACAACTCAGTTCATACATACAATACCAGGAACAAAAATGATCTGCACAAGGACTTAAAAGCACTTACTTTAGTTCAAAAAGGGGTCCACTACTCAGGAACACTCATCTTCAATAATTTGCCAGGAAACAAAAAATTTAGTTAGAAATAAAGATCAGTTTAAAAGACTTACTACAGGCTAACTTCTTCTACTCCATTGGCGAAATTTTTAATAGAAACAAATGATGTATTGTATTTATTCATACTATTAGTATTGTTATTTCAGCTTTAAAAAAATCGACATGTTCCACATCCACGAGGCTCTCCTCAGCACGGATCTATGGAACGAAAAAGTAATCTAATCTGGGTGAAGCCGTGGGTTTGACGACGACACGATAAAAGCATTCAACAAAACTTGTTACGTGAGCTTACAGTGGAAGACGTCAAGTCGTACACCAATTACTTAAGAATGGATGAGCATACATTTCTGTATGTGCTCAATGAAGTGTATCCTCATATCACAAAGCACAATATTCACTTAAGAACTGCTACATCTTCAGAAGACAGGCTCACTATAACACTCCGATTCCTTGCTACAGGAGAGGGTTATGTTAGGTTAGGTTAGGTCACGTTAGGTCTGCAATCTTCTTAATCTATTTTTGTATTCAGGGTGCCTCACGTTGTAAAGCGCCTCATCAGCTTCAGACATCTCTATTAATTTTGTAGTTGTCGGCAATGTTGTATTTACCGGCAATGGTTATAAAAACACTACAGACGACAGTACGCTGCAGCGATGCTAGCGCTCCATGTGGTAACATGTCACATTGCAGTGAACAGAAGACAAGCGGTTTCTTTGATCAAATATACAGCGAGGCCCTAGATTTGATCAAATATTGGACGACATTTGACAAAGTCCCTATTACACTATCAAATATCTTTGACAAAGATATTGGACAAAGAAATTTGATAGTGTAATACCCGCCTTAGATTCGTTCTGCGCATCGGACGTCACAAAACTCAGTCAGCCAATGAACAGAGTGCGACGTTGCCACATCTCGACTGCAGTGCAGAGAATGGACGAGTGTCTTCAGTTTTAGAAACGTTCAGTCATAAATAAAGTAATAGAACAAAAGCAATGTCTTGATAGCAGACATTCTTTTATAGAAAGTTTGGAAAAAGCATTCTTTATACCGATTGCTTCATATTCTGTTAATTAATTAAACCAAACAAGCAATAAGGCTCCTAATTCAGGCGATAGCAAGGACAGGTGTTTGTATCACTCTCACGAACCGCTTTTTCGCAATAAAGAACAACGGTAATTGTTTATTTCCTATTGTACTTCGACGAAGCGTGAGTAATTCATAGTCATACCAACAGTGTTTGTCAGTATTTTGCGTGACGTGTTACAGTCATCATAGCGTTATGTAGTCACTCATGGCATTATGTTGTCAAACGAGGTGTGTTAGTGTAACGGTTAAGGTGTTGGGCTGCTACGTGTAAGGTTATGAATTCAAACCTTGTGCAGTGCTTAATATTTTCATTATTTAAAAACAACATCGAAGTGCCCTACTTCACGAATTATATTCGTTTGAATGCAATTTTTTGAAATTTCTAGTGCTTTGTCTCTTCATTAACCCTTTCGCTGCTGCAGACACGTGCTCGCCGCATTCCGCGCTGTGCGCGATTTTGTCATCACTGCACTGCTCGCCTGTGCAGACACATCGTGTTCCCACTGCTTTGACACACTTATCATTCGATTTCACAAAAACTATTTGGCCCAAAAATTTGATTTTTACATGTCTTCTTGACTGATACCTTCCCCCCATAAATGACTTAATTTTGTTTCGATGATCAACGCAGTTATTATGCAGCATTAGATGTAGTAAACCATTGCACGAAATTTTGAAGAGTTTGCAGAGGTAGAAGTCCATAGCGTATACTTAACGTATGGTCGATTTTAGTTGCCACAATGTTGAGAATGAAATGAGGACAAGGTACCTAAATTTCATATAAAATTTACTGTATAACAATATCTCATTTAATTTAAGTACGACATAGGAGTCGTATGTAATATTGAGAAATATTCCGTCTTTCGCGACTGTAATAAAAGTATTATTTACACTGGACGCGTTTGGCTTTATTTTAAAGCACTTCAATCAAGGAAAGGTATGGCACATACACAGTGGTACTCATGTTCTCTTTCCTGTTTTTGTTCCACAGTCGCAGTTTTACCAATGGTACTGAAATATATTCCTCTTCTGCAACTGTAATAAGGGACTTATTTAGACCAGACGCGTTTCTCTCTTTTGAAGCATCTTCAGTGGACAGTATTTTGTCTCCTCCATTGCCAAGTCACCTTTCGTAGTTTTGTGCTGCGGTAACACAATATTCAGCGTTTGTGTTGGCAGATCAGTGTTTTAGCAAATAAATGATGTTTGTGTGTGCCACACACAAAAATTATATTTGACATAGCTCAGAGCACTTCACTGATAGACGGTATATTCAAGTCCTAATGTTTTTGTAAGTCCACAGTTTTGTTTAATGTGTTTTGTCTACTTCCTTTTGATTGATTGAAGTGCTTTAAAATAAAGCCAAACGTGCTCAGTGTAAATAAAACTTTTGTTACAGTCGAGCTGCAGACGCGTTCCAACTGACTGGCTGACCCAAAGTCGCTATCCGAACTCGCTTACGACAGACGACTTGGAAGCAATAGCTGTCGAGCAAAGATACTACGAGAGGTGATATATCGATACGTGCTGCTAGCGCCGGTCACGGTCAGGCAAATCAGCAACTCAGTACCAGTAGTAATTTAAATTAATGTAGTGAGGTGGAAGTACGATAAAAAGAGGGTGTGAAATAGATGACGGTGGGAACACGAGCCACACACGGTTCACATATCAACACAAAGGCGATGCTAACTCTGAATACACCCATGCTCAGAAAAAAAAAAACCGAACACCTTGGACGACTAGAGATAGGACGTTCACATTCACAGGTCATGTACATTAGTATGTTCTGCAGAAACGATTAGCATTTCAGTCTTCAGCATGTGTGCTGCTGCCTAGGAGGTACAGGGTCCATCACAGTTCTTGATAACTTGTTCCGTGCTTGATGGCATAGACGTGTATATGGTGCGAATGGTGTCCTGTGGTACAGCCATCCACGCTGCATTCACCTGGTTGCTAAGTTCATCTGTGGTGGTCGGCATTGGTCACAGCGCTGCACCTGCAGTTTCACCAAATCCCAGACATTTTGGACTGGCGGCAAGTGTGGTGGTCTGGCGGCCCAGGGAGAAAGGCTAACATCCTGGAGCAGGCCACCCCGTGCGTGCAATATCTTCCGTTTCCAAGAAAACATCAGTCACCTGTGCCCTATGAGGCCGAGCATTATCGACCATAAATATGAAGTCTGAATCCACAGCACCTCGCAACAACCGCACATGAGGTCACAACTGGACCTCGTCACGATACTTGACAGCAGTTAAACCTTACCAGTTCACCCGTACAATTTCATGAAGAGGTGTTCCAGTGGTCAACATGATCCCTGCTCACACAATTAGGGATGCTCCTCGATATCGGTCTCTTTCCGCGGTGTTTGGGTCCCAAAATCTTGTTCCACGTTCCATCCAGATGCGAAACCGTCGAGGGTCACTCTCCAGAGCAAATCGGGACTCACCTGTAAAAAGAACATTGGCCCACTGTTCGAGCATCCACGTGGCATATTGATGATTCCATTCTACACGTTCCCTGCTGTGAAGACGTGTCTCGTGTACTCATGCAGCAGGTCTCTGGCAATAAAGGCCGCTCTGCTGAAGCCTCCATAAAACACGTCCAGTGAACGCTGCGAGGTCAGATGCTAGTGGCCGTGCAGTACTAAGGCGGTACCGTCGTGCCCTTACAGCCAAAAAACGGACCTCCCTTTCTCATTTCACACACAGTGGGCGCTGCCCTGATCTTAGCGATACAGTTTCGGTTCCTGTAAACTGCCGCAACATCTGAGAAATAACACAGCGATTCACATTCAGCCATCGGGCCACATCAGTTTGCGACTGTCCTGCTTCCATTCTTCCTATGGTCCTCTACAGCAGAGAGTCTGCTACACTTCCTCTCTGTACCATAATTCACCGTCTGTGATTGTGTCTACAGCGGTTGTGGAGATGGGACTACCCGGCAATCACTACCCCTTTTGTTAGGTGACCTGACGCCATCGCTGGCGTGGTTGTCCGTTGGCTGGAATGCCATCTTCCGTGCAGAACGCGAGCAAACAGACATCTGTCGACAGTTTGTATGAATATATCGCGAATTAGACAAAAGGCAGGGATATCGCGGTTTATTGCTTTAATTTTGGACACCAGTGTATCATCTTTCGATAAAAGTTCATTTCCGTTCGTATCATTACGCATTTCTTTCAGTTGCCATCTGTATTGTATTGTACTGTACTATACTATTGTATATTATAATGTAGCAGTTCTTTCTATGTATGCTCCAGGTTCCATAGAGCAGTAACACATTATGCGAAAGTTACTTTCGTCCTTAAGTTTTGCACGCCAGTGTATAACAGCTCAGAGGAGGTGGTTTTATATGTCCTAAATCTTTTCTATGTTTTCATTCCATTGATGTTCACTAATTAACATTCTTTGTGAATATTAATACTAAGAACACAGGACTACAACCATGAAAATGCTGCTGAAGACAATTTTCGAGTAAATATGCTGGTGGAACCTTTGTTTGCCTAGTATGACAGACAGGATGGGAGACGATCGATTGTGGTCAGTAATGCGCAGAGCTAAGAAAGCTCTGAAAAATAATGCATACACTATCCTTAATTACATCGTGAAATGCTTATATCGTTACTCATTTTCTGATAAGGAAGAATACCAAGAGTCTCACAAAAGTGAGTGCCATCACGGTTTCGTTAACGAACCGGTGCCTTTTCTTGTAGATAATCTTGATCGTTTTGAATTGTATTGATGCGCATTTATCGTGTCACGACCGGTTTGATTCGTTAAAACATCGTAAAGTTCCCGAGTCGTACAACCATCAGAGTCAATAGATCAGTGTCTTATGTAACACTGGAAGCAAAATTTGTATACGACGATGTATAGACGTTCTACCAACAGCGTGGTCACCACGCTTCTGCAAGGCGATCCTTGTATCGGTTGATGCGCATCAGTTGCTTCAAATGCTTTCGCAAGTTTTGCAAGGTCAGTTGACGCAGCTATCGCCCACAGTGCGAATAAGAGTTGGTTCTGACTGTCAATAGATGTTAGTAAACCTGAAGATTATTTCTAAAAAAAAAAAAAAAAAAAAAAAACGGAACCTTAACCTCACGAAGTAAGCTGATAAAGGAAACATAGGTAAAAAGATCGATATGGAAAGGCGCGGATATTTTCAAGCAGTTTTATGTAGTGGCAGCGCAATTTTTATTGCGCACAATTTTAGGATACGGTTTAAAAAGCAATATTCATCTGTAGAACTCGATTTGGAGTAAAGCGAGTGGCCGCAATGGATATTTGATTTATGGAAAGAGCGGCGAGTTCAGTAGACTTACGACACTTATGTATCTAGTGGTGTATTATACAGAGTGTGTCTTAAAAACTGATTTGAGAGCTATGTCACTGTTTTATTCAGTGTCTGCCAAAAATATCTCACATAATAATCTCACACCTGCTGTATCCAATTTCCAGTGCTGTGGAAGCAACAAGCAATGCATACTTTGTCTTCCTCAGTATTCACATACCGAGAGAGGTGACGCAGCGGTTTGCACTCTGGACTCGCATTCGGAAGGACGATGGTTCAAATCCGCGTCCACCCAGCTTGATTTAGGTTTTCCCTAAATCGCTTCAGGCAAATGCCGGAATGGTTCCTTCGGAAGGGCACGGCAGACTTCCTTCCCCATCCTGGCCTAATTCAGTGGAACCACTGACGTCACTGTTTGGCCCCCTCATCCAAATCAACCAACGAAGCAGTATCCACATGAGTTATGTGATGTTACTGCGTGTTAAATTCACTGGCTTAAGACTGTGATAATATAGTTTTCCCCTTAAAATAGCTTACATAAGTAGCAACGAGCAAAATCATTCTGGTGTCCTTCATCCAGCCATCATAAGGTTGGGGCTGATGTGGTTCACACCGAGTTACACAGAGAATCTGAATATTCGATGGTCTAGCCACTTCCAAAGACATTTTTAAGCTACTGCCAGCTTTCCAGAGAGGAAGCAATACCCCTCTGTCTACATCTAGCATACATCATATAGTCAAATGTGAGAACGTTTTTAAAAGTGGTTGTGAATCTTGAAACTGAGGTGCGACTTGGTAACCAGCCCGGAGTTTACTTCAGTGAATATGGAAAACCGCCCAAAAACCACATCCCGGCTCGACGGCACACCGTCCACCGTCGTTAACTCCCCGGCTCGTCTACCTGTGTGGGCGTTTCATCTGTCTGGACCGGTCAAAGAACCAGTATAGAAGTAAAACGCTTCACCGGCTTCTCGCCGCGTGAAGTGGGAGAGTGACCTCCGTCAGCGCAGCTTGGCAACCAGCCTTTGAAGGAATGAGACCGGAGAAGGCAACAGTGTGCAGCGCATAGGACGCTAGTCGCCAGCTACGTACTCATCCGGCCGGGTCGCTGTTAAGCTATTGCAAGTGCAGCCGTTGCGAGATTTAGATGCTACTCGCCGACATTAGTCGACAACAATATTATTGCAACTGGCAATGAGGACGCTTCGAACGGCTTGTCTTGAACTTTTATTCTGATATTTCCCGAGGACACGCTGGACCACTTGACAATACAGTAGTGGAAATCAGTACAAAGGCAGAGTTGCTACCAAAGTAATTTACAGTGTCTGAAGCATACTTGTATCGAATTTATTGTGAAAGTAGTAGATACATATAAGACACAACAATCATGACGGTGTTACATAGTTTCTTTCATAACACGAATAACAAAAAAAAGAAAAAAAGGTTCAAATCGCTCCGAGCACTATGGGACTTAACTTCTGAGGTCATCAGTCCCCTAGAACTTAGAACTACGTAAACCTAACTAACCTAAGTACATCACACACATCCATGCCCGAGGCAGCATTCGAATCTGCGACGTAGCGGTCGCGCGGTTCCAGACTGTAGTGCCTAGAACCGCTCGGCCACCCTGGCCGGCAACTCACGTACGGCTTCACATTGCGTTCCATACCGATAAATACGCCTTGTAGGTATTCCACAGAGGCTTCCCACGGGATCCAAATCCAGACTACATGCAGGTCAGGCAAGATATCTACCGAGTCTGTCGCTAAAAAGAACTTGCGACATACGAATAGTGATGGAATTTTGTCACGCCATACACAAAAGCTAGAGCTTCTTTTTCTATTTGAGAATAAGTGCGCTGAGTTTGAGTTAACAACTTTACGGCAAAAGCAATTGTTCTGTCTAGTGCACAAATTCTGTGTGAAAGCACAGCGCCGATTCCGTAGGAAGAAGCGTCGACTTGCAAAACTACTGGTTTGGCAGGACCAAAATGTAATCGAATGGTTCAAATGGCTCTGAGCACTGTGGGACTCAACATCTGAGGTCATCAGTCTCCCAGAACTTAGAACTACTTAAACCTAACTAACCTACGGACATCATACACATCCATGCCCGAGGCAGGATTCGAACCTGCGACTGAAGCGCCTAGAACCGCTCGGCCACATCGGCCGGCTCAAAATGTCCTAAACATCTGTCCCTAAGCAAAGCGTATTTGAGTTCCTGAAAGGCGTCTTGACTATCTTTAATCCACACAAAAGCTATGAGCGGCATTCAGTATGAACCGAATGAAGTATGTCATCTTGCCTGTAGTTTATACACATTGCGAGGAAAAGGCAGGTCACGGATTGCAAGCAAACGAGATTGAGGGGAGGTGCATATCCTAACTGTTTATCTCGTGACCTAAGTACTGTAGTTCAGTTTGAAAAAAGCCATACTTTTTTCGAGACGACTCTTCAGTTCTGCTTCTGACAACACAACCAAGAGGGTACACAAATTAGCAACGCGTTCCTCTGGTGTACGACCTGTGACGACAATATCGTCAATGTAGTTTGAACAAAATGACGCTTTTGCAGTCAGCTGTTCCAAATAACGTTGAAAAATAGCGAGTGCGGAAACACTGCCGAAGGACAAACGCAAGTACTGGAACAGTCCTAAGTGTGTATTTACAACAAACACTTTCTGTGATTCTTCATCCAACGGAATTTGCATATAGGCATCATGCAAATCTATCTTAGAAAAGTAACGTCCCGCACTAAGGCTGTCCATAGTTTCTCAGGGCGAGGTCACGGATAAGTGTCAACTACTCTCTGTGGGTTGACTGTAGTCTGAAAATCTTTTCACTCTCTCTTGATCTTAACACAGTAAAATTCCTAGTAAATGAAACGAAAGAAAAATTCGGAGTAGGAATTAAAATCCACGGGGAAGAAATAAAAAAGTTGAGGTTCGCCGATGACAGTGTAATTCTGTCAGAGACAGCAAAGGACTTGGAAGAGCAGTTGAACGGAATGGACAGTGTGTTGAAAGGAGGAAATAAGATGAACATCAACAAAAGCAAAACGAGGATAATGGAATGTAGTCGAATTGAGTCGGGTGATGCTGAGGGAATTAGATTACGAAATGAGACACTTAAAGTAGTAAAGGAGTTTTGCTATTTGGAGAGCAAAATAACTGATGATGGTCGAAGAAGAGAGGATATAAAATGTAGACTGGCAATGGCAAGGAAAGCGTTTCTGAAGAAGAGGAAATTTTTAACATCGAGTATTGATTTAAGTGTCAGGAAGTCGTTTCTGAAAGCATTTGTATGGAGTGTAGCCATGTATGGAAGTCAAACATGGACGATAAATAGTTTGGACAAGAAGAGAATAGAAGCTTTGGCCGTGCGGTTCTGGCGCTGCAGTCCGGAATCGCGTGACCGCTACGGTCGCAGGTTCGAATCCTGCCTCGGGCATGGGTGTGTGTGATGTACTTAGGTTAGTTAGGTTTACGTAGTTCTAAGTTCTAGGGGACTTATGACCTAAGATGTTGAGTCCCATAGTGCTCAGAGCCATTTGAACCATTTGAAATGAGGTGCTACAGAGGAATGCTGAAGATTAGATGGGTAGATCACATAACTATTGTGGAGGTATTGAATAGAATTGGGGAGAAGAGGACTTTGTGGCACAACTTGACAAGAAGAAGGGACCGGTTGGTAGGACATGTTCTGAGGCATCAAGGGATCACCAATTTAGTACTGGAGGGCAGCGTGGAGGGTAAAAATCGTAGAGGGAGGCCATGGGATGAATACAGTCAGCAGATTCAGAAGGATGTAGGTTGCAGTAGGTACTGGGAGATGAAGAAGCTTGCACAGGATAGAGTAGCATGGAGAGCTGCATCAAACCAGCCTCAGGAATGAAGATCAAAACAACGACAGTGTGAGATTTGTAAGTGGTAGGCAAACTACACTGTCCAATCACTGGAATTTCCTGGCCGTTGTAAGCAGTAACATGCTTTCTAGATTCAGAAAGGCGTGGTGAGCCTAACTGTTCGTACGTGGTACAATTATGCAAAGTTACTGAGGTACCTGTGTCTAGCGGGACTGCTACGGTCGCAGGTTCGAATCCTGCCTCGGGCATGGGTGTGTGTGATGTCTTTAGGTTAGTTAGGTTTAAGTAGTTCTAAGTTCTAGGCGACTGATGACCTAAGATGTTGAGTCCCATAGTGCTCAGAGCCATTTGAACCATTTTTGAACCTGTGTCTAACTGAAAGTTCATACGAAGGCCAGCTATTCTAATGAGACAAATAGATTGTTAGAACGACGTCGCACAGCACTAGGGCGAAAAGGAGGCACAACCTTAATCTTACTTTTGTCAGAACCTGTTGTAGGGTTCCAAAACTCTGCGTTCACTTCATGTACACGAGCCTGTTTTTCCTGGGCGCAGGCAACATTGGCGATTTTTTGCCGCTGCTAACAAACTGGTTGGTCATGGCCTTTTTTTCCATACGTGTAACACGTGGCGTTACGTGATGGGCAATCCTGTCTCTTAAGCCGTCGGCACACGGACCGTGCTGTCGAACGTTAACGTTGAGCGTGGCAAGTTCAACGTGCTGCTCAACGCTCAGAAACGATGCGACTTGTGCATACGGTACGTGGGCCCCGACGTGGTATACGCGATCGCAACGCACCCCAGCGACAGTTGAGGGATGTTTCTAGTTCGTAAATCACACTGTTTACTCAACGAGTGCGCGTAATTCCCACGTTAGCTCTATTAAAACGCACATTTCTTCCATCGTCCACGAAAAGGAAAGTACCATGTCCAATCAGTAAGGACACAGGCTTATAAAAGTTCCGTTACATACAGTGCGTTACAAATTTGGAATACTTCTCCGCATAAGATAAACGTTATTTCATGATTCCCACATTTTAGTAAAACTTCAAGGTCAGTCTTACTTGATCACTGTTCCTACCCAGTAGCAGAATCTTTGCAACATGTGAATTACGAAGCGTAAAAGAAGAAGGAGTAAAATATCTTTATACAAGTAGCGCAAGCTGTCCTTTAGATTAAGCCAATCGAACAAAGTCACCCCCCAAAAAAAGGTGAACTTTTATTTACATAACATCAAATATTATAGTCTACACTTGTATTAAACTAATAATAAAGTATCGGAACCTAATAAAAACGTGAATGTTAAGAAAAAAAAATTGGTTGTGTCAGGACCCGAACCACCGCCCCAACAAAAATAACTCTTTGCAGAACACTGACGCTCTTCATTACGCTAATCCAACATCTAACGTATTGGTACCAATCATAGTGTCTTACACTATGCTAAAAACATTAATCGTAGATATGTTACTAACTGAAATTTAATTATAACAAATTGTACCAAGAACAATGCGTTTTGGGTGGATCTTCAGTGTGTCGCTGCCTTCAAATAGCCTACTCTCACTATACGCAAGTTACAATAATTATTTTGCCGCGAATATGATGTTTCTCATTATTTTATTGGAACGAATCACACAGTTAACAACGGGTTTTGCAGTGATTCTCAATTTGCTGGTGCTCGGAACGGCATATATACGTATAGACTTGAAATGAATGCCAATATGGCGCCTCACAACTCTGTACTGAAGGGAGACGGCGTGCTTGTGACGTAGGTGGCGTTGGGCCATCTCATTGGTCAACGCTCAGACGCACGTTCAAATATCTGACATGCCAGATATTGCTCTGCACGTTCGGAAAGACTCCCGAGCGTGCTATTCCATGCTGTGACGTCAGAAACTCGGCACGCTCAACGCTCAACGTTCGGATGCACAGTCCGTGTGCCGACAGCTTTATGGCGAGCGGAACATCTAGGGCAAGACTTAACTAAGTTCACAGGCTTCACTGCATGTTTACGTGGCTGTCCGCGCGGCTGTGTACGCACTCGTTGTAGTGGCTGCTTGGGGCGATCACGAGCAAGGTGCGCCTCGACCCGACAAATCGGGGCCTGGTCAAACTTACCGGCCTCTGTGGCAACCGAATCATATTGCTCTAAGATTTGCAGTACTTGGGGAAGTGATGGATCAGAGCATTTTAAGATTTGCTCCCGTATTCTTCTATCTGGAACATTGCATCTTATTGCATCCCATAACATTAAATCACCGTAAAAGTTGCCACAACTACTTGTTCGAGTTCGAGTCTCGGTCCTGCACACAGTTTTAATCTGCCAGGAAGTTTCATATCAGCTCCGCTGCAGAGTGAAAATCTCATTCCACACTTAAATTCACAGTTCCTAGTCAAACCCGTTAATTCTGTGTACCACTGGCGGTACGACTGTTTCGACCTTTTCTGCAGTATCTAGCTGCAGCTACTTGGATTTGCTGGTCACAGTACGGAGTTAACGCAGCGATTACTTCGTTATAGACGAGTTCGTCACGAGACGCGGTTAGGAATAGTTTTTGTACTAACCTGAACACTGGGGACCCGGCAATCGAAAGGAATTACTGTAACTTTACAGTAACTTGAACACGACCTTAACAATCTGCTTGGACCTGATCAGGTATTCAATCCATTCGTCCGTAAATCGCCGGAACGTTGGTATACCGGTCGGTGGCACTTGTTGAGCTGGTTGGTTGGTCGGTCGGTTGTGTGGCCGACGCAGCTTGTGCGGCCAGTAGTTGGACCGTAGTCTACATCTACATATACATTTATACTCCGCAAGCCACCCAACGGTGTGTGGCGGAGGGCACTTTACGTGCCACTGTCATTACATCCCTTTCCTGTTCCACTCGCGTATGGTTCGCGGGAAGAACGACTGCCGGAAAGCCTCCGTGCGCGCTCGAATCTCTCTAATTTTACCTCCTCGGGAGGTATAAGTAGGGGGAAGCAATATATTCGATACCTCATCCAGAAACGCACCCTCTCGAAACCTGGACAGCAAGCTACACCGCGATGCAGAGCGCCTCTCTTGCAGAGTCTCCCACTTGAGTTTGCTATATATCTCCGTAACGCTATCACGCTTACCAAATAACCCTGTGACGAAACGCGCCGCTCTTCTTTGGGTCTTCTCTATCTCCTCTGTCAAGCCGACCTGGTACGAATCCCACACTGATGAGCAATACTCAAGTATAGGCCGAACGAGTGTTTTGTAAGCCACCTCCTTTGTTGATGGACTACATTTTCTAAGGACTCTCTCAATGAATCTCAACCTGGCGCCAGCCTTACTAACAATTAATTTTACATTATTATTCCACTTCAAATCGTTCCGTACTCATACTTCCAGATATTTTACAGAAGTAACTGCTACCAGTGTTTGTTCCGCTATCATATAATCATACAATAAAGGAAGATACCGATTTCTTAACTCTGAAACTGAAGAACTAGTTTTAGATCCACCACTTGAGCCGTTTGCGGATGAGTCGCGGTGGCAGGGGGTGGAAGGGACGGGAAATTCATGGTTTACACAAATACGTTGTATCAAAAAGCAAGTGAAGCCTCTGAACAGAGAAATTTGTTTAGTTCTGGGACTCACCTTCTGCAATACTTGCAAGAACACAGCAACAAATTAACAAATAGAAACACTTGAACACTAGCACTCTTGCAAGCTAAGACTCAAGAGAAGGAAGCAAAATCTTCAGCCAAGTTGATTATCTTCGATCGCCACTGAATTATCCTCGTTCGCCACTGTAGAATCTTGTACCACAAGGAAGCAAGGGAGAGCTTGTTGATACGGATGTCCGGTACCCTCTTTTTACAACACAAATGCACATGTGGATTAATACGGTTCTTTATTTACATGAACTGGAAACATCCAATTAACTTGAATAGAATCCATGTTTTGTGGTACAAGCTCTTCAGTAATAGTCCTCTTGCAGACTGATGTAATGTCAATATCGGTAATATTGCTATGACAAACTGTAGCCGGCCGCGGTGGCCGTGCGGTTCTAGGAGCTGCAGTCCGAAACCGCGGGACTGCTACGGTCGCAGGTTCGAATCCTGCCTCGGGAATGGATGTGTGTGATGTCCTTAGGTTAGTTAGGTTTAAGTAGTTCTAAGTTCTAGAGGACTGATGACCTAAGATATTAAGTCCCATAGTGCTCAGAGCCATTTGAACCATTTGTCAAACTGTAGTTTCTCACTGCTAGTAATGTACAATTCTCGTTGAGGTAAATTAGTCCCACTACATTCGCTAGGTCCCGGCGGAGGTTCGAGTCCTGCCTTGGGCAGTGTGTGTGTTCGTCCTTAGGATAATTTAGGTTACGTAGTGTGTAAGCTTAGGGACTGATGACCTTAGCAGTGAAGTCCCGTAAGATTTCACACACATTTGAACAAGTTTTATATTCACTAATCTGGTCGCTATGTACTGTCGTAGCCTGTGATGAATTACACCACTCTATGAGTAAACTGACATTCGCCCAACTGGATGATTAAGTGAGGGCCTCTGGTCAGCGGCGGCGGCCTAAATACATGCTGTCGAGAGGGCATTGGCGGAGTGTTGCTTGTGAGTGTGTCTCTGGCCTCTTTGTGGTAGACACACTTGATACAGCACCTACTAATTAATCTTCGCACTCCATCTTTGCCGACCGGTGTGACAGCTTATGCCAGCACAATATCGATGTCTTTATCTTCAAACTATTTTTTGTTCTAACAGACAAAGTCACAAATGCATTATCTTGTTGCTTCAAATGGCTCTAACCACTATGGGACTTACCATCTGAGGTCATCAGTCCCCTAGACTTAGAACTACTTAAACCTAACTAACCAAAGGACATCACACACATCCATGCCTGAGGCAGGATTCGAACCTGCGACCATAGGAGCAGCGCGGTTCCGGACTGACTCGTCTAGAACCGCTCGACCACAGCGGCCGGCGTTATCTTGTTGAAACCTTAGAGTTGCATCACCTAGGTCCTCATTCTGTCTCTAGCGTCTCAGTATACATATTAGGAGTTCATTCTAGTGTTTGTCCAAGCAATGCGTGATTTACATTTAGTGCAGAAGGCTGTCAAAATCATAATAGTTGCACCATCAAACTTTCTGCTCATTCTTACCTGGCACTCTTTTCTCAATGATGCCAACCATATTAAAATACATCTGGATTACCAAAATTAAACTTCTTCTCATCAAGTCCTTGACATATGTTTTTCAGCAAACTTCAATCTAGCCTATTTACGTTTGTGTGTTAGTCCAGGTTTCTGCAGTTGTTTCCTGATTGCAAGATGTCTGTGATTTGAGAAAATTTGTTGTGCACGTGTGGCAGTTACTGGCAACTGTAAATCAGCAACCAGTTGAGAATAATAGCGGTTGGTAGTCCTTTCTTTGCGCAAAAGTATCCATTTCGATGCCTCCGACAATTTTCTACCTTGCTCACATTGTTCTGTCTATATCGTGCGCCTTATCTAACGAAATTATTAATCGCTGTACTTGAACGGTTCAGCTTCTTGACAGTTTGACGATTACAGAGTCCCATTTACTTGTACTTACCGATGTTTGCTTTTTTCATCACATGGCAACAGTTTACAGTGTGGCATTGTCACAATCGTGGTTTATGTACACAACACAGCTGTCACTATTGGTGTCTTGTTGCCTATCTCCTGTAAAGGTATGTACGCACACATAACAATGCAAAGAGCCAACTGCCTTCATACTGAGTTCCAGTTTTTTTTTTACTTTATTGTTATTTTAATACCTGTACAAATCAGGTAGGCTGGCAGCGGCACACTACGCCGCTCTTCAGCCATAGTGGTGACAATAACAGTACAAGAACGGAGAATTAAAATGAATAGAGTGATGGGCAGAAAATGGTGGTCACAGAGGCACAAAAAACACGGAGCCGTTCACACGCGACGAGAACAACACTGAAAACACGTTGACACGGCGCACAGAACACTGATGAATCCGACGGCACAAGTGAACATAGAAGCGGGACGGCGGACACTAAAAACACAAAACGAAGGCACACACACGAGACACAGATGGCGATGATCTCCGGCGCGCGAAAGTCCACGTAGCGTGTGCGAGTCCGGGGACCTGCCAAAAGGGGAAGAAGGGTGAGGGCGGGTGGAGAGGGTGGAGAGGGGAGAACAGAGATGCCAATGGCTGAGGAGATGGGAGGAGGAGTAGAAGGACAGGGGAGGGGAGGCCCGGGGGAGAAGTGGGGAGGAGGGGGGAGGAGGGATGGAGGGTGCCCAAAGGAACAGATACAGGAAGAGGGAGGGAGGATCAAAGTTGGTAGGAGGGGTAGATGGAGGGGAGGAGGACATCATCAGGGAGGGGGAGCTGGCGGAAGCCACCTTGGAAGAGGGTAAGGAGGGTGGAGAGATGGAGACCGGGTGGCACGTGGGAATACAGGCGCGGCAGCAGGCAGGGGTGGGAGAGGATCGGGGAGATGAGTGGGTGAGGAGGATCGAGTTTACGGGAGGAGTACAGGATCCGTATCCTTTCTAGGAAAAGGAGGAGGTGGGGGAAGGGGATGAGATCATACAGGAGCCACGTAGGGGAGGGGAGACGGATGCGATAGGCGAGGCGGAGAGCATGGCGTTCAAGGATTTGGAGGGATTTGTAAAAAGTAGGGGGGACGGAGATCCAAGCCGGATGGGCATAACAAAGGATAGGGGGGATGAGGGATTTATAGGTGTGGAGAATGGTGGAGGGGTCCAGACCCCACGTACGGCCGGAGAGGAGCTTGAGGAGACTGAGTCGGGAGCATGCCTTGGTTTGGATTGTCCGGAGGTGGGGAGTCCAGGAGAGGCGACGGTCGAGGGTGACGCCAAGGTACTTAAGGGTGGGAGTGAGGGCGATAGGACGGCCATAGATGGTGATATAGAAATCAAGGAGGAGGAAGGAAGGGGTGGTTTTGCCTACAATGATCGCCTGGTGAGTTCCAGTTTTTTTTTTTTTTTCCCCTTTATTGAATTTCAATTCCCTGGCAGCAGCTTAGGACGCCGCTCTGCAGCCTACAGATTTTCTGACAAAGAGCAGGAGAATAAATAATAATAAAAAACAGGCGATAAAATCGGGGACTTAGTGAGTAACAAGGTGAAAAGAAAATGGGGAAATTAAAACAAACAACAGAGGGATGATGAAGCGAATAAAAATACATACGGAGCAGACAGGGGAAACAATAGACAATTAAAAAAACACGGCGACAGTCTGGATTCTGTTCGCAAAGTATATAAAATGCACATCCAGCGACAGCATGGTTTCTGTTCGCAACACAACACTGAATAGTCACTAGAACACAGCACGAAAAAGGCGGCAAAGGTGACACCACAGTCGAGAGCAGGTGGGGGGAAAACTGGACAGGAGATGGGAAAACAAAAAGGGGGGAAAGGAGAGTAAAAGCGAAGGGGGGGGGGAACCGGGAAAGGAGCTGATGGAGGATGAGGACCCATAAGAGGGGTGGGGGGCAGACGCGACAGGGAGGGGGGTAGGCAGAGGAGGGGAATACAAAAGGACTGGGGGGGAGAAGGGAGGTAGGGAGAGGTGTAGTGGGGAGGAAACAGGACGGAAGGGGGGGAAGAGGGAGCCCAGGGAAAGGACAGAGGAAAGGAGGGGGAGGGAGGATCAGAGTTGATAGGAAGGATAAATGGAGGGAGAGAGGGCATCATCCGGGAGGGGGAGTTGACGGAAGCCACCCTGGGAAAGGAGATGGAGGGTGTAGAGATGGAGGGTAGGGGGGACACAACGGTGAAGACGGGGCAGGGGGCGAGGATGGGAGAGGAGAGGAGCAACCAGGGGGTGAGGGGGTTCAAGACGGCGGGAGGTGTAGAGGATGCGGATATGTTCGAGGAAGAGGAGCAGATGGGGGAAAGGAATGAGATCATAGGGGATCCGCGTGGGGGACGGGAGGCGGATACGGAAGGCGAGGCGGAGTGCATGACGCTCAAGGATCTGGAGGGACTGATAGAATTTGGGGGGGGGGCAGATATCCAGGCAGGACTGGCATAACAGAGGATGGGACGGATTAAGGATTTGTAGGTGTGGAGGATGGTAGAGGGGTGCAACCCCCATGTCCGGCCAGAGAGGAGTTTGAGGAGGCGGAGGCGGTTGTGGGCTTTGGATTGGATGGATCGGAGATGAGGGATCCAGGTGAGGTGACGGTCAATGGTGAGGCCAAGGTAGGTGAGGGTGGGGGTGAGACGGACAGGACGTGCGCAGACAGTAAGGGAGAAATCCAGGAGCCGGAAGGAGCGAGTGGTACGACCTACAAGGATTGCCTGGGTCTTGGAAGGATTGAGTTTCAGGAGCCATTGGTTACACCATGCAGCAAAAAGGTCAAGGTGATTCTGGAGAAGGCGTTGGGACCGTTGGAGGGTAGGAGCGAGGGCGAGGAATGCGGTGTCATCAGCATATTGCAAGAGGTGCACTGGAGGGGGGGGTTGGGGCATATCTGCTGTGTACAGGAGGTAGAGGAGAGGGGAGAGGACAGAGCCCTGGGGCACACCGGCAGAGGGGTAGAAGGTGCGGGAATTGGCATGATGGATGGTAACGTAGGAGGGGCGGCGGGAGAGGAAGGAGGCCACCAGACGGATGTAGTTGATAGGAAGGGCGTAGGTTTGGAGTTTAAACAGGAGACCGGGATGCCAGACACGGTCGTAGGCCTTTTCAAGGTCAAGTGAGACAAAAATGGCGGAGCGACGGGAGTTAAGCTGGAGGGAGAGGAGATGAGTGAGGCGGAGGAGTTGGTCATCAGCAGAGAAGGAAGGCCGAAAGCCACATTGGGTGTTTGGGAGGAGGTGGTTTTGGTGGAGGTGGAGATGAGTTCCAGCCTCTCCCACTTGTTATATACTGTACTACTGACATCAAATGCGATACCATTTGAATGTCTTTGTCAGTATACTGGATCTAATATTGTGTCACATACACTGTGCACTACTATTCCAACAGACAATGTTAATTATCCTACAAATATCCACGGCTTTGTACTTATTTCCACTACTGCATATCCACAACAATCTAGAAAAGCTTCAAAGTGCGATGTGCTTTCCTGTTTACTGTAGCGTCAGCGCGAGTTTAGCGTGACGGCCACGGGAGGGCGAGTGCAGTAATATCATGGCTGGGTAGAACCTACACCGGGCGGACAAAAATACGTAAACTTCCCGAGAGGTGCGTGCTCATCTCACGCTACGTGAGGAGAGCCCTGCGTCATTTTCTTAGCTGATTTTCAACATTAAGGCAAAATTAAATGGAACTACATGGTTTAATATTCCCAGCAACATTCGGAATTTTCTTCGGAACCACTTGAATTTCTCAGTTTAACGTTTCTGCCGAATTGAATTATGAACAACTCACTGGCTTTTATAAAAATACGAAACACTTTAATTTCTCCCTATTTCACATTTTTATCCACGTGATTTGTGCACGATATTCGGATTGAACAAATGACTAGACACTTTTTAAATTTCGTTGGGGCACTTCACCTGATAGAGCTGACTGTTGTTGTCGGCGAGAACATCGCCCCACTATTGTTAAAATTCTATGGATTTATTGTTAAACAATTTCATTACAAAAATGTTTTAAATGTAAAGGACATCTACTGGGACTACTGAACACTATAGACTTTGACATTTATGGATGTACAGTGTACTGTGAAAAATAAAACACTTAGTTCATCGTAAAAATTCTGTTGTCGTCGAACTCTTTATTTGAATAAGGCAGTAAATTGAATTAACTGAAGTCCCTGTAATAACTTCAAGTTGAAAGGCAATATTGAGATGTACCTTGAAACGGAGGCTTCTGAAATTCCTAAAAACGTTTCTCATAATTAAACTGTGATTTCTGTAAAGTTCCTTATCATGCAATTCACGAAGTTGAAGCAGATTCAGTTTTTTCATGACTTTGATTCTGGGACACTTCTGAGGGAAAGTGCCTTGATATCAGTGATTTCATCAATTTCAGAAAGGTGAAAAGTGTAAAGTCAGCATTTTTAAAAGCATTCTGTGATAGATAATTGGAGAGCTTAATTATTCAAAAGTACTTGAGATCAATTTTGATTTACTTAGTGAGTAATTATCGATCCCTTGCAAGCAACGTACAAGAACTTTAACCTTCGATTTGCAATATTTTAACAATTACTCCAAATCAGAAGCGTTTTTCAAAACAAATTAAAGGTTAAACCACTGTTTAATCAAGCTGCAGTAACTAATTATTTACGATAAACGGTGTGTGAGCATTGCGAATTAATCGTTACGCTACACCGCAGTTAAAGAGTTGCTAAGTCGAGTTTCCATTGTTTCAGCTAACATTATTCAGCTACAGGCCTACGTCGACGCAATATATGCCGCAGTTGGAACCTCCCCTTCGCACTAGGACAGAAAAACGATTCTGAGAAGTTTAATCAACTCAATCCGGAGTAAAATTTCCAGTCAAATACATCCCCAAGCAAGGATAAAAACCTCGAGTGACTCTGCCTCCCACTTCGACACACAGTGTCAATATTGTGTGCACAGAAGTATATTACGAAATGTGTGATGTCCTTTGGTTAGTTAGGTTTAAGTGGTTCTAAGTTCTAGGGGACTGATGACCTCAGATGTTAAGTCCCATAGTGTTCAGAGCCATTTTTTTGAATCTACATGAATATTCCGTCACCTTTTGATAAGATTTCAAAATGGTGCAAAATTGGAACCTTTATGGAATGTTAACAAACAGAAAATTGTGCACTTCACAACACGAAGAAACGTACTATCCTATAACATCAGTTAGACACAGCTGGACTCTGCCAACTCCTAAAAATACCTGGGAGTAACTCTTTGTAGTAATATGAAATGGAATGATCACTTAGGCCTAGTGGTGGGTAAAGGAGGTGGTAGACTTGGATTTATCGGTGGAATACTGTAGATATGTAATCAGCCTACAAAGGAGACTGCTTACAAATGGCTCTTGCACCCTGTTCTAGAATAACGCACAAGTGCGTGAGACCTGTTCCAAGTAGGACTCGATGGCGATGTTGAACTTAAACAGAGAAAGGCAGCACAAACGGTCAAATATTAGTTTGATCAGTCGGAAACTGAAGTGGCAGTCTCTTGAAGACAGACATAAAGTTTCCCGAGAAAGCCTACTTACAAAGTAGCAAGAATCTATTTTAAATGATTACTATTGAAATACACAAGAACCAACAACGTATCACTCGCACAGGGATCATGAGGACAAGATTAGATTAATTACACCATGCAGAAAGGCACTGAAACAGTCTCCCTTTCCGTGCTCATACGTGTATGGAAGGGTGATAAACACTAATAATCGCTACAATGAGACGTGCTCCCTGCCATGTCCTTCACAGTGGTATGCAGAGAATTGATACAGAGGTAGCAGAGCTAGGTACAACTCATATGAAGGTGTAACAGGTAGGTTGCTTCATATATGTCCCCACTATAATATAACTTACGCAGGGAACAGAGATAAGGGCGCAATTAAACAGCCTATAAAATGGAAGGCACTGTAAATCTGATTTTCAGTCAAATGTTTGGAATATTTTTTAGGTGAACATGACGGACTTCATACCGTCTGTTGACACAACACAGGGAACCTTTACAGCAATTTCCACGACCTTGTCTTCGGGATCCACTTCTCAGATACATTTAAGTTCGCTATCGTCGGCTGTACGTGATTCTGGAACACTTATCGTACTTCTACAACAGACACTGCCGGGGAAAATATTCAGCACCCTCAAGTGCTGTGATCGGTGGTACTGTAACATTACGAGTCAAGATAGCTGTAACAGAAATTGAATAGCGTAAAGTTATCATTAAAAACGCACGCCGCGCGATTTGCGACGATTTGGTTGGTCATAATAGTAGTAACATGCTTTTGAATACAATTAAAATATAGCGGCGATACCTGTTTAGTGTTATTGGAAATAATATGTAGTAAATTAATGAGTAATGTAGCCGATCCTATAAGAAGAGGTGAAATTGGGCATATTAAGGTGTTTTGCTTTATGTCGACTAAGCCGATGATACGGCGTCTTTTTTTCCGTTTACTCTTAGAAAAAAAAAAAAAAAAAACAAGTAACGAAGTGCTAATTGTGCGTTGTGAAAAATATAGGGGCGAATTTTAAATAGCTACAGTGCATAATCAGACTAACAAATGGACATTAAGTTACGCGAAATAGCGGACAGCGAAGTGTGGTCATTAAATTGAGTACACCTACAGGGCGGTCAATTCCGGGATAAGTCTATTCGCATCTCACGAGGGACGCGGTATTGAGACCGGTTTTTTTTTATTATATCACGGAGAGCGGGCTTCAATTTATAAAAAGGAGAAAAGATGTATAATTATCATTGACTGTTGGTGTTAAGCAACCAAAACTGTTCATCAAAGGGTTTCGGTGAATGAGTGGTGAATGCGAAATGAAACTGTGAACGAAGTTATGTTAAATAAAGCAGAAGAGACAAGACAGTTTGGTCGTATCTGTTATTATTCCATAAACCGTAACATTTCTTCTCGTTGTACGAAGCCCTTATAGACGATCGTTATGACCATTTGCTTTGAAGGGATCTCGTTACGAGTTAAGTTTTGGGGACCTGGTCAACAGGGGATAGTTCGTAGATCTTAACTACTGCAGCTATTCTGGAATCAGGTGCTACCGTGACCGTTGTGTGTTGTCAATGGCTTAAGGTCCATCATACCTCATGCTCTAAGATCGACGCGCCTTTCCTCTTGGTATAACGGTGTCTCACGGTAACAACGACAACGCCGACGGCGAAGGAAGATACGGTAGAGTACCACGGTGCATCCTCAGGGTTTTTATGGTCAGTTATTCGTAACCGCCAACAGCGATCAAATGGCGCTCTGGTGGTGTGTCTCTCTGCCCTCTGTTTTCGCTCTACAGGTGGTAAATATGCTGAGTTTAGAGGTGACCCGTGCGAGCACCGTTTGTCCTAGGGTACAGCTATGTCCCGTCAACGAGTACATACTCCTATTAATCAGCTCCAGTTCCAGTGTAGCACTGTGGGCCTGCGGGAGGCTGGATGGAAGCGCCGACTCATTGCTGCACGTGTCGGGCACAGTGCATCGGTGGTGTGTCTTCGCTTTCAACAGTGGTGTGATGAAAATGCGCAAGTCAAGACTGCACGTTTTTCGAGCAGCAACCTCCGACCGAACAGAATCCAAGTGGAAAATTCAGGAGCGTTCTGCACCTGCGGTGTCACCCAGCACTACTGGGAACCGTCTGCCTGCAACAGCACTAAGATCACGTGTGCCTCTGGTATGACAGTCACTGAAACAGCGACACCACAAAATACAGGGCTATTACAAATGATTGAAGCGATTTCATAAATTCACTGTAGGTCCATTCATTGACATATGGTCACGTCACACTACAGATACGTAGAAAAACTCATAAAGTTTTGTTCGACTGAAGCCACACTTCAGGTTTCTGCCGCCAGAGCGCTCGAGAGCGCAGTGAGACAAAATGGTGACAGGAGCCGAGAAAGCGTATGTTGTGCTTGAAATGCACTCACATCAGTCAGTCATAACAGTGCAACAGCACTTCAGGACGAAGTTCAACAAAGATCCACCAACTGCTAACTCCATTCGGCGATGGTATGCGCAGTTTAAAGCTTCTGGATGCCTCTGTAAGGGGAAATCAACGGGCCGGCCTGCAGTGAGCGAAGAAACGGTTGAACGCGTGCGGGCAAGTTTCACGCGTAGCCCGCGGAAGTCGACGAATGAAGCAAGCAGGGAGCTAAACGTACCACAGCCGACGGTTTGGAAAATCTTACGGAAAAGGCCTTACCGTTTACAATTGCTACAAGCTCTGACACCCGATGACAAAGTCAAACGCTTTGAATTTTCGGCGCGGTTGCAACAGCTCATGGAAGAGGATGCGTTCAGTGCGAAACTTGTTTTCAGTGATGAAGCAAATTTTTTTCTTAATGGTGAAGTGAACAGACACAATGTGCGAATCTGGGCGGTAGAGAATCCTCACGCATTCGTGCAGCAAATTCGCAATTCACCAAAAGTTAATGTGTTTTGTGCAATCTCACGGTTTAAAGTTTACGGCCCCTTTTTCTTCTGCGAAAAAAACGTTACAGGACACGTGTATCTGGACATGCTGGAAAATTGGCTCATGCCACAATTGGAGACCGACAGCGCCGACTTCATCTTTCAACAGGATGGTGCTCCACCGCACTTCCATCATGATGTTCGGCATTTCTTAAACAGGAGATTGGAAAACCGATGGATCGGTCGTGGTGGAGATCATGATCAGCAATTCATGTCATGGCCTCCACGCTCTCCCGACTTAACCCCATGCGATTTCTTTCTGCGGGGTTATGTGAAAGATTCAGTGTTTAAACCTCCTCTACCAAGAAACGTGCCAGAACTGCGAGCTCGCATCAACGATGCTTTCGAACTCATTGATGGGGACATGCTGCGCCGAGTGTGGGAGGAACTTGATTATCGGCTTGATGTCTGCCGAATCACTAAAGGGGCACATATCGAACATTTGTGAATGCCTAAAAAAACTTTTTTAGTTTTTGTATGTGTGTGCAAAGCATTGTGAAACTATCTCAAATAATAAACTTATTGTATAGCTGTGAAATCGCTTCAGTCATTTGTAATAACCCTGTACAGCTACTCTGGTGTCGTGAAACAGTTGACGGGAGTGTGGAATGGTGCTGTGTCATCTTCACTGATGAGAGCAAGTTCTGTCTCTGTACGAGTGTTGGACATAACACATGTATGGCGCACACGTGGTGGCCGGACTATTGCGAACTGCATCCACCCACGACACATGGGTCCCATCTAAGGTGTCGTGGTGTGGGAAGCCAGCAGTTACAGGTCTCAGTCACATTTTGTGTTTCTTAGGACAAAGTAATCAGTGCCCGATACGTGGCACAGGTTGTTAATCCCGCGCTACTGCCGTTTCGTCGACATGATATGATGCCAGGCAATGTGCTCTTCATTGTAAGCACAATTTTCATGCCGGCCGGAGTGGCCGAGCGGTTCTAGGGGCTACAGTCTGGATCTGCGCTACCGCTACATCCGCAGGTTCGAATCCTGCCTCGGGTATGGATGTGTGTGATGTCCTTAGGTTACTTAGGTTTAAATAGTTCTGAGTCCTAGGGGACTGATGACCACTGCAGTTAAGTCCCATAGTGCTCAGAGCCATTTGAACTATTGGAACAATTTTCATGACGAGCAAGTTTGCCAACATTTGCACACATCGAAGTGGCGACTTATTCGGAACTTATTCGTTCTCGAGGAGTGCAAAGAGCTTTTCCGAATTGCACTAAAGGTGTCAGGTGCTTGGGATAAACTACCGCAGCATTTTATTTGGCACTTCACGACTGTTTGCTGACGAGAAAGATGTTGACGTTCTTCAAGTAACTGGCTACGGAGGAGTATTGCTGAAAGAAAATTCTGACATGGCAGACAAGAGTGCACATAGGAGCGACAGAGTTGTCAAAAGGGCAGTGATTAATGTAGCTGTGGACGTCCCCTCTATTTTAGCTGAGTTAGGTATGGAGTTGCAGTTCGTAGGAGAATGATTCGTCGTGTTTATTCTGGAGATAAGGCTGCCATAAATCGACGACGTACTGTTTTACTTCTTTTGAAAAGAGTATCGAATGCTTTGAGACGTGGTAGTTCTCAACGAAACAAGAAAAATAAGTCCAGTAAACAAGGGTCCGGAAACGCTCACTTTCCGAGATAAGCACTTGGTTATACGAAGGGCTGCACGCCATTTGGTGGCACAGTAGTCGTACTGGGGCCTCGTCAAGCGTGTCAGCAGGGTACTATGATGTCTTATTGACATCACTCTACCTGCCATTAGGTGGTCTGCCGGCAGTTGTGTGGGTCGAGGCGTGTTGTAGACTACGATACTTTTCGCCGCGTTTGTGTGCTTTATTGTACAGTACTGTCAACCATGGGTACGTATCATGGTGTTTTACACTCTTCCAAACGCGAGGTCGCTTATGTGTTTACTGTTATCGCGCAACTTGTACGCACAAATTGTTTTACATTTACACTTTATCTCTTCCAAAACTTGTTAGCAATGGAACACTAGCACTCGATGAATGAAATGGCGGATATGATGTTCTGCTGTGGCTTAGAAAATAGACGTAATCTGTGAGCGCGTGCCCTCTACGCTGAAAAACAGCCACAGCGCAGAGTGCCCTCTGATAAGCTGTTCAGAGACTTTTCCAGCGTCTGACGGACACAGGTAGCCTTGCGTCTCGGAGGACTGACAGTGGAAGACCGCGCACAGTCCGAACGCCTGACATGGAGGAACGCGTGCTACGTTCGGTGGAGGAAACCCCAGGGACCAGTGTGCGACGATTAGCAGCAGCACGAGGTGTCTCAATCTCTTATCTGGAGTGGTAATTCATGAACAATAGCTGTACCCATATCATCTATAGCCTGTTCAGACCTTAAGGCCACAGGATGGTCATGCAGGAGTGGGTTCTGTTAATGACTGTTGCACAAGTGTGCCACAGAGTCACTGTTCACATCCAAGATTTTATTTACCGACGAGGAAGGTTCACAAGAGATGGTGTTGTGAATTTCTATAATCAGTATGTATGGGCACATGTAAATACCCAGACAATTCAGGAAAGAGGGCACCAACACCGATTCTCAATCAACGAATGGGCAGGACCGATTGGTCATAGATTAAAAGATCCATACATGCTACCACAAAGAATAACCGTGGCACATTATCTGCACTGCCTCATTAATGTATTGCCTCTTTGCTGGAGGCTGTGCCATTGCAGCAACGGATACAAATATGGTTCATGCTTGATGGCCCATCGGCTCACTTTTGTCGCAATGTGAGCGAACATCTGACGCGGATATTTCAGCACCGCATGACTGGTCAGGGGGTCAGTCCCCTGGACTCCTGGTTACAAGGGCACTAGAAGGGCCGCGCGGGATTAGCCGAGCGGTCTCAGGCGCTGCAGTAATGGACTGTACGGCGGGTCCCGGCGGATGTTCGAGTCCTCCCTCGGGCATGGGTGTGTGTGTTTGTCCTTAGGATAATTTAGGTTGAGTAGTGTGTAAGCTTAGGGACTGATGACCTTAGCAGTTAAGTCCCATTAGATTTCACACACATTTGAACATTTTTTTGAACACTAGAAGGAACTGATCTACACACGCCAATCAACGATGTACGGACAGGCAACATGTTTCCAGTCATCAACAGTCAAATATCGGTGTTGACGGGCCCAGGCGAGGCCTAAAGCTGTGTGTCGTGCACTCATCAAGAGTACACGAGTGGGCCTTCGGCTCCGAAAGCCTTCATCGATGATATTTCGTTGAGTGGTTCGCACGCTGACACAAGTTGATGGCCCGCCACTGAAATATCCAGCCGTTTGCTGAAGGGTTGCAGTTCCGTCGCGTCGATCGATACTGTTCAGTCGACGTTGGTCCCGTTCGTACAGGATCTTTTTCCGGCCGCAGCGATGTCGGAGATTTGATGTTTTATCCGATTCCTGATATTCACGGTACACTTGTTTTATATAGGCGTTGCCGACCGCAGTGCAGTTTTCTGCCCGTCTACATATCTTTCTATTAGAATACTCATGCCTATACCAGTTTCTTTGGCGCTTCATGTAATTACACAGGGGTACTGGATTGCGTTCTTGGTTTTGGATTAATGTACTCTCTGAAATCATATCAAGAGGGATTCAGCAGCTTCGACAACAAGCACACATCTGTACTGTTGCTTCAGTATTCTTTTTAGCATTACCCTCAGTTTCGTATCTCTGCAACCCCATTTATACTGTAAATGTGTACATTGTAATATGTCGCACAATCTGCTCCATATGCTTTTTCAATGACTTTGGCAGTTTATAATGAGAATCAGACTTCTGTGCTGACTTTGTACAGTTGTTTTCATTTACTTGTATTGAATTTACTCGTTCATATTGCTAAGAATAATGTATATCCACCTTCATTCTGCAGTAATGATACATTCTTATGTCGAGTAACAGACTGCAAATTTTAAGGATATCAGTACTGTTTTCTTAATTCACCCTATAATTATTTCCCTCAAATATGTCACTATTTCGTAACGTTGCCTACGATCAGTAACTATAAACGTTGCTTCCGTCTTTTATGGATTATGAGTCCAGCAATACGCTCGTGAGGCACTTCTGAGCTGCGCACTTTTCAAATTAAATACCATACAAGACCTCAGAAAAATCAGGGTGGACAACATTTCTCCGACCTATGCTTGCATATATTTTCAGAATGCGTTACTGTTTTCCAAACGCGAATTTTTTTAATATAGTAACGCTGACGTTGGTAACTCAAGTTAACGGTACAACACGTCCATTGACGAAACTTACCCAGAATAAGAAACCGAGTCTGATCTTTCTCCACAGGTTGCTCTACAGCCCTAGAAGCATAGTTCACTGTTCGTTGAAGATGCAACAGTTGCTGTTCGTCTCATAAACAGAAGTCACACGGTATCCAAATAGAGCTGGTTCACGCAGTTCGTTAAGATCCTCGTGTTTGTTTCACATGTTCAATGACTAGTGTTACTGACTGAGCACAGAGCTCATTAACATCCTCATGTTTGTTTCACGTGTTCTATGACTAGTATTACTGACTGCGGACAGAGCTTATTAAGGTCCTCATATTTGTTTTACGTGTTCTGTGCCTAGTGTTACTGACTGAGCACAGAGCTCATTAAGATCCTAATGTTTGTTTCACGTGTTCTATAACTAGTATTACTGACTGCGGACAGAGCTCATTATGATCCTCATGTTTGTTTCACGTGTTCTATGACTAGTGTTACTGACTGAGCACAGAGCTCATTAAGATCCTCATGTTTGTTTCATGTGTTCCATGACTAATGTTACTGACTGAGCACAGAGCTCATTACGATCCTCATATTTGTTTCACATGTTCTATGACTAGTGCTACCGACGGCGGACAGAGCTCATTAAGGTCCTCCTATTTGTTTCATGTGTTCTATGACTAGTATTACTGACTGAGCACAGATCTCATTAAGATCCTCATGTTTGTTTCACATGTTCTATACCTAGTGTTACTGACTGAGCACAGATCTCATTAAGATCCTCATGTTTGTTTCATGTGTTCTATGACTAGTATTACTGACTGAGCACAGAGCTCATTACGATCCTCATCTTTGTTTCACATGTTCTATGACTAGTGCTACCGACGGCGGACAGAGCTCATTAAGGTCCTCCTATTTGTTTCATGTGTTCTATGACTAGTATTACTGACTGAGCACAGATCTCATTAAGATCCTCATGTTTGTTTCACGTGTTCTATGCCTAGTGTTACTGACTGAGCACAGATCTCATTAAGATCCTCATGTTTGTTTCACGTGTTCTATACCTAGTGTTACTGACTGAGCACAGATCTCATTAAGATCCTCATGTTTGTTTCATGTGTTCTATGACTAGTATTACTGACTGAGCACAGAGCTCATTACGATCCTCATATTTGTTTCACATGTTCTATGACTAGTGCTACTGAATGTGGACAGAGCTCATTAAGATCCTCATGTTTGTTTCACGTGTTCTATGCCTAGTGTTACTGACTGAGCACAGATCTCATTAAGATCCTCATGTTTGTTTCACGTGTTCTATGCCTAGTGTTACTGACTGAGCACAGATCTCATTAAGATCCTCATGTTTGTTTCATGTGTTCCATGACTAATGTTACTGACTGAGCACAGAGCTCATTACGATCCTCATGTTTGATTCACATGTTCTATGATTTGTGCTACTGACTGCGGACAGAACTCATTAAGGTCCTCATATTTGTTTCACGTGTTCTATGACTAGTATTACTAACTGTGGACAGAGCTCATTAAGATCCTCATGTTTGTTTCACGTGTTCTATGCCTAGTGTTACTGACTGAGCACAGATCTCATTAAGATCCTCATGTTTGTTTCACATGTTCTATGACTAGTGTTACTGACTGATCACAGAGCTCATTAAGATCCTCATGTTTGTTTCATGTGTTCTATGACTAGTATTACTGACTGAGCACAGAGCTCATTACGATCCTCATCTTTGTTTCACATGTTCTATGACTAGTGCTACCGACGGCGGACAGAGCTCATTAAGGTCCTCCTATTTGTTTCATGTGTTCTATGACTAGTATTACTGACTGAGCACAGATCTCATTAAGATCCTCATGTTTGTTTCACGTGTTCTATGCCTAGTGTTACTGACTGAGCACAGATCTCATTAAGATCCTCATGTTTGTTTCACGTGTTCTATACCTAGTGTTACTGACTGAGCACAGATCTCATTAAGATCCTCATGTTTGTTTCATGTGTTCTATGACTAGTATTACTGACTGAGCACAGAGCTCATTACGATCCTCATATTTGTTTCACATGTTCTATGACTAGTGCTACTGAATGTGGACAGAGCTCATTAAGATCCTCATGTTTGTTTCACGTGTTCTATGCCTAGTGTTACTGACTGAGCACAGATCTCATTAAGATCCTCATGTTTGTTTCACGTGTTCTATGCCTAGTGTTACTGACTGAGCACAGATCTCATTAAGATCCTCATGTTTGTTTCATGTGTTCCATGACTAATGTTACTGACTGAGCACAGAGCTCATTACGATCCTCATGTTTGATTCACATGTTCTATGATTTGTGCTACTGACTGCGGACAGAACTCATTAAGGTCCTCATATTTGTTTCACGTGTTCTATGACTAGTATTACTAACTGTGGACAGAGCTCATTAAGATCCTCATGTTTGTTTCACGTGTTCTATGCCTAGTGTTACTGACTGAGCACAGATCTCATTAAGATCCTCATGTTTGTTTCACATGTTCTATGACTAGTGTTACTGACTGATCACAGAGCTCATTAAGATCCTCATGTTTGTTTCATGTGTTCTATGACTAGTATTACTGACTGAGCACAGAGCTCATTACGATCCTCATCTTTGTTTCACATGTTCTATGACTAGTGCTACCGACGGCGGACAGAGCTCATTAAGGTCCTCCTATTTGTTTCATGTGTTCTATGACTAGTATTACTGACTGAGCACAGATCTCATTAAGATCCTCATGTTTGTTTCACGTGTTCTATGCCTAGTGTTACTGACTGAGCACAGATCTCATTAAGATCCTCATGTTTGTTTCACGTGTTCTATACCTAGTGTTACTGACTGAGCACAGATCTCATTAAGATCCTCATGTTTGTTTCATGTGTTCTATGACTAGTATTACTGACTGAGCACAGAGCTCATTACGATCCTCATCTTTGTTTCACATGTTCTATGACTAGTGCTACTGACGGCGGACAGAGCTCATTAAGGTCCTCCTATTTGTTTCATGTGTTCTATGACTAGTATTACTGACTGAGCACAGATCTCATTAAGATCCTCATGTTTGTTTCACGTGTTCTATACCTAGTGTTACTGACTGAGCACAGATCTCATTAAGATCCTCATGTTTGTTTCATGTGTTCTATGACTAGTATTACTGACTGAACACAGAGCTCATTACGATCCTCATCTTTGTTTCACATGTTCTATGACTAGTGCTACCGACGGCGGACAGAGCTCATTAAGGTCCTCCTATTTGTTTCATGTGTTCTATGACTAGTATTACTGACTGAGCACAGATCTCATTAAGATCCTCATGTTTGTTTCACGTGTTCTATGCCTAGTGTTACTGACTGAGCACAGATCTCATTAAGATCCTCATGTTTGTTTCACGTGTTCTATACCTAGTGTTACTGACTGAGCACAGATCTCATTAAGATCCTCATGTTTGTTTCATGTGTTCTATGACTAGTATTACTGACTGAGCACAGAGCTCATTACGATCCTCATCTTTGTTTCACATGTTCTATGACTAGTGCTACCGACGGCGGACAGAGCTCATTAAGGTCCTCCTATTTGTTTCATGTGTTCTATGACTAGTATTACTGACTGAGCACAGATCTCATTAAGATCCTCATGTTTGTTTCACGTGTTCTATGCCTAGTGTTACTGACTGAGCACAGATCTCATTAAGATCCTCATGTTTGTTTCACGTGTTCTATACCTAGTGTTACTGACTGAGCACAGATCTCATTAAGACCCTCATGTTTGTTTCATGTGTTCTATGACTAGTATTACTGACTGAGCACAGAGCTCATTACGATCCTCATATTTGTTTCACATGTTCTATGACTAGTGCTACTGAATGTGGACAGAGCTCATTAAGATCCTCATGTTTGTTTCACGTGTTCTATGCCTAGTGTTACTGACTGAGCACAGATCTCATTAAGATCCTCATGTTTGTTTCACGTGTTCTATGCCTAGTGTTACTGACTGAGCACAGATCTCATTAAGATCCTCATGTTTGTTTCATGTGTTCCATGACTAATGTTACTGATTGAGCACAGAGCTCATTACGATCCTCATGTTTGATTCACATGTTCTATGATTTGTGCTACTGACTGCGGACAGAACTCATTAAGGTCCTCATATTTGTTTCACGTGTTCTATGACTAGTATTACTAACTGTGGACAGAGCTCATTAAGATCCTCATGTTTGTTTCACGTGTTCTATGCCTAGTGTTACTGACTGAGCACAGATCTCATTAAGATCCTCATGTTTGTTTCACATGTTCTATGACTAGTGTTACTGACTGATCACAGAGCTCATTAAGATCCTCATGTTTGTTTCATGTGTTCTATGACTAGTATTACTGACTGAGCACAGAGATGATTACGATCCTCATATTTGTTTCACATGTTCTATGACTAGTGCTACTGACTGCGGACAGAGCTCATTAAGGTCCTCATATTTGTTTCACATGTTCTATGACTAGTATTACTAACTGCGGAGAGAGCTCATTAAGATCCTCATGTTTGTTTCACGTGTTCTATGACTAGTGTTACTGACTGAGCACAGAGCTCATTAAGATCCTCATGTTTGTTTCATGTGTTCTGTGACTAGTAATACTGACTGAGCACAGAGCTCATTACGATCCTCATGTTTGTTTCACATGTTCTATGATTAGTGCTACTGACTGCGGACAGAGGTCATTAAGGTCCTCATATTTGTTTCACATGTTCTATGACTAGTGCTACTGAATGTGGACAGAGCTCATTAAGGTCCTCATATTTGTTTCACGTGTTCTATGACTAGTGTTACTGACTGGGCACAGAGCTCATTAAGGTCCTCATGTTTGTTTCACGTGTTCTATGACTAGTATTACTGATCGAGCACAGATCTCATTAAGATCTTCATGTTTGTTTCACGTGTTCTATGACTAGTGTTGTGGCTGTGACTGGTGCCATAGAGGTAAAACGGTAATCGAATCAACATGTTCACAACATATCATAGTGTATTAGTACGTTTGCGTACATATCGTCGATTAGTATTTCTGTAGTTTTATGGCAAATAAATGAGAGAAGAACACTTGAATTTGTGGAAAGGAACCACTTTATTTCCTGGACAATCTGTACCCCTGGCGGCAGTGGGGCCGTACTACAGCTTTGTCTCCCAGCTTCTCTGCCCAGCATCGCCTGCAGCCTCGAATGCGACGGGGTGTGGGCAGCGTCTCTTCCTCACTGGACGCCACGGGTGAGGAGTGCACCACGGCGACTGTCTGCGTAAGCGTAGCGTCACCAACCTGCACAGGAAAATGAAAATTTTGTCAGTCCAGTTTCTTAATATTTACATTAAAACTAAAACACTTTGAACCGAAGGATGTGTAATACAAGCTTGGATATGCAAACGTCAATAGAAACGAGACAATAATAGTGCCGTCTACGTTCTGTTGCAAGGGAAGATCTAACCTCATACTGATGTCGATGATGGAAATCATTTAAGAATTATCGGAAAGTTTAATCTTTTACTACTCGTCGTATGATGACATCCCACAGAATTTGATAAATGTCAAAGTAATGCTAAATGGTATTCTGCCGTTGTAACCTCCTCTGTACCCAAGACGCTGCCTCACCTCTCCACTGACGCGGCCCTCCTCCTGTGAGTCCTCAGCAGGAGCTGCCTGCAGCCGCGAGTCCTGGTGGGCGGCTCGCTGCCCCCCCCTGACGCCAGCAGCGGCCACCGGCTTGATCTTCTCAAAGTAGGCTTCCCACTGCGCCACCAACTCCTCGTGGCGCTTAGCGCGAAGCTGCGCTTTCACGATGTGAAAGTTCTGTGGACGGAAAGTTTTCAGCATCACATTTTCGTTGACTGGAAAGCATCCTTTTTCAGTATCTATCGAATTTCTAACACACTCTAGGAGCGCATTTATGCTTAAAGGAAAATTATAATTGAAAGACTATATCGATTCCATCAGACTGTCATTACATTATTTACCACTGCTCATACTAGACACCTAATTGCGTTTTAGTTCTAAAATGTACAACAGTAGTAGATACGACGTTCTAATCAGATTTAGGAAGAAGATAGCACCTTCCACAGTTAGATCGCCAATAAACACATCTCAGTAGATAATCACAATATGTAATGGGGAACTCGCCATGGGAAACATTATATGACATATGACATTTGTTTTAAACTTCTTACAAGGATGTTGGATCCACAACTACAGTGCACTTGGTTATAAGAACTCATTTATATCTGGTTAGGAGCTGTATTGAGTAAAGAAACTGAAATAGTCTCGCATAAATTAAGTCTCATATTAAAATAACATTACACAGTGTAGCAGTCAAGAAACTAACGTGGAACACTACCAGCACAAATGATAACTGCCCTGTTGATTAACCCTATGATATTTTCTACAGAAGTACCAATCATTCGTCAGATATGCTTATCGTGCACTATCATATGATTCATTGTAGACGGGGAAAGGTGAGATTATGGTCATGCCAATATGAAAGGTAGTTCTGGCTTCCAGAAGCCAGAAATAAAACTGCAACTTGGGGGATCTCTCTTGCAATCGTATACAGGATACCGCCTATTGTCTGTGGAGGAGAGACAAACAGACGCGTTGACGAGTCTCGCACTTTTATGTGGTTCCCAGGAGATGGTGGTGGCTCGACGCGGCCGCTGCCAAACGTATGGATTCCTCCTGGACGTGGTGTGGCGATCAGTGAAGGTCGTGACGAGGTCTAGCACCCGCTAGTGAAAACATTTCTAGCACATGTATGCCGCAATATGTCAGAAGGGTTTGAAACTGAGAGTGACAGAATATACAAAGCATAAATACAGGAAGGAAGTATTATGGGAGATGTAGCAGGAGAAAAGCGTTCGTATTGTGGAAAGGTGTTGATTTTACTGCCAACAGTTCCTCCATCAACCTATAACATTTTAGGGAAACCATCAGAAATGAAACTCCTGTGTCCAGACAAGCACTTCAACCACCGGTGTCCAGATACGAATTTTTGATGAAATAAAAACATTTTACAGTAACATTCACAGTGTTGAACCGTACAATGGCCATTGAATGTGGAACCTGAGTGCTCCTAAGTCTCTCTCTTAAGTTTCCCATACATTTCGGCGATGCTTACCTGAGGGATGAAGTACTCGTCCTCAGGATCCACCTCACTGACATCATCACGATCATCACGTTCGGCTTCACCTCCACAGGGGAGGCAAAACATGGCGAGAGCCCGCCGGAACATCTGCAGAGAGAAAGTAACAATGCAGTTCTCAACCTATACTCTAATCTGACAGAGTAGGAGCTTTTCAAATGGGGACTGCCAAGAAATCAGGAAGTTTGAAATTGTTGTGTTGTGACTCGTTATATCGAGGACTTCCTACTCTTATCGGTGTAGAGAGGACAGCTCTTCAGACAATCAGTCTCTACCGTTTTATGTCTGTCTTACATATAAATATTAGCTCCGGTTAATGCGTTACAAATACAGAACAAAGTAGTAGTGTTTAATAGGAAACTGATAAATATTTTTTGATTATAAATTATATTGTAGAATTATGATTCAGTTTCTGATTGGTTATGAATAACAGATTTGGAACACTGAAATTTTCGGATTATTATCACATGACATGAAGTGAAATGCGTTCAACTACATGTTTTCAAATTTTCTGTGTCTTTCATGGTAGACATCCTCCTCGCTAGTCCAGTCCATTGTGTCTTTTCTTTCTTCAAACAAACTTGCCATTCTCCACGCCAACTCATACTACAGATACAAGATATGGGTTGTACCAGTGACTAATGGTCAACGAATATATTTCCTAACTTCATTATCCATCATAATGGATGGGAGAAATGCAGCCACATGTAGCAATAGTGATAATAAGGCAGACTCTTTCTGCAGTAAGGATTTTATAAGTTTTATTCCTTGATCATTTCCGAGGCCTTAATGTCTCACCTTCAGGTGTACTTTTGCACATAGAACTACGTTTTTCTGAATAGCATACACATATGCTTCTAAAACAAAACATTATTTCTTTTGATGTACGAGTTATAAGCTAGCTAGTCCACCTGTCGTAAGATTAAGGAGGAGGTCTTGTGCTAAAATTGTACTATATAGGAGTTACAATTATTCGTAGTAAATGTCAATAGTGATTCAATAATTTGTTCAGTCTTTACACATTTACTACTTTACACGTTGTTATTACTCAGTTTCCAAGTTACGGGATCCTAGCTAAGAGTATACAAGCACTCACTAATATGAAAATACAAGCTGGGATGCCCGGCTTCGCTCAAGCAGTTGATATGATACTGTGTGGTTGTTGGAATAAAAGGACAAAGTTTAAAATATTTTATGAAAGCGTTACTATTTACAATATTTGTATATAAACAACATTTTTCATTTTGTGCGGCTTCGCTCAAGCAGTTGATATGATACGGGATCCTAGCTAAGAGTATACAAGCACTCACTAATATGAAAATACAAGCTGGGATGCCCGGCTTCGCTCAAGCAGTTGATATGATACTGTGTAGTTGTTGGAATAAAAGGACAAACTTTAAAATATTTTATGAAAGCATTACTATTTACAATATTTGTATATAAACAACATTTTTCATTTTGTTATCCGGGATATATATGTACAATTTTTTCGAATTTCCTATTCGAGAGCAAGCTACATATGATTGGCCATGAGAGAAGCACAAGTCTTTGAGGCTGATGCCACAGTGTTTTAAAGTTTCACCATGGGCTTCGTTACTTGTAAAACTGTAGGCTAATTTGATTGGAAGTTGCAGCCGTTTGAACTGGAATGGCAATTCGGTAGAGATCAGTGGTATTCTGGGGATAAACAGTATGTGTCCTTTGTACTTTCCAGCCATGATTTCGAATTCGATGATATTATTCAATAGCTGTCTAACGATCATCCTTGTTCCCTTGCATAGCTTCGGTAAGTTGAGATTTCTGAGTAGTATAGTCGGCGATACAGTTTTTAGTTGAAGGCAGTGTAATGGCATTCCCGCTAATTGTAAAGAGTTTAGAAATTATGTGTGGAACTGCTCTCATTTTCTTTAGTCGCAATCTTTGTATGCGTGATCACAGATGTGATTTTTTTTTCAAGCAAGCATTGATCTCGTCTGCTGGTGTTGACTTTAGGATAACTGGAAGTGTTTGTCAAAAATCTCATGAGAGTATGAGTGGAGCTCCTCCCATCACTTCAGAGTTTCCTCGCAAGTCTAGTAATGTTCTGTTTATGGCTTCGAGTGGTTTCTTAAGTGCCATACTGCATTCGTCCCAGAAGATAATTTTAGCTTGTTTTAGAAGTTCACCCCGTCCAGATGCTGTTGAGGTTTTACATCAGGGAACTGTTGTTCGGCTATATTCAACGGTAGTTGTAGGGCGGAATGGGCAATTCGTCCTCCTTCTAAAGTGTGGCTGCAGTGCCGTATGATGTCAGTGCAAGGGCGATGTGTGTTTCCGCCAATTAACGATCCATTAGAAACGTTTTTCCCGGTGCCGCCTGGGGCCTCCAAGTGCATAAACTAGGAGATTAAAAGTATCTGGACACCCCCAAAAACGTACGTTTTCCATATTAGGTGCATTGTGCTGCCACCTACTGCCAGGTACTCCATATCAGCGACCTCAGTAGTAACTAGACATCGTGAGAGAGCAGAACGGGGCGTTCTGCGAAACTAACGGGCTTCGAACGTGGTCAGGTGATTGGATGTCACCTGTGTCATACGTCTGTCCGCGAGATTCCCACACTCCTAAACATGTCTAGGTCCACTGTTCCCGATATGATAGTGAAGTGGGAACGTGAAGGGACACGTACAGCACAAAAGCGTACAGGCCGACCTCGTCTGTTGACTGATAGAGACCACCGAAAGTTGAAGAGGGACGTAATGTGCAATAGGCAGACATCTATCCAGACCATCACTCAGAAATTCCAAACTGCATTAGTATCCATTGCAAGTACTATGAGAGTTATGCCGGACGTGAGAAAACTTTGATTTCATGGTCGAGCGGCTGCTCATAAGCCACATATTACGCTGGTAAATGCCGAACGACGAATCGCTTGGTGTAAGAAGCGTAAACATTGGACGGCTGAACAGTGGAAAAACGTTGTGTAGAATGACGAATCACGGTACACAATGCAGTGATCAGATGGCAGGGTGTGGGTATGTGGAATACCGGGTGAACGTCATCTGCCAGCGTATGTAGTGCCAACAGTAAAATTCGGAGGGGGTGGTGTTATTGTGTGGTCGTGTTTTTCATGGAGGGGGCTTGCGCTCCTTGTTGTTTGGCGTGGAAATATCACAGCACAGGCCAAAGTTGATGTTTTAAGCTCCTTCTAGCTTCCCACTTTTTAAAAGCAACTCGGGGATGGTGGTTGCGTCTTTCAACACGATCGAGCACCTGTTCATAATGGACGGTCTGTGGCGGAGTAGTTACACGACAATAACGTCCCTGTAATGGACCGGCCTGCAAAGAGTCCTGACCTGAATGCTGTAGAACACCTTTGGGATGTATTGGAACGCCGACTTCGTGCCAGGCCTCACCGACCGACATCGATACCTATACAGCACTCCGTGAAGAATGGGCTTCCATTCCCCAAGAAACCTTCCAGCACCTGATTGCACGTATGCGTGCGAGACTGGAAGCTATCATCAAGGTTATGGGCCAACACCAAATTGAATTCCAGCATTACCGATGGAGGGCTCCGCGGACTTGCAAGTCATTTTCAGCCAGGTGTCCGGATACTTTTGATCACGCAATGTACTCGTAGTTCTGCCACTGTTGTTGTCGATCCGGTCCATAACATTGTAAATTTCATTTTGATTGTCGTTTAGGAGTGATTTGTTGTGAGCAACGTACTGAAGTAGGTCGTTGATGTAGTAGCATTTTTCCTTTTAACTTTGAATTTTAGCACACTGATAGCATCTTTTGATGGTGCTTGCATCCTAAGCTGTACCGTGGTTTGGTTGTTTATCGCTAAACATTTATCTTCTGGGCGAATGAGTGTGAAGATGTCGCCGTTGAATTCGACCACCAATTCAGAATGAGCTTGTCGGATCTGGTACAGTACGTCATCACTCATACACTCTTTGAAGCAATCCCACAGCTGTTTTGGATTCTATGGGTTACATGTTGTTAGAATTATGGCGTATAAATCTGTCATTAGTTCAGCTGAGGCCGTGAATGAGGCTTCTTGTAGTTTTAATTCCCAGTGTTTGTCGTTTCACAGTAGTCCTAAACGTTTGTATGCATCCCTGTACATTTGGCATAGGTAACCATCAACAGTCTTGAGGTCTGTGAAACTTGTTGGCCCCTGTATTTCGTGTAGCAACTTCCGGAGACAGAACCTTTCGCAGTTGTTAAGATGTACGGCGTATACTCGGCTAGTGTTCCAGTTTTCATGATTCTTGTATCGTATTCTACTGGAATTACCTGTTTTTGTCACTGAAAAAATTTTTCTTGCTGTGTTCCACGTATAATAGGTAGGGACGACACCTATAGCTATGTTTTCGCGAATGGCTTCTTTTGGTACAGATAGTAAAATGCTGTTAATGTTGTATTCTGAGGTGATTGACTTGCAATTTTTTTAGCGGTGTCTTTTGTGAAGTAAACTCTCTCCACAATTTGCTAGATGTTGTGCAGTTAGTTCGTGTTCGTGTGTGGGAAAACCGAAAAGCCGCCACACTGCTCCGTTACTGTTGATGTATCTTCCCATTTAGTACATAACAATGTCGTCGTATGTGTTTTGTTGTTTGCTGTCTTTGGCTATTTGAAATACTGCCATATCACTGCCTTTGTTCACATACTTACAAGACATATTGGTTGGATTTCACTGAATTGCATTATTCTACGTTTATGTGGGGTTGGAACATTTTGGAAAGTAGTATGATGCATGGTGCTATCTGTTTCCAGTTCGTCGCTGCCTCGTATTCATATTTTTGCTGCGAAGCTACAGTTTTTGGGTAAATATCCCCCCCCCCCCCCATGAACCATGGACCTTGCCGTTGGTGGGGAGGCTTGCGTGCCTCAGCGATACAGATAGCCGTACCGTAGGTACAACCACAACGGAGGGGTATCTGTTGAGAGGCCAGACAAACGTGTGGTTCCTGAAGAGGGGCAGTAGCCTTTTCAGTAGTTACAAGGGCAACAGTCTGGATGATTGACTGATCTGGCCTTGTAACAATAACCAAAACGGCCTTGCTGTGCTGGTACTGCGAACGGCTGAAAGCAAGGGGAATTCCAGTTTTATTCTGGAATTATTGTTACTAATTCACTGGGTAAAAGGCCGTCTCCATTTCTACGATGGCGATAGGATACGTAATTTCAAACAAATGACGAACTAGTTGTGTTTTTTCTCGGTTGTAAAATCGTAGGTGGTGCGAGTAATTCTACAAAACTGGTGAGAGTGAATACAAAATAGTTTAGTGATACATATCTTCTGATTATTATGAGATCTATGGCCTGGTGCATCGAGTTTCTCACGAATTAGCATTCAGAGTAAGCATAGCATACATCGGCAATGAGCCAGAACTCACACAGACTTCTTTATTCTAACTTTAAATATCACTTTCTTTTATAAATAAGTGTGTCCCCTTTCATCTGCCAAATGATACATAATTCGCAATTAAGATTTCGAGAAGGTGCAACAACAGTAATGGTAGCGTGTCTTCGCTTCTCGGGAACAGAGTACTCCGCTTCATGACTGGCAGCTATGTCAGAGATGACGAGAAGGCCTGCGGTACACGCATATTATCTGCAGGATTTGAGATTTCCCCGAGTGCTGCGGATGGTCTCGGGAAGGTTTACAATGAAACGCAGCAGACACGACATTTGGACCTGTGTTGACGCCTTGCTGTAGGTCAACCACAGTCCACTGTATCACAAAGTGTCTTTTACAGTCTTTGATGACGGTTTGCAGTCGCACGAAATGGCCAGTGCTAGTTCCACTCTATAATAGGACTGACATCGTGACTTCACTCCATTACGAAATTCCATGCAGTCTGGAAGACAACTGACTGCACTCTTCTGTGCAGTCTGAGGAGCTACAGATATACATCCGTGCGCCAGTTGGCCACGTACTACTCAGTGCAGTGTAGACAGTATTCCGTCTATATGGAAGTCGACAACTTCGAGACAGTGTTAGGAATGAATGGAGTGACATGTTCCATCCATAAATGTACTCCACTTCCGTGTCAGGAAAGTATCTCGCACCAGTTTCATCTAGGGCAATGGTTCAGAATTTTTTCTACCTGTATCCACCACAACAATGCCAGAATATCTAATGACACCTATGTGTATTTATTTTATTTATTTATTTATCTCCTTGTTTCTAAAATCTTTGTCTGGGAACAATCTGCGATCCACACTTTAGTATGAGTGGGTTACCAAACGCAGAGCAATACAAAACTACAGTGTCTAAAAGTCTTTGTGTCGAATACCTAATGATACGGTTTTCATTTGAAGAACGTTTTTCACATCTAACATTTTTTATGTGTGTAAATTTCACTAGAAAAAAAGGTCCAAAAAAGGCCTGTCTCCACGTTCAGGCGACAGCGGTGTTTTGTTCTCACGATGGCCAGTGTCGAGAATCCGGTCTCGCATAGGTCTGTAGATGAGAACTTCACGAGGCTTCCATTGCCACTCCTGGATAAACAGGAAGGAAACTGCTCCAAAATTGTTCCAAACTCATTTGTTAAACTGTTCTTTAGCACTGCAACGACATTCATCTGAATCCTCTTGCATTTCATCAGAACGTTCATGCACGTCAATTGCTAAAGGTGATCTTGCTAATTTGCACTGGCAGTCTTCTAAAGACAAATGAGGAAAATATAGTTTGAACTCTTCTTGAAGCCGTTCCGGGACTTCACTGATGACGACTCTCCACTCGTCGACACAGCACCGTTGCCTATCTGTAAGTTCATTAAATCGAAGGAATGGCGAATGAGAGCGTCCAGGTCACGCTTGCACGCTTCTGTCTTACGCAAGGAGGTACTTACGGCATCACTGCCATCAGTTATTGTGTCGTGTCTACCGTGTAGTTTCACATTCAGTTTATTAATGGTTTCAGAGAAGTCTAGGGAAAATACACAGCTTTCATCAGTGTCTAAATGCTAAATCTCGGCATTCCCTTGAATCCACAGAAATAGTTCTAACTATGAGTTCAGCTTATACAGACAGCCGAGGACACCGCCCTTCTGGAACCACCGGACTTATACATGAAAGGTTGAAGACTGGTCATCAATGCTGAGATCATTACGGAGTACTCGGAAGAAAGCGACTGTTCACAGCACTTGACATAATTTTGTCAACTAAGCGGATAGCCAATTTCAATGCAGCGTTCAGCTTCTGAGGTAAAGTTTAGAAGATGCTACCTGTCCGTGGAGTGTACAGTGAGAGCCAGTAAGATTAGAATTTGTTGCCTTGGAAATACTTAGAAAGTCATAACGTGAACATAACGTTGTCGGTGCCCCATCAGTACGTAGTCCCACAATTCTGTGCCAAGATAAACCATTTTCAACAAAAAATCAATTAAAAGAGTAAAACACTTAGAGCCATTTCATTTTGTTCCCAAGTTTTTATAAAACAATAGTTCATCCGTAGTTTTCTTCTCAGCCGAAAATTGGCGTTATACTGTTAAAGTCAGACTGTTGAGCTTCAGTAGAATCAGCACACAGCAAGGCAAAATCTGAAATATTTTCAGTCCTTTAACTAGCTGTTAAATAGCATTCAGGGCTATTTCTCCGACAATACGTTGCACATTGTTGTCTGAAAGAGATATCGCATCCATTTTTCACTAAATACTTTCATCGAATAATTTCGCGTTGCTTTAAGAATGGAAGATTTGATTAACCTCTCACCAATACCATCAGGTTATTTTGTTTCTGCAGTTAAGGGAGAAATTTCATATGATGCTCCCTTAACTTTCTCATTTTCCTGCTGAAGGACCCTAGTAGAGTCAAGTTTCACTCAATGTAAAGAATTCCTTTTCTCAACAAAATACTCTTTTGGTTTATTTTGCAACAGCGGTCGACCTGTTTTTAAATGACTTTTCCGACGCGCAGACTGCAATGAGTTGTTGTCGAGGACATTACGACACACAACATGCTGTGGATGCCGGACATAGTCTTTTTGAATAAGTGTAAATCCATCGATAATTCATTCTTCTCCTAGTAGACTTTTCGCTCAAAGTACAATTTATTTCTACAGAGCACAGCAGGCATAACACTGAGTTAAGAACGAGGAGAGCAGACGTAAAAGTGTGCTGCGTCAGTAACAATTTGGTGACGTGTGACGCAAAGATGACGCTGACAACCCTACTAAAATGCACTCGTTTACTTTAATTAGAGCACTAGAGTTCTGAATTGTCTGATCGAATGTTTCTGCTTTTTTTCTGACATTTTCGTGCTCTCTACCACCTATAAAGTTACCACAGCCGACCTGACCCCCAGTAGGGGGAGGGGGTCGCGCCGCCTAAGCTGGGAACCGCTGGTCTATATAGATAACACATCCCCATCCTAGATGATAAAATAGCTCGCTAGTCAGGATATCTATCGCGTAGACTGAGAGATGATGACAGAAATTTGTTGGATAGGCGTCTTAAAACTCGTCAGTCATCTTCCAAATTGCCACATCGATCTATCCATAGCCTAATAGCCTGAAAATATGTCTTATCGTCTGTCAACTATTTTTTCACGGAGGAATGCATAGTCAAATTATAATGCTGCTTATGAAATACCGACCTTTGGTGTCACAGAATGTTTTTCAAATTGCTTGTTAGAACAATTTTCTACGTCAAATAAGTTGTTGATAAACGTTATGCATTGTCTCTCAAACTTCCATCTCGTTCACTATATAACTCTTGATTTGTTAATTCTGGGAACTTGGGAAAACTACGATAGCATCAAAATTTAAGACACATACAAGCTGTGAGACCGTCCGAGTCTCAGGCGGTGCGGCCTTTCTTTCCGAACAGCAGAGGAACCTCTGTCTGTTTCTCGCTAAGTTTTATCAGTAGGCAATGACCCAATAATTCTGTAGCAGCATCGAGACAGCCTAAGGGACTGATTTGCATACTCCTCCCGCGATCGACGCACGGACCCGGGAGATGTCCCCAGGAAGTCCTCATCGTCAATGAGGTATCAGCACAAGAATATAGAGCAGTAAAACTTTTGCGCGTACAGAAAGCTGATGCACTTTTAGGAATCAAGCAACAAAGTCTTAAACTGCGAGAAGTGTCAAAAATGTGCTTTGACGTGATACCGTAATCGAGGTATATATCTTTTCCAGACAACGCTTTCAGTAGGTGTGAAGACACCGGTTTTTTATCAGACCCCAGAGAAAGTTTGATTACCAACACAACATTGCCGACAGCATGATTCAAATATTATAAAAATAATAAAATTTCTTCTTCAGACAGTCACGTAGCACAAACAACTGCATAATAAACAGCAACTGCCTACGTTTCAGAGGAAAATAAAACTTATTACACACTTTTGTGTATTGTTGTGTATTGTTGTGAGTTCGTTATCGGTGGTCGTAGCCAATTAGATGATAGTATACGACAGCTAATGAGACTCGCTCAATGTTGTAGTTGTCCTTATCACAAACGTTTTCCTGCTTTCCTGCGCAAATGTCAAGATTTCCCAGGATGTGGTGAGGTAGGGACCTGAGGATAGGTTGGGAACTAAGAGCAGAGCCTAAATCAGAATTTTAGGTCCTGGTTGTCATACATATTTGAATGCTGTTTCGGAATGTGTTGCAATTTTCGAGGTTGTCGTTAGGCAGTAGCCTAAGCGTGCAGCTTAAGTGGCTACGAGTGGAACAAAGTATCATCTAATTTTATTTACGGATCATGGGAAATTAAGAATGAAAATCTTATTGGCTATCTATATTCGTGTCATGATTCTCCATTATAATTCTCGCGAACCGATTACGACAGTACGTAACGGAAAACATCCGCTTGCACTTAATGCGCCCTTTTACTCACTTTTCTTACAGCTGCTGCATCATGTAGCACGAAAAAAGCTATTTGCTTGTCAAGAAAATGTTTACCTATATGCCTAATAAGTAGGGTGATACCTGTTTGCCACTTGTATATGAAAACAAATATCTTATCTAGCTGTACAAATGGTTCAAATGGCTCTGAGCACTATGGGACTTAACATCTGTGGTCATCAGTCCCCTAGAACTTAGAACTACTTAAACCTAACTAACCTAAGGACATCACACACATCCATGCCCGAGGCAGGATTCGAACCTGCGACCGGAGCGGTCTCGCGGTTCCAGACTGAAGCGCCTAGAACCGCTCGGCCACAGCGGCCGGCTATCTAGCTGTACAGAACACGAGGAGGTGTACGCAGCTTGATATATCAAAATGTCATACCTCTTTCCAATATGACATATTTCTACCGGACATTATGGATACGACAACGTGCACGTACATTAACTCGTATAACTGGAAGTAACCAGAGAGTACAACAAAATGTAGCTGGTACGACAAAACGTGTGAACATAGCGATACACTTTGCTTAACTCATGTAACAGTGGCAAGCAGTAGTAGCTAACACTGAATTACGACAGCAGATGACCTTCTTTGTAAATATGCTATGACTGAGAAAAAATGGCAACTGGTCACTTACCCCTGTTCCTCAGCTGCGCCTGGCGTGACACTGACTTCCTGTGTCTGTATCTGAAACTCTGAAGAGATCTAACAAACACAGAAAGTTCGTATCCTCTGTTACAACTCTCTTAATATCACAAGGCACCAACGAAATAGCACGAGACGCTTCAACACGAGATCGCTCGTTACGAAGCAGTATCGCAATGTTGCTGGGAAACGACCCGCTGACGTAGAGCGATATCCCATTGTTGAGAGTGTGAAGTGGGACAGAGTATGTAGAGCAGCGATCGCTTCTGGCTGCCCCACAATGCTGTACTGACAATACGTGATACGTCATTTAATCGCTATCTTCGTGGTTCTTCATAATAATAACTAAAGCGTAAAATAGGAAGTACCAGTAACAAGGGAATTCATTCCTTCGGTCACTATGAAAGCTAGTCTCTAATTTGGAAGTTCGCCCACAGATACATCTGATTCTTTGCTTGCAACAGAAAGAAAACTACTGATTTTGCAAGTTTGTCTAGAGCTAAATTATGTGCTGTTGTAAGTTCTTACACTAGAGAAAAAATACATGCCTGTATATGAATGTTTAAGTAATAACTACAAAACAAGCAACTTCTATACCACGAAAATATTTCCAGTAATAAGGGGAGAATAACTCAGAGCAGTTTAATTGCTGCTGTCTAATAAGTGACCTACAGACGTATCCTTACTTTTCGAAGAGTCCAGCACGTTGTTTTAGCTGGACTTCACTTCACTCTGCGCAGACCTATATTTCAGTTTAGCACTAGAATAATATGGTGATTTGCACACCTTAAACGTCTTCATGAAGCCTACTTCATTACATGTTGTAATTACAAACCAGTAGTGCCACCCATGAAAGTATCAGGACGCGGTCTTTAGAAGTTTAGAACACCAGACGCCGAATGTACCACCGCACATAGTGCTCAGACTGAATATCTTAAGGACTTTAATCAGTAAGTTGTACAGTTTGTAAGTAGAACATGTAATGAAGTAGGCCTCATGAAGACGTTCAAGGTATGCAAATTACCATACCATTCTAGTGAACGGAAAACGTGGTTACTTGTCTTATTCATAATGAGAAGGAGCATATAAATTCGAAAAGAGTTAAAAATACAAGTAAAATATTCACCGCGCAATATCGTGGAAAAATTTCCGACAAATAAATATATAGTATAAAAATTTCGATCAGTACCTCGGAAAGTTTTACAAAATGAGATAGGGTGAATTTCAACTTTTTTCCTTAGCTTGTTTAGATCTTACATTCTTCTTTTGTTGTGAATGAGTTAGCATTCAAAACGAAAACATTTAGTCAAATATAATTTCAAACCTAATGCGGCAAACAAGAAGATTAAATTAGAAAAAGCAAGAGCACATTAAGTATGGGGAACTCAGTGTTACACGAGGAATATCGTACAAATTGGGAGAACATTCGAAATGCACTTTTCAAGAAAAAAAAAGTGGAGCACCCCGAACTGGAGCAGGAAACAAAAAGAAACTTCACGAGTTGAGAGGGTACGAGTCAGTGATTACAAAATCGAATCAAATTTGCAAAAGACATTTCAGTATGAGCCCATTTAGCAGTCTGACGTTCCACCGCCTCTGACCTTAGTGCATGCACTTATTCGATTCGGTTCGAACTGTTCATGTGTAATAGTGAATTTTAAGGAGACTGGAGTGGCAACGAGAATACGAATCAAGGAGGGCCGTGTGCCAGGTTGTTCCACGCAGTTGTGTGAAATGATGTGCCGAGGTGGCACCTGCCTAGTGAGCAGGGCACCTGTGTTCGATTCCCGCACTGACAAATTTTCGCTCACCGCTTCAGTCTATATAAATATAGTTGTTATTATTCACAATATGCACCTTTTCTACATCGGCATAAAATTAATAAGTCGATCTGTCGACTGCTCAACGGTGATATGTTTTATATATACACACACTTCATCATCACACAATGAGCCAACTTTTGTACAATATTGTGTATTGTCCAAATTATTATTTTCTTTATGCTTTGAATTCAGCCTGAATTGTATTCAAGTCCGCAGATGCTATAATATACATATGTATTTCTTCAGTATGTTCTGCCTCCATAGATTTTATACTGTCAGAGTCAACACTTACATTCTGTGATACCGGCTGAATACATAAACTGATGTACTCTTCTAATTGCATTATATTTACACTATTCATACGCAAATATGCCATGAAGTCATAGGATGCCGCAGTAGTATATGGATGCCAGCGTGATAGCCTATCCACCGCAGTTGCTACTGCACAGTTTTAATCAAACAATTTCCGAATGCTTTAGATAAATGGATGAGTGGCCTGAAGTTAATTAAAACTCAGCTTCACCATAAATATCACATATCGAAAGCTTACGCCCAAACATATGAAAATCAAAACGAGTGTAAGATGGATTACAATCCTTCACCATTTTATTCTGCGTATACTGCCTCTTACTAACAAAGTGATCCCATTCATACCACGAATACTTCACTACAGCACCAACATGTTGAACGTTTTCTACTTCTACAGCTACTCCAAAGTCACTGCCTGGTACTATATCCACATTCACCCCATTTAGAACCACTAGCCATCACATGCTGTGAGATGGCGGAATGTAGAACAAGGCTCAACGAACTGAGGTAGCTCCTTGGTGGTACAAAATAACTAAATGATAACAGGTCTCATATATCTGGAAGTTTGTCTGCAGAGCCCTGTGGCTGCGCCAGGATGGATGATGGTATACTGAGCACTTGAATATTTTCATTCACCACTCCCACTGAGGCAAGCTATATTACTGGAATAAAAAATAATGGAACTAAATATAAGTCAATATAAATGATTAGTAATAATATTATTACTAACTCATGGATCAATATTTACTAGCTGACTATTTCAGCTTTTTCACCAAACTCTACTGACAGTGCTTCATGAAGGCTCATTCAGCATCACATGTTGTTGTTGTTGTGGTCTTCAGTCCTAAGACTGGTTTGATGCAGCTCTCCATGCTACTCTATCCTGTGCAAGTTTCTTCATCTCCCAGTACCTACTGCAACCTACATCCTTCTGAATCTGCTTACTGTATTCATCTCTTGGTCTCCCCCAACGATTTTTACCCTCCACGCTGCCCTCCAATACTAAATTGGTGATCCCTTGCTGCCTCAGAAAATGTCCTACCAACCGATCCCTTCTTCTGGTCAAGTTGTGCCACAAACTTCTCTTCTCCCCAATCCTATTCAATACTTCCTCATTAGTTATGTGATCTACCCATCTAATCTTCAGCATTCTTCTGTAGCACCACATTTCGAAAGCTTCTATTCTCTTCTTGTCCAAACTATTTACCGTCCATGTTTCACTTCCATACATGGCTACACTCCGTACAAATACTTTCAGAAATGACTTCCTGACACTTAAATCTATACTCGATGTTAACAAATATCTCTTCTTCAGAAACGCTTTCCTTGCCATTGCCAGTCTACATTTTATATCCTCTCTACTTCGACCATCATCAGTTATTTTGCTCCCCAAATAGCAAAACTCCGTTACTACTTTAAGTGTCTCATTTCATAATCTAATTACCTCAGCATCACCCGACTTAATTCGACTACATTCCATTATCCTCGTTTTGCTTTTGTTGATGTTCGTCTTATATCCTCCTTTCAAGACACCATCCATTCCGTTCAACTGCTCTTCCAAGTCCTTTTCTGTCTCTGACAGAATTACAATGTCATCGGCGAACCTCAAAGTTTTATTTCTTCTCCATGGATTTTAATACCTACTCCGAATTTTTCTTTTGTTTCCTATACTGCTTGCTCAATATACAGATTGAATAACATCGGGGAGAGGCTACAACCCTGTCTCACTCCCTTCCCAACCACTGCTTCCCTTTGATGTCCCTCGACTCTTATATCTGCCATCTGGTTTCTGTACAAATTGTAAATAGCCTTTCGCTCCCAGTATTTTACCCCTGCCACCTTTAGAATTTGAAAGAGAGTATTCCAGTCAATATTGTCAAAAGCTTTCTCTAAGTCTACAAATGCTAGAAACGTAGGTTTGCCTTTCCTTAATCTTTCTTCTAAGATAAGTCGTAAGGTCAGTATTGCCTCACGTGTTCCCATTTTTCTACGGAATCCAAACTGATCTTCCCCGAGGTCGTCTTCTACTAGTTTTTCCATTCGTCTGTAAAGAATTCGTGTTAGTATTTTGCAGCTGTGGCTTATTAAACTGATAGTTCGGTAATTTTCACATCTGTCAACACCCGCTTTATTTGGGATTGGAATTATTATATTCTTCCTGAAGTCTGAGGGTACCTCACCTGTTTCATACATCTTGCTCACCAGATGGTAGAGTTTTGTCAGGACTGTCTCTCCCAAGGCCGTCAGAAGTTCCAATGGAATGTTGTCTACTCCGGGGGCCTTGTTTCGACTCAGGTCTTTCAGTGCTCTGTCAAACTCTTCACACGCAGTATCGTACCTCCCATTTCATCTTCATCTACATCCTCTTCCATTTCCATAATATTGTCCTCAAGTACATCACCCTTGTATAGACCCTCTATATACTACTTCCACCTTTCTGCTTTCCCTTCTTTGCTTATAACTGGGTTTCCATCTGAGCTCTAATGTTCATGCAAGTGGTTCTCTTATCTCCAAAGGTCTCTTTAATTTTCCTGTAGGCAGTATCTATCTTTCCCCTAGTAAGATACGCCTCTACATCCTTACATTTGTCCTCTAGCCATCCCTGCTTAGCCGTTTTGCACTTCCTGTCGATCTCATTTTTGAGACGTTTGTATTCCTTTTTGCCGCTTCATTTACTGCATTTTTATATTTTCTCCTTGCATCAATTAAATTCAATATTTCTTCTGTTACCCAAGGATTTCTACTAGCGCTCGTCTTTTTACCTACTTGATCCTCTGCTGCCTTCACTACTTCATCCCTCAAAGCTACCCATTCTTCTTCTACTGTATTTCTTTCCCCCATTCCTGTCAATTGTTCCCTTATCCTCTCCCTGAAACTCTATACAACCTCTGGTTCTTTCAGTTTATCCAGGTCCCATCTCCTTAAATTCCCACCTTTTTGCAGTTTCTTCAGTTTTAATCTACAGGTCATAACCAAAAGATTGTTGTCAGAGTCCACATATGCCCCTGGAAATGTCTTAGAATTAAAACCTGGTTCCTAAATCTCTGTCTTACCATTATATAATCTATCTGATACCTTTTAGTATCTCCAGGGTTCTTCCATGTATACAACCTTCTATCGTGATTCTTAAACCAAGTGTTAGCTATGATAAAGTTGTGCTCTGTGCAAAATTCTACCAGGCGGCTTCCTCTTTCATTTCCTAGACCCAATCCATATTCACCTACTATGTTTCCTTCTCTCCCTTTTCCTACACTCGAATTCCAGTCACCCATGACTATTAAATTTTCGTCTCCCTTCACTATCTGAATAATTTCTTTTATTTCATCATACATTTCTTCAATTTCTTCGTCATCTGCAGAGCTAGTTGGCATATAAACTTGTACTACTGTAGTAGATGTGGGCTTCGTATCTATCTTGGCCACAATAATGCGTTCACTATGCTGTTTGTAGTAGCTTACCCGCATTCCTATTTTCCTATTCATTATTAAACCTACTCCTGCATTACCCCGATTTGACTTTGTATTTATAACCCTGTATTCAGCCGACCAGAAGTCTTGTTCCTCCTGCCACCGAACTTCACTAATTCCCACCATATCTAACTTTAATTTATCCCTTTCCCTTTTTAAATTTTCTAACCTACCTGCCCGATTAAGGGATCTGACATTCCACGCTCCGATCCGTAGAACGCGTTTTCTTTCTCCTGATAACGACGTCCTCCTGAGTAGCCCCCGCCCATTGTTACAAGGCCAGATCAGTCAATCATCCAGACTGTTGCCCTTGCAACTACTGAAAAGGCTGCTGCCCCTCTTCAGGAACCACACGTTTGTCTGGCCTCTCAACAGATACCCCTCCGTTGTGGTTGTACCTACGGTACGGCTATCTGTATCGCTGAGGCACGCAAGCCTCCCCACCAACGACAAGGTCCATGGTTCATGGGGGGGCACCATCACATACAGATAAGAAATGGTCTCCATTAGAAGAGGGAAATGTGGTGGAATGGGAGAAGGAGAGTGAGGAAAGGAGGAGGGGTCAGGCAGGGGTGACCACATGCTGACTGTGACCTTCAATGTGACATGGAAAGCTGTAATATGATATTACTCACAAACAGCCGACATATGCTGAGTCAGGGATTTGGGCTTGTTCTCCCACTTTGCTGCTGTAGAAATTGGCTATTAGATTTTTATCTTCAGTAACGGCTTTCATCCTTTGGAAACTAATTGATATAATTTTCACTCTACACTCGATGTCATATCTATCCTAAGACGGCGTGTTAGCTGTCCTGCTGTCAGTGTAACCTATATCACTCTGTTTGTGTTTAGAAATGATCACTTCTGTTTCTCTGTGGCCTTCATCGATGTTCCCAAATATATTCAAACCCGAATCAAATCACCGTCCCACTTTGGGACACTGTATTTTGCAGTAACCTGCCGCCTAATTGCACTCTCGTTATTACGTTTTCAGTGCCAATGGACCGTGAGAAAGCACTACTGGCTTATTCAGTCTGGGTTACAGAAATCAGTTAACACATGCATTTCGAAGCTTTGTCAAATTCAGACAAGATGTGAGTTATCAAATTAGTAAGCAACACTTATCCTAGATACTGATTTCACTTTTAAATCTCAACTTAACATAATAAATTTTAACATGCAATTCATGCATCTCAAGTGTTTGAAGTTTCTCTCTTTAGATATTGTGTTTTCAGCCATGATCACAACATTAAATATAACCTTTTCATTTTTAATTAAAGGTGAAGTACATAGTTTTACCTCACAAAGCATGAACCGACTGAAATCATTGCTAATTACTATCTCATCAGCGATAATATCATTGTGGCACTTAACGGTTCTATTAATAACAGAAACATCCCCCCCCCCCCCCCCCCCCATGAACCATGGACCTCGCCGTTGGTGGGGAGGCTTGCGTGCCTCAGCGATACAGATGGCCGTACCGTAGGTGCAACCACAACGGAGGGGTATCTGTTGAGAGGCCAGACAAACGTATGGTTCCTGAAGAGGGGCAGCAGCCTTTTCAGTAGTTACAGCGGCAACTGTCTGGATGATTGACTGATCTGGCCTTGTAACAATAACCAAATTCGGCCTTCCTGTGCTGGTACTGAGAACGGCTGAAAGCAAGGGGAAACTACAGCCGTAATTTTTCCCGAGGGCATGCAGCTTTACTGTATGGTTAAATGATGATGGCGTCCACTTGGGTAAAATATTCCGGAGGTAAAATAGTCCCCCATTCGGATCTCCGGCGGGGACTACTCAAGAGGACGTTGTTATCAGGAGAAAGAAAACTGGCGTTCTACGGATCGGAGCGTGGAATGTCAGATCCCTTAATCGGGCAGGTAGGTTAGAAAATTTAAAAAGGGAAATGGATAGGTTAAAGTTAGATATAGTGGGAAATAGTGAAGTTCGGTGGAAGGAGGAACAAGACTTTTGGTCAGGTGAATACAGGGTTATAAATACAAAATCAAATAGAGGTAATGCAGGAGTAGGTATAATAATGAATAAAAAAATAGGCGAGCGGGTAAGCTACTACAAACAACATAGTGAACGCATTATTGTGGCCAAGATAGACACGATGCCCACGCCTACTACAGTAGTACAAGTTTATATGCCAACTAGCTCTGCAGCTGATGAAGAAATTGATGAAATGTATTTTGAGATAAAAGAAATTATTCAGATAGTGAAGGGAGACGAAAATTTAATAGTTATGGGTGACTGGAATTCGAGTGTAGGAAAAGGGAGAGAAGGAAACATAGTAGGTGAATATGGATTGGGGCTAAGAAATGTAAGAGGAAGCCGTCTCGTAGAATTTTGCACAGAGCATAACTTGGTTCAAGAATCATAAAAGAAGGTTGTATACATGGAAGAATCACGGAGATACTAAAAGGTATCAGATAGAGTATGTAATGGTAAGACAGAGATTTAGCAACCAGGTTTTAAACTGTAAGACATTTCCAAGGGCAGATGTGGACTCTGACCACAATCTATTGGTTATGAACTGTAGATTAAAATTGAAGAAACTGCAAAAAGGTGGGAATTTAAGGAGATGGGACCTAGATAAGCTGACTAAACCAGAGGTTGTACAGAGTTTCAGGGACAACATAAGGGAACAATTGACAGCAGTGGGGGAAAGAAGTACAGTAGAAGAAGAATGGGTAGCTCTGAGGGATGAAGTAGTGAAGGCAGCAGAGGATCAAGTAGGTGAAAAGACGAGGGCTAGTAGAAATCCTTGGGTAACAGAAGAAATATTGAATTTAATTGATCAAAGGAGAAAATATAAAAATGCAGTAAATGAAGCAGGCAAAAAGGAATACAAACGTCTCAAAAATGGGATCGACAGGAAGTGCAAAATGGCTAAGCAGGCATGGCTAGAGGACAAATGTAAGGGTGTAGAGGCTTATCTCACTAGGGATAAGATAGATACTGCATACAGGAAAATTAGAGAGACCTTTGGAGAAAAGAGAACCACTTGCATGAATATCAAGGGCTCAGATGGATACCCAGTTCTAACCAAAGAAGGGAAAGCAGAAAGATGGAAGGAGTATATAGAGGGTCTATAAAAGGGCGATGTACGTAAGGACAATATTATAGAAATGGAAGAGAATGTAGATGGAGATGAAATGGGAGATGCGATACTGCGTGAAGAGTTTGACAGAGCATTGAAAGACCTGAGTCGAAACAAGGCCCCCGGAGTAGACAACATTCTATTAGAACTACTGACAGCCTTGGGAGAGCCAGTCCTGACAAAACTCTACCATCTGGTGAGCAAGATGTATGAGACAGGCGAAATACCCTCAGACTTCAAGAAGAATATAATAATTCCAAGCCCAAAGAAAGCAGTTGTTGACAGATGTGAAAATTACCGAACTATCAGTTTAATAAGTCACAGCTGCAAAATACTAACGCGAATTCTGTTGAAATCGCTCTGACCACTATGGGACTTAACATCTGTGGTCATCAGTCCCCTAGAACTTAGAACTACTTAAACCTAACTAGCCTTATGACATCACACACATCCATGCGCACGACAGGATTCGAACCTGCGACCGTAGCAGTCGCGCGGCTCCGGACTGAGCGCCTAGAACCGCTAGACCACCGCGGCCGGCGCGAATTCTGTACAGACGAATGGAAAGACTGGTAGAAGAACCTCGGGGAAGATCAGTTTGGATTCCGTAGAAATACTGGAACACGTGAGGCAATACTGACCTTACGACTTATCTTAGAAGAAAGACTAAGGAAAGGCAAACCTACGTTTCTAGCATTTGTAGACTTAGAGAAAGCTTTTGACAATGTTGACTGGAATACTCTCTTCCAAATTCTAAAGATGGCAGGGGTAAAATACAGGGAGCGAAAGGCTATTTACAATTTGTACAGAAACCAGATGGCAGTTATAAAAGTCGAGGGACATCAAAGGGAAGCAGTGGTTGGGAAGGGAGTGAGACAGGGTTGTAGCCTCTTCCCGATGTTATTCAATATGTGTATTGAGCAAGCAGTGAAGGAAACAGAAGAAAAATTCGGAGTAGGTATTAAAATCCATGGAGAAGAAATAAAAACTTTGAGGTTCGCCGATAACATTGTAATTCTGTCAGAGACAGCAAGGGACTTGGAAGAGCAGTTGAACAGAATGGACAGTGTCTTGAAAGGATGATATAAGATGAACATCAACAAAAGCAAAACGAGGATAATGGAATGTAGTCGAATTGAGTCGGGTGATGCTGAGGTAATCAGATTATGAAATGAGACACTTAAAGTAGTAACGGAGTTTTGCTATTTGGGGAGCAAAATAACTGATGATGGTCGAAGTAGAGAGGATATAAAATGTAGACTGACAATGGCAAGGAAAGCGTTTCTGAAGAAGAGAAATTTGTTAACATTGAGTATAGATTTAAGTGTCAGGAAGTCGTTTCTGAAAGTATTTGTATGGAGTGTAGCCATGTATGGAAGTGAAACATGGACGACCAATAGTTTGGACAGTAAGAGAATAGAAGCTTTCGAAATGTGGTGCTACAGAAGAATGCTGAAGATTAGATGAGTAGATCACATAACTAATGAAGAGGTATTGAATAGAATTGGGGAGAAGTGGAGCTTGTGTCACAAGTTGACTAGAAGAAGGGATCGGTTGGTAGGACATGTTCTGAGGCATCAAGGGATCACCAATTTAGTATTGGAGGGCAGCGTGGAGGGTAAAAATCGTAGAGGGAGACCAAGAGATAAATACACTAAGCAGATTCAGAAGGATGTAGGTTGCAGTAGGTACAGGGAGATGAAGAAACTTGCACAGGATAGGGTAGAATGGAGAGCTGCATCAAACCAGTCTCAGGACTGAAGACCACAACAACACAACAGTAACAGAAAATTGAATCGAATCAGTAGTGGCTACTTTTTGCCTGGCCTCTGCTAGCTGCTTCCTAGTCACTAACATATCTACAATGAATGTTCCACTGAGCTACCACACTTCCTTCTTCACTTTTTTCCGAGCTCTTTTCACAGTTAACTTTCACCAATATAAAGTATCAAACCCTAACACACAAACTGTAAGGTTTGAAATATACACTACACGCAACTAACAGTGAACTGTTTCGTCTTAACTTCAACAGGGAAATGCAGTTATTGCTGATCAATTACATTATTTACATTTTCAAACCCTACCATCGTACTATTCCAGTAACTCAAGAGAGCTGACACTAAGTGACACACCTTTCCAATACTATTACTCTATAATGCTTCGACAACATAGCACCTCCAGTAATCTTTCATTCTTTTACGATACAAAGTTTGCAATTTTGGGAACTTCTTTGGAAATTAGACTAATAGTATACTTAATTTTCAAATAAAATACATTAATAGTGCAATTATGATGATTGATTAGCTGGCATTCTTAAAAGTCATTTTCCTAAAATTCATGACTTTGGCACTTATTTCATCTTCAATTTGTTTTCAGTCTTCCTTCAAATCTCCAATCTGTTAAGTACTCAGCCTTGTTCCTGAAGAGTATTATCGCTGGACTCGATCAGTACAGTGCCATCGACAAAATATTTGGTAGTTCCGCCTTTACACGTCATACATGCGATCCCCAAAATGACGTGTGGACGGCAACTGGAACAGTGGAAAACTGTAGCGGAATTCAAAACGCACTGCTGATGGCGAACGCTATGCGCAAAACGCGACTAGCTGATCCTGAAAATTAGCTAATTTCACTGCGCCGCACAATCAAATGCAGCTTCAATTGTCCAACATCGACAAAATGAAAGTTCATGACTTATACAGCGTGTTCGGAAATTCCAGTTATAGACTTCTAGGACTTGTAGATGGGAATGAGTTTATCATACAGGGTGTTCCAAAAAGAACCATCAGATTTAAAGAAATCATTACTATTATGCAGGAGTGTGAACAACATACTGTTCGAAAGTGCACACAGTCGAGTTTTACATCGTTCCCGCTAGGTAGCAGCAATGTGCGTCCTCTTCAGTTCTAGTAAAAATGGTGTCGGAACAACAGAAAGCGTTTTGTGTTCTACGTTTTGCGCACTGCAGGTCAGTAATAACTGTTCAGCGTCACTTTCGTACTAGGTATGGTGTGGATCCTCCTACAACACAGAGAATTAGACGACGTTGTGAACAATCCCGACAAACAGGTTGTTTGTGTAGAGGCAAACCGCCGGGCCGTCCCTGAGTGTCTGACACAGACGTCGAACGCATCCGCGAAAGTTCCACAAGGAGTCCGCAGATATCCGTTCGCCGTGCACCTCGACAACTCAGCATGCCCCCAATGTCCGTCTTACGTGTGTTGCGTGGACATTTACACATGAAAAGCATACAAAATTCAGCTACTGCAAGCTCTTCGTGAAGGTGACAAACAACAACGTGTAGAGTTCTGTAATTTCGTTCTTGGCAAGATGGAGGATGGCAGTCTTCTTCCTCGCTTAGTGTTAAGTGAGGAGGCAACATTCCATTTAAGGGGCTCCGGAACGCCCTATACTTGCAATTTTAAAATAACGCTTATAAATTACATCTTTCCTCACAAAGTATTTGAGGTAGGAAGTTGAACTTTCTACAGGTTGTTTATTGGAATATGGTCTACAACTTAACACAGGGATTTTACAAAATTTTAGTTCACTTATTAAAGATGATTTTTTTTCAATTGTAATGAAAATTCATAACTTTTTTTGCAATTTTTTATTTATATATTCAAAAATATACAGTTTTTTGGAAAAAGGCTGTGTTAAATTATACAGAAGGTACTGTGTAACATTTACTGAAAGTTTGAAACAAATATGTTTGGAAGATCCTTAGAAAACATGTAATTAGTATGAGAAAATAAAAGTTTTGGGAATCGAGCGACAAAGATTGGATTAACTTTTTAGTGCATTCCAGGTCCATAGGATGGATTATCTTCATCCTCTGCAAACTCCTCCTCCAGCTTCCTCTTGTTCCTCCTCCTGTTTACTCTTGCTTGTATTTCTAGACTCTTTACAGCCCTGTCTGCAGCCCGAGGGCGTTCCTTGTCTAAAGCAAGCATCGCTCGTACCATGTTAGAACCTATCTTCATTCCCATATTTCTAAATACCTTGCACCTTACAATGTTGCCATCATTGAAAGTCGCAACAGCAACTTTACTTTTACTCATTATTATACTTCAACAAAACAGAGACTCAAGAAACAGAATTAATTACGAATATTTTCGAGATAACGACAGAGTAAATAAACATGAAACAATCGACAATCACACCAGCGATATATATTGAACCATCACAGGTTAGCCACAACACATACTTTATCTCACATCACTAAAATGTACCTGATGAACACGGACGTTAATAATAACACCATTTGACAGCAGTTTAACAGCGCCACAGTGGGTCACGCCCATGTAGAACACATTTCAAAAAAATTTTTAAAATAGTTGTAGTCTTCGGAATTGAATAAATTACATATCTATTAAAAGGTAATAGTCTGCAGATTCAGAAAACGAAAAAAAGTAAAAATTGAACTTTTCATGATTTTGAGCCTTTCCGGAGCCCCTTAAATGGAAAGGTGAACCTTCATAATGTGAGAATATGGGGTACGGAATAACCACATGAAGTTGTATAACTTGAAAGGGACTCTCCAAAATTTAATGTTCTTTGTGCAGTTTCACGGTAAACAGTGTATGGTCCATTTTTCTTTCCCGAGAACACTGTTACAGGAAGTACATATCTGGATGTACTTGAGAACTTTCTTTTCCCACAGTTGGAGACTGATTCGAACGAGTTTTTTTACCAACAGGGTGGGGCACCGCCATACTGTCATCTGGAAGTGCAGGAATTTTTAATTCAAAGGATTACTGAACGATGGATCGGTCACAGTGGACCAAATTATTCAGCCTTATATTACTGGACTCCAATGTCACGGGACCTGACCATATTTGATTATTTATTGTGGGAAGGTTGTAACAATGGAAAATTATACTGAAATGCAGGAGGATTTGCAGCGAATTGAGGCATGGTGCAGGGAATGGCAATTGAATCTCAAAGTAGACAAGTGTAATGTGCAGCGAATACATAGAAAGAAACATCACTTATCATTTAGCTACAATATAGCAGGTCAGCAACTGGGAGCAGTTAATGCCATAAATTATCTGGTACGCATTAGGAGTGATTTAAAATGGAATGATAATATAAAGTTGATCGTCGGTGAAGCAGATGCCAGACTGAGATTCATTGGAAGAATCCTAAGGAAATGCAATCCAAAAACAAAGGAAGTACGTTACAGTACGCTTGATCGCCCGCTGCTTGAACACTGCTCAGCAGTGTGGGATCCGTACCAGATAGGGTTGGTAGAAGAGATAGAGAAGATCCAACGGAGAGCAGCGCGCTGCGTTACAGGACCATTTAGTAATCGGGAAAGCGTTAGGGAGATGATAGATAAACTCCAGTATAAGACTCTGCAGGAGAGACGCTCAGTAGCTCGGTACGGGCTTTTGTTGAAGTTTCGTGAATATACCTTCACCGAAGAGTCAAGCAGTATATTGCTCCCTCCTACGTATATCTCGCGAAGAGACCATGAGGATAAAATCAGAGAGATTAGAGCCCACATAGAGGCATACCGACAATCCTTCTTTCCACGAACAATACGAGACTGGAATAGAAGGGAGAACCGATAGAGGTACTCAAGGTACCCTCCGCCACACACCGTCAGGTGGCTTGCGGAGTATGGATGTAGATGTAGAATTGATAAAAGACTCTATCTGCCTCCGTTACCAACAACAATTCATGAAATGAGACATCACATAGCAGCAGCTGTGGAAGCTGAAACTCGACACACTCGCTGCAATGTGGGAAGAATCTGAATACCGCATTGACATATGCAATGCATCTCAAGGCGGGCATATTGCAGATCGATGAAAAGGTAAGAAAAGAAAACTTTGAGTTTCCCGTTCATCAAAAGACAAAACTCATTGTATATGTTTATTAGTTTCATAAATATAGACGTGCCAGATCGGATGATTCTTTTAGATGCTCCCTGCATTTTGTACAGGAACCCATGTCTGGAAAAGTACCGTTTCCATTCTACAACGGTTTCAATTGAGATGTGTAACGCTTTCACATTTACAGAGTTGTTTGCCCTTCGGATGATTAATTCATCCACTTCGCTTGAGGAATTGAATTAAGCGTGAAGAAGTATGATTATTAGGTAACAATTCAAAAGGAAAGATAATGAAACATCCATTTATCACTTAAGCACATTTCTTTGTAATAGCACTTAACATTAAATGTCTACATATTCCAAAACAAGAAAGAACCCAGCATTGTGTACGTACAGAACGGTACTGATACATTACAACCGCAGCTCGATGTGGCGACCAGCAACGTTGTTGCAGACATTGTACCTATTAAGCATGTTCTGCTACACACTCTCCATGCTACCTGCTATCTCTTCAGTTTCCAGTGCAGCTAACAGAACTCGTGCCGGAATATCTTTCCCTGTATCTACAGGAGTCTCGAAAATCTGCATATGACCCCACAAGAGGTAGTCCACTGGAGTTAAATCCGGTGATCGCGGTGGCTACGCGGTTGTACCACCTCAGCCTGCCGATCTTCCATCACATCGCCTGTTGAGAAGTCTTGGAACCGCACGTGATAAGAGAGGTTGTACAACATCATGCTGAAACCACACTTACTGACGGACGTTTAGTGGCACAGCTTGCAAGAACGTGTCCAATACGTTTTTTGTGAACATCAAGTACACAGGGGCAGTTAGCTTGAGTGGAAGGAGTTATGGCGCAATCACGTGACCGTCCAGAATGTCTGCGCACGCGTTGATACCAAACTGGTGCTGAAATCCCTGAACAAGCGTGGGACGAGGATTTCGGTCTGCCCAGACACTGCTGTTTGTCGAATTCAGAACACAGCCCCCAGTGAACTTACATTCATCTGTGAACAGAACGCTACGTGGAAATAGGGGTATGTCGATGCAGCGCTACAGGAACCACGTGCAGTACCCAGCACGTTGTGGAGAACCAAAAAAATGCTTCAAATGGCTCTGAGCACTATGCGACTTAACTTCTGAGGTCATCAGTCGCCTAGAACTTAGAACTAATTAAACCTGACTAACCTAAGGACATCACACACCCATGCCCGAGGCAGGATTCGAACCTGCGACCGTTGTGGTCACGCGGTTCCAGACTGTAGCGCCTAGAACCGCTCGGCCACAACGGCCGGCCTGGGGAGAATCGGCTGGACCCATAGCGTGTACCGTTCGTATGTGGTACGTATGTAGTCGATGCTCATGCAGAACGTCCCGGAAGATAATGTGACTGACACCCATTGTACGCGAAATTAATCGAGTTCTCGTTGGCTGATTCTCTTCAATGACGATGGAGTACATCTGAAACATAGGACATGCGGAATTGCCGTGGAGCACCGCAGCCCTTCATCTTCACGGTGAAGGTACCTGTTTATCTGAGCCGTTGCGTAACTTTGGAAAAAAAGTTTGTGCTACGTTATGGAAAATATTCGTGATACAGCCGAGCAGCGGCGCTTTCGTTACCTCGAGCTCCGCTACACACAAGCATCACGTCTGTTTAATCTGAAAACGTATATCGGACCTTGTTTAGTGCATCTGAGTCGCACAGACAGTGGGTAGGTCTCGCAGCGAGGCACGCGCTAAGTGATATAAGGCGACCGTCTGACGTAGTACGCGTCGTCCTGTTTACCACATTGCATACGAGGACGAGCAGCTCTGAGACTTTTATCTTTCCATCAGCAGACGTGGACGCGTTGAGCTGAAACCGTTGTAGAACGGATACACTGTGTTTCCAGACATGGGTTCCTATTCAAAATATTATGTATTACTGCCCTGTAAGTTTGTAACTGGAGTTTCCGGACACGCTGTATGTGTGTCGACTGTGTCACATGCTTTCACTGCAAAGACACTTGGAATTAAATCCAGCATATTGGCGCAAAAACTGGTGGTAAGGTCCTTTACCACCTCTCCTCCAATTGCTAGACAAATACTGGCGGTGAAAATTTCATCCACCACCGGAATTCGAACAGACTCACCTCCGAGTCGAGCTCCACCGGCCAGGTGCTCGTTAGCGACCTGTGCTACAGGTGCTCTGATTGTCATCTGCCTTACATGTAAGGAAACTCGACGTGTGTGTGAGAAAGAAAAACTTCTGTTCCTAGGTAAATGTTTAGTACGGTGACAGACGCAGGTCACCTCAATGTAAACGTCAGTGATCTTGCGTAGTTACATCTGCATTTGGAAGTGGCCAAGGGGCCGAATTGCGTGGTATTACAGAATACATGCTAGACGAAGACGCAGAGCGGAGGCTGAAGTCACAGACAGCAATTACGTACTCAGACTGCCTCTCTCACAGTAGAAGCGGAAAATCTGCCTTGCTTTCACATCTCGTGTCGTACCTCACTAAATACTCCGTGGCGTTCTGGTCAGAATGGACCAGCGGCACACATCGATTTATTGAAAACACTCGATCTGTGATACTGATGCATCCAGCTGAACCGATGAAGTGTAGACGGGTCGTTACACTCACACTATGCGACTTGTCTTTTTTTATTCGATACGTCGATTTGGCTAACTTACTTTCTCATTAGTTTTGTCGTCGTATTCAGTTTCCTGTCATATCTTGAGGGCACACAGACATTGTTTCGTTTCGTGAATAAGAACGTAATCGTCATCCGAGGGAATCAACCTTGTGACCAGATACTCACTTGTCTTGCTGAAGAGAGAGTAATGCACAGGGCGGAGAAGTATACATTCCTCCTTGAGGGAACTTACCTATTTTCATTTACTTCTGATATTCGCTCACAAGTACAGGGTAGGTGTATAAGTTAGTAGCGTCATTCGACGGCCGCTGTGGCTGAGCGGTACTAGGCGCTTCAGTCTGGAACCGCGTGACCGCTACGGTCACAGTTTCGAATCCTGCCTTGGCCATGGATGTGTGTGATGTCCTTAGGTTAGCTAGGTTTAGGTAGTTCTGAGTTCTAGCGGACTGATGACCTCAGATGTTAAGCCCAATAGTGCTCAGAGCCATTTGAACCATGTAGTAGCGTTGTTCCGTAAGTTTAATAAACATTCTTTACAACAGTGTAACAGTCTGCTAACGCTGGTGTAACTATTCGATTCAGCGGTTGTACAAATAATGTGGTTTTGAGGCGAAGAACTCGTGGCGCGATGTTCGGAGTGCATTTTCATCCGGGAAGGACGTTCCTTGAAGGTTTTTAGATTGAAAGCAGAAAAGATGAAAATCTGAGGACGCAAGGTCACGTTAATAAGGTGCGTGCGGAATGATTTCCAAACCCAACTCGCGTACAGTGTTTTTTGTCAGTGTAACTAAATGCGGGTGGGCATTGGAGTACCATCACTCCACGCAGTCTTCCTGGTCGTTGTGTTTCCTCGCAGGGCCTTTGTTCGGAGGGTTTCTGCTTTTGTTTCGGTTCAACCATTCCATTCTTTTCCTGACGTTAGCATAAAGACACCATCTCTCGTCACCAGTAAGGATACCGGACAGGAATGGTCTGTGTTTTTCACGAGCCAATTGATGACGAGCAAGTAGAAAAGCATCTACTAGCAGGCACTCCATTCTCAAAGAATGTCCCAACCACCTGCTGATTTTCTTTTTTTTTGTTTTTGCTGAGAGCGTTCAGTACCCACACACCTGATTTTTGAACATTCCCAGCTGCAAGAAAATGTCGCAGGATGGTAGAATCACATTTGCCAGCTCTCGAGTACAATGACGTGGATCATTGTGGATTAATGCTTTTAAGCGATCTTCATGAAACCCCGAAGCTCATCCTGACCTGTTTCCGGCTGCCTCCGCTGCTGTGAACATGTATTGAACTGAAAATTATGAATAAGTCGGAAATGTTCCTATCTCCCCACTTGGCACTTACTTTTCTAGCGTCCACTGCTCCACTCACTTTCTACAAATGAGAAAATGGCAATATGTGAACTCAAACAGCAATAGTGAACTACAAATAGAAAATGACACTCGATAAATAAACCCACAGGGATTGGAATACCAACATGAAACACAAAAACGCTACGAACTTGTGAGCCAACCTAATAACAAAACGGTGTACGACGCCATAGACGGTGAGCGGTCATCAGAGACAAGGGTACCGCCAGGAGCGTCCCAGCGAAGTGTGGCGGCGCCGCTGCTGTTCTCTGTATACCTGCACGACCTGACGAAACGGGTGGGCAGCAATCTGCGGTTGTTCGCTGATGACGCTGTACTGTACAGCAAGTGTTGTCGTTGAGTGATGTAGATGAATACAGGATGATTTAGGCAGAATATCTGTTTTGTGTGACGGATGGCAGCTTGCTGTACAAGTGGAAAGATATAAGTTAATATGGATGAGTGGAGAAGACAATCCTAAAGTATTCGAATACAGCATTAGTGGTGTACCGCTACCACAGTCACGTCGATGAAATATATAAACGTAAAGATGCAATGCGATGTAAAACGGAACTAGCACTTAGGGTCTGTGGTAGGGAAGGTGAATGTTCAGCTTGGGTTTATTGGCAGAATTATAGAAAAGTGTAGCTCATTTAGAAAGGAGATAGCGTATAAAACAGTAGTACGACCCATTCTTTGGTGCTTTTCGAGTGTTTGGAATGGCCATCACATCGGATTCATCATCATCATCATCATCATCATCATCATCATCATCATCATCAGTGTTCTGCCTAAAGGCAGGTTTTCACATGGTAGTTCTCCAGGCTGTCCGGTCTTCTGCCATCCTCTTCAGGTCTGCATAATTTCCTCTTCCCTTTATGTCGTCTATCATCTTGTATCTCCTTCTTCCTCTCAGTCTTCTCCCACAAACCAATCCTTCCAAAGCATCTACTAGCAAGCACTCCCTTCTCAATGAATGTCCCAACCAGTTTTTTTCCCTTTGTCTTACAACCTTCAGCAGACATCTTTTCTCACCAACCCTTTCCAATACTCTTTCATTACTCACTCTTTCCATCCAGCTTATTCTCTCCATTGTCCTCCACATCCACATGCTTCTAACCTTTTTTCATCCTCTCGTCTCAGTGTCCACGTTTCTGCCCCATGTAGTGCCACACTTCAGACAAAATATTTGCCAAGCCTTTTCCTTAGTCCTTTATCTAATTTGCCACATAAGAGTCTCCTCTTTCTGTTGAATGCCTCCTTCGCTATGGAAATTCGAGTTTTCACCTCCTGGTGACATCTCAAGTCTTCAGTTATTGCGCTTCCGAGATATTTAAATTCACTTACTTGACTAATGGTAGATTGTCCTATTTTAATACTGGACAGTCTGCGTCTTGTACTGATGACCATACCCTTTGTTTTTGCTGTGTTTATTTGCATCCCATATTCCACACAAACTTCATTCAGATCTCTGAGCATAATATTCACTGTCCGCTCACTTTCTGCCACTAATACCATGTCATCAGCTAATCTTATACATTATATTCTCTTTCCACCAATACATATTCCTCTTTTCCCATCTAAGCTTTTCGCAATAATCTCTTCAAGGTATACGTTAAACAACAGTGGGGAAAGGCAACAACCTTGTCTAACACCTCGTCCAATGCTGCTTGCTTCTGACATTTCGTTTCAAATCCTTATCCTTACTTTCTGGTGTAAATATAGATTCTGTATCAGTCGTCCCTCTTTCCAATCTGCTCCTTTCTCTTCAAGATATCCATCAGCTTGTTCCACTGAACTCTGTCAAAAGTCTTTCCTAAATCTATAAAAACAGGAAACATCGGATTAAAGAAAGACATCGAAGTAATTCACACACTGGCTGTTACATTGTTTACCGGTAGGCTCGATCAGCAAACGAGTATCATGGAAATCCTTTGTTTTCGTCAGAGCCAAGCGTATCGTCGGCAGTGCCCTAGGGAAGTGTGGTAGGAACGCTGTTGTTCTCTGTATGCGCGAATTATTTGGCAGACAGGGTCGGCTGCAGCCTGCAGTCGTTTGCTGATGATGTCGTGGTGTACGGGGAGCTGTCGAAGTTGAGTGACTGTAGGAGGAAACAAAAAACAAATTAGACAGAATTTGTAGTTGGCGTGGTGAATGGCAACTGGCTCTTAATATAGACAAAAAAATGTGAGTTAATGCGGATGAGCAGGCAAAACAAATGTGCGATGTTGGGATTCAGTACTACTAGTGTCCTGCTTGACTGAGTCACGTCGCTTAAACATCTGGGCGTAACGTTGCAGAGAGATGTATAATAGTGCGAGGATGTGAGCGTTGTGGTAGGAAGGGCGAATGGTCGACTTCGACTGAATAGGAGAATTTGACGAAACTGTGCTTCATCTGTAATGGAGACCGCTTATGAGAGGCTGGTGCGACCTGTTCTTTAGCACTCCTCGAGTGTTTCGGATCCCTACCACAACGGACTAAAAGAAGACATCGAAACGATTCAGTGGCTTGCTGCTACATTTGTTACCGGTATCTTCGAACGACACGTAAGTCTTACGGAGAAGCTTCGGGAACTGAAATGGGACTCTCTGTAAGGAAGGAGACGTTCTTTTCTGATGTGGCCTTCTCCACCAGACATCTCGGCGCCTAGAGTATCGGCAACCAAACTGACAGCCTGCAGCCGCGGGTTGCCCGCTTCAGGCACACCGAAGCACTACACAAACGACAGGCAATATTGATGAACGGCCACAACAGCAACAACAACAACAACACCACTGCAAAGACATCAGCGGCCACCAGGGGCCAGTACCGGCCCACATAAACATAAGGAAGGGGTCGCTGCAGATCCCGGAACTATTTTCCCACGTCAAACCACGTGATGGAAAATAGTTCCGAGGTACTCATCCGCCGAAGCGCTAAAAGGCCGGCGCTCGGCCGCATATCGGCAGTTCATCGACCGCCAGCAGAGATGGACAGCTGCCGCCCCGGCTGCCCTGCTTGGATATTCTCGCTGATCTCTGGATTAGGTTTGGTATATCGGAGGAGTCTCCGGCGGAGACTAGTAGGAAATTATTTCAGTTGTTTTCTGTATTATTTTTGTATGTAGTTGTGATTGAAAGACGGGTCACTGTTTTGTGTTGGTGTTATACTTGGAGAATTTATTTTGGTTAATTGAACACTGCAAATGAATTGTTTTTGGACATGATCGTTGGTTTCTTCTGCTTACGAAAACACATCATTTTCGAGGAACGCTATTGGAAAAAATCTAGAGAACTGGTATTTGAAGCTGACTGCCGAACAATGCTACGGCGGTCAACATATATTGCACTCAAGGACCACAAACATAAGATACGAGAAATTAGGGCTAATACGGAGGCGTATTGACAGTCGTTTCTCCCTCGCTCTATCTGTGAGTAAAAAGGGAAAGGAAATGACCAGTAGTCCGTCGTGCACCGTTTGGTTGGTTGTGTGTGCTGAATGGCGGCGTCATACCAAGTGAATTTTACGAGTAATTCGTAAAAAGATAAACAAAATACACATTATCATTCTGCAAACGCTCTTCAATACAGGATGAAATATTCACTCTATAGCGGAGTGTGCGCTGATATGAAACTTCCTGGCAGATTAAAACTGCGTGCCGGACCGAGAATCGAACTTGGGACCTATGCCTTCAGCGGGCAAGTGCTCTACGAACTGAGCTACCCAAGTACGACTCGCGCCCCGTCCTCATAGCTTTACTGCTGGCAGAAGTAAAGGTGAGGACGGGGCGTGAGTCGTGCTTGGGTAGCTCAGTTGATACAGCACTTGCCGCGAAAGGCAAAGGTCCCGAGTTCGAGTCTCGGTCAGGCATACAGTTTCAATCTGCCAGGAAGGCTCCTCAGTACAATTTGTAAAACGTATCCCACGCGACCAGACGGAGATAACGCGCTCGGATCGAGAAAACGAGGAAGAAAAAGTTTATCACAAACAGCGTTAATCAGAGGCGCGAGTTATGGGAACAGGATGAAACGTATTAATGATAAATCGCCGTAAAACCATATTTGACCTCTGTAGGCATTACCTGTAGAATGTCGTTCGATAATGTCTTAACCCTTCCGTATCCGAAATTTCCAACTTTTGGGGCGTCTGGTATTCTTTTGTGCGGCTGTAAGCATGACACTATCCCGCAACGTTACAACAACATCCCATCGACAATGTACCAGAAGACACGGCAACGAAGATGCACCCAAACGTCATGACCGCAGTCTGATATTATAAGCACTGTACTCAATTTTCTTCGAGAATAGCTTCACCGAAAATAATGCTAATTGTAAAAAAGATAAAAAAAAGTATGATTTCGATATATCGTCATAAAATCGATGCTACCGTACGAAGTAATGCATGCACAAAGAAGCATCTAACATTTTTTTTTCTAATCCATTCCTAGGTTCTTGCAGCGTCGTCGAGTACTGAGAACGGCGCAAGAAGTAGCAACCACCGCAGAGACACTGCAGCGCATTAAAGCGGAGCCGCGAGACGCCGGCGAGTTGCCGGGAAGAAGCGGCCACTCCCGGAGCTCCGAGGCGCCACCGCCGGGTCTCTGCCCTGGAACAGCGTCGCCAGGGGCCAGCGGGGCAGTTCCGGTCGGGGTCGGACCCTGCTCCCTTCCAGGGAGTTCCTGCGAGAGTTGCGTCGCTGTGTTGCCTACTCGCAGCTGCCAACACGCGCACACCGTGTCAACCGACAGGTAGTAGAGAGACTTCCGCCTCCTGTCAACTGTGCCCGCGCACCAACGCTATCAGAACTGTGTCAACAAGTGTGTACAAATTGGTGTTTTCTCGTGACTAGTGAAGCTACGGTGTGGCCTTTCTGAACTTGTATCAACTCGCCACTCAGTAATCGTGGCTCGTTTAACGTGTTCTGAACCGCAAGGCGATTTCTGCGGTTTCATAGCTACAGCCCAGGCTGGCGACCAAAGATACGTTTTGTTGTAATTAACAAGATATTGTCGCAGAAACAGCTGAGTTGTATAGTCACCGTGGTGCAGTGGTTATGATGATAGACTGTTGCATGGAGGGACGTGAGTTGAAAACTCCCCTAAATTGTAAAATTTTAATTTCTTTATTAGGTTCGATTACATTCTAACAGTATCCACAAATGTCAAGAATCATTGTGCTGGAATGTTTTATAACTATATATATACCGTATATGTTCTGGTAGGTGGTAGTTCGCTCCACGCTCTTGTATGTGCAAGTGCTGAATAAACCTTCGTTAAGTGAAGTTTTAAATACAAAATCCAGGAGTGCAGCCTTCTTCTCCCAGTATTTACTGCAACCTACATCCTTCTGAATTTGCTTAGTGAATTCATCTCTTGGTCTCCCTCCACGATTTTTACCCTCCACGATGCCCTCCAATGCTAAAATTATGATCCCTTGATGCCTCTGAACATGTCGTACCAACCGGTCCCTTCGTCTTGTCAAGTTGTGCCACAAACTCCTTCTCCCCAATTCTATTCAATACCTCCTCATTAATTATGTGATCTACCCATCTAATCTTCGGCATTCTTCTGTAGCACCAAGCCAACTTCTATTCTCTTCTTGTCCAAACTACTCATTGTCCATGTTTCACTTCCATACATGGCTACACTCCATACAAATACTTTCCGAAACGACTTCCTGACACTTAAATCTATACTCGAATTTAACAAATTCCTCTTCTTCAGAAACGCTTTCCTTGCCATTGCCAGTCTACATTTTATATCCTCTACTTGGACCATCATCAGTTATTTTGCTCCCCAAATAGCAAAACTCCATTACTACTTTCAGTGTCTCATTTCCTAATCTAATAATCTCAGCATCACCCGACTTCATTCAACTACATTCCATCATCCTCGTTTTGCTTTTGTTGATGTTCATCTTATATCCTGCTCTCAAGACACTGTCCATTCCGTTCAACTGCTCTACCATGTCCTTTGCTGTCTCTGATAGAATTACAATGTCATCGGCGAATCGTAAAATTTTTACTTCTTCTCCATAGATTTTAATACCTACTCCGAATTTTTCTTTTGTTTCCTTTACTGCTTGCTCAATATACAGATCTAATAACATCGGGGAGAGGCTACAACCCCGTCTCACTCCCTTCCCAACCGCTGCTTCCCTTTCAAGCCTATCGCCTCTCTTAACTGCCATCTGGTTTCTGTACAAATCGTAAATAGCCTTTCGCTCCCCGTATTTTACCCCCGCCACCTTCAGATTTGAAAGAGAGTATTCCAGTTAACATTGTCAAAAGCTTTCTCTGAGTCTACAAATGCTAGAAACGTAGGTTTGCCTTTCCTTAATCTTTCTTCTAAGATAAGTCGTAAGGTCAGTATTGCGTCACGTGTTCCAATATTTCTACGGAATCCAGTCTGATCTTCCCCGAGGTCGGCTTCTACCAGTTGTTCCATTTGTCTGTAAAGAATTCGCGTTAGTATTTTGCAGCTGTGACTTATTAAACTGATAGTTCGGTAATTTTCACATCTTTCAACACCTGCTTTCTTTGGGCTTGGAATTGTTTTGTTCTTCTTGAGGTCTGAGGGTATTTCGCCTGCCTCATACATCTTGCTCACCAGATGGTAGAGTTTTGTCAGGACTGGCTCTCCCAAGGCCGTCAGTAGTTACAACGGAATGTTGTCTACTCCCGGGGCGTTGTTTCGAGTCAGGTCTTTCAGCGCTCTGTCAAACTCTCCACGCAGTATCGTATCTCCCATTTCATCTTCATCTACATCCTCTTCCATTTCCATAAAATTGTTCTCAAGTACATCGCCCTTGTATAGACCCCGTATATACTCCTTCCACCTTTCTGCTTGTCCTCCTTTGCTTAGAGCTGGGTTTCCATTTGAGCTGTTGATATTCATGCAAGTGGTTCTCTTTTCTCCAAAGGTCTTTTTAATTTTCCTGTAGGCAGTATCTACCTTACCCTAGTGAGATAAGCCTCGACATTTGTCCTCTAGCCATCCCTGCTTAGCCATTTTGCACACTTTGTCGATCTCATTTTTGAGACGTTTGTATTCGTTTTTGCCTGCTTCATTTACTGCATTTTATATTTTCTCCTTTCATCAATTAAATTCAATGTTTCTTCTGTTACCCAAGGATTTCTACTAGCCCTCGTCTTTTTCCTACTTGACCCGCTGCTGCCTTCACTACTTCATCCCTTAGAGCTACCGATTCGTCTTCTACTGTACTTCTTTCCCCCACTGCTGTCAATTGTTCCCTTATGCTCTCCCTGAAACTCTGTACAACCTCTCGTTCTTTCAGTTTATCGAGGTCCCATCTCCTTTAATTGCCACCTTTTTGCAGTTTCTCTAGTTTTCGTCTACAGTTCATAACCAATAGATTGTGGTCAGAGTCCACATCTGCCCCTGGAAATGTCTTACAATTTAAAACCTGGTTCCTAAATCTCTGTCTTGCCATTATATAATCTGATACCTTCTAGTATCTCCAGGCTTCTTCCATGTATACAACCTTCTTTTATGATCCTTAAAGCAATTGTTATCTATGATTATGTTATTGTCTGTGCAAAATTCTACCAGGCGGCTTCCTCTTTAATTTCTTAGCCACAATCCCTATTCACCTACTATGTTTCCTTCTCTCCCTTTTCCTACTATTGAATTCGTCACCCATGACTTAATAATTTTCGTCTCCCTTCACTATCTGAATAATTTCTTTTCTCATCATACATTTCATCAATTTCTTCATCTGCAGAGCTAGTTGGCATATAAACATGTACTACTGTAGTAGGCGTGGGCTTCGTGTCCATCTTGGCCACAGTAATGCGTTCACTATGCTGTTTGTAGTAGCTTTATTCATTATTAAACCTACTCTTGCATTACCCCTATTTGGTTTTGTATTTATAACCCTGTATTCACCTGACCAAATGTCTTGTTCCTCCTGCCACCGAACTTCACTAATTCCCACTATATCTAACTTTAACCTGCCCATTTCCCTTTTCAAATTTTCTAACCTAACTGCCCGATTAAGGGATCTGACATTCCACGCTCCGATCCGTAGAACGCCAGTTTTCTTTTTCCAATAATGACGTCCTCTTGAGTAGTTCGCGCCCGGAGATCCGACTGGGGGACTATTTTTTTTTTCTCCGGAATTTTTTACATAAGAGGACGCCATCATCATTTAACGATACAGTAAAGCTGCATGCCCTCGGGAAAAATTACGGCCGTTCGCAGTACCATGACAGCAAGGCCGTTTTGGTTAGTGTTACAAGGCCAGATCATTCAATCATCCAGACTGTTGCCCCTGCAACTACTGAAAAGGCTGCTTCCCCTCTTCAGGAACCATACGTTTGTCTGGCCTCTCAACAGATACCCCTCCGTTGTGGTTGCACCTACGGTACGGCCATCTGTATCGCTGAGACACGCAAGCCTCCCCACCAACGGCAAGGTCCATGGTTCATAGAGGGGACAAACAGCATAGTGAACGCATTATTGTGGTCAAGAGAGATACGAAGCCCACTCCTACCACAGTAGTACAAGTTTATATGCCAGCTACCTCCGCAGATGACAGAGAGGTTGATGAAATGTATAATGAGATATAAGAAATTATTCAGATAGTGAAGGGAGACGAAAATTTAATAGTCATGGGTGACTGGAATTTGACAGTAGGAAAAGGGAGAGAAGGAAACGTTGTAGGCTGGTTCTGAGCACAATGGCACTTAACTTCCGAAGTCACCAGTCCCCCGTAAATTAGTACTACTTAAACATAACTAACCAAAGGACACCACACACATCCATGCCCGAGGCTGGATTCGAACCTGCGACCGTAGCGGTCGCGCGGTTCCGGACTGAAGACCGTAGAACTGCTCGGCCACAGAGGCTGGCGAAACGTTGTAGGTGAATATCGATTGGGGGGAAGAAATGAAAGAGGAAGCCACCTGGTAGAATTTTGCACAGAGCATAACATAATTATAGCTAACAATTGCTTCAAGGATCATAAAAGGAGGTTGTATACATGCAAGAAGCCTGGAGATTCAGACAGGTTTCAGATAGATTATATAATGGTAAGACAGATTCAAGAACCAGGTTTTAAATTGTAAGACTTTTCCAGGGGAAGATGTGGACTCTGACCACAATCTATTGGTTATAAACAGTAGATTAAATCTGAAGAAACTGCAAAAAGGTGGTAATTTGAGGAGATGGGTAGCTTTGAGAGACGAAATAGGGAAGGTAGCAGAGAATCAAATAAGTAAAAAGACGAAGGATAATAGAAATCCTTGGGTAACAGAAGAAATGAGATCGACAGGAAGTGCAAAATGGCTAAGCAGGGATGGCTAGAGGACAAATGTAAGGATGTAGAGGCTTATCTCACTAGGGGTAAGATAGATACTGCCTACAGGAAAATTAGAGAGACCTTTGCAGGAAAGAGAACCACTTATTTGAACATCAAGAGCTCAGATGGAAACCCAGTTCTAAGCAAAAAAGGGAAAGCAGAAAGGTGGAAGGAGTATATAGAGGGTCTATACAAGGGCGATACACTTGAGGACAATATTATGGAAATGGAAGAGGATGTAGATGAAGATGAAATGGGAGATACGATACTGCGTGAAGCATTGGACAGAGCACCGAGAAACCTAAGTCGAAACAAGGCCCAGGGAGTAGACAACATTCCGTTAGGACTACTGACAGCCTTGGGAGAGCCAGTCCTGACAAAACTCTAGCATCTGGTAGCTTCAGGCCCCTGACCGACGTGTAGGAATAATCTACCTCGTTTCTAAACGAAACATGGGCCAGAAATAGAAGTATTCGCAGATATTTTCTACAGTGACCACTTCGACCTTCACTCGCCGACTCAAGATGGCGCAGTAAAACCCTGAAACTGGTTGCCTAATAAAATAAAGTTGAAAATTGACGTCTGAGAGGCGTTTAATTTGACATCCCCTATCGAACAGCTGAGTTCACCGACCATCGCTAAAAAGATGGACGTACTGGGACTTTTTAAAATAAATCCCAGGTGCATTTATTAGCGAACACAATAAAACCAGTTTGCAAGTAAACTGGTGAAACGATTCGTCATAAGAAGTTACTAAAAATCTATAGCGTGGTTAAGACGGAGAGAAGAGAAAAGACTCAGATTTCACCCAATTGCCATCTGACTAGATTAACGTACAGAGGCAATCTCGTACGTACTTCGTACAACTTCGTATCTGATTATCTTCTTACGGTGCAATGTAGGAACTCTCAATTTAGAATCTTTTTTGACCGTCCTTATTAACATACTTCGTTTTCTTTGTGGTAGCTTCTGTGGTCCACCTTCTTTAGTTAAAAACGGGAGTATTTCTTTCCCTAAATCGCGACATTACGGACTACGCAGTTGCCCGTCTTCTTCCAATAGCATCAGCTATATCCGAAAACAATTTCCCCTTTGCATGTTGGAAGATAACTACCTGCCTTTTCTCTACAGTTGTTTCCTTCCCTTCGCAGCCCATTTTCCTGTTGCACGACATTCACGGCGTACCAGAACCAGCACGAGGTGCTCTTTGCCACTGAGGGCGTTCCTTGCTGCAAGCGATTCGTTAGTAGCTTCTGTGTTTACATTTCTAGTAGTGTATGAATACTTTTTTCTCCGTTGTGTGAAGCTAGCTGATACAGAATTTTTTATCTGCTTTTTGCTGAGGGCTAATTTAGTTAATCCTTTTATATGTACAGATTAGGAAGGAAATCCCATGCTGTTAGTTTGCTAAATAATATCTCTGGTTGTGATCTTCAGTTCTAATAAAGAAAATTTTTCTGCATGAACAATTGTGTACGAATAGTAAATTCTATGAGTGCATGCATGAGAATAGTAATTCTGACAAAGGAAGGATTGGTGTAGCTACTGTTGCTACACGGCCTGGTACACAGCATAAATGTTAATTTATTTCATAATGTTACTGTTGACAACAAATTTTGTCCTGATAGAGGAGCTCGTAATGAAAGGTGAGAGGGTGACAGTATCAAAATGAAATATGCTGGTCGTAGTTAAAATGTGCAGCAGGATGGAGGCGACCCGCAAGTACGGTCAAATTGGCATCGAGTGTGGCACATACTTTTATGTACGAACGATGTAGCACATGAGCACAACCTCTACCCTGCTCAGTACGGTATCCACATCTCTCACCCACTGGAAACAGGCCGGTCGCAATCGACCACTCACAGGCCACACATTACGGCTGGCGCACTCTGGCACTGTGTTGGACCACCACGGAGTGACGTACCTCCATGCGTCGTCAAAACATTTCGTCATCAGCCGTCCTCCGTGATGTTGCAATATAATGACCAGTAGTCAGGATTTTTTTTTTAAATTTCGGCGTTGAAACCACTTTGCATGTTTTCGTCTCTTTTATCCGTTACCTAGAGTAAAGCTCCTGTCGACTATGAGACGACAGGTTCGGGGTTAAAATCAGTTGATGCAAACAAGCAAGCGTCACACCGTCTTAGACGTCATCTTTCTGACTTCAGAATGCCTTCTTTCGTGTTTTTGACTTTTGAACGTTTAGGTACTTAAAATGTACTGCTTTTGGCCACGATAAAAGTAACATATTATGAAAACGGAGTCACTATTCGCGAAATTTGTAAGGACAGATGAGTCAAGCGTGATATCTACATGTTAAGAGCGAAAGTGGAACTGATACTAAGTGCCAACTCTGACACTTGTTAGGACAATGAAAAAGTTATATACCTCTGATTGTACATAACTGATTTCTATCAAGACAACTGAGATGTATTCTGGTACTACAGAATTACACTACTCATCGCTTTACCGCAAAAATAACAATCCAATTACATAATACATGCTCTATTGAGAACGTTCGAACTGCCAAGCAAACTGACTGAATGTACGTGGCAATAAGAACTTTTTTGCAAATTGATCCTTCCATGGAAGAAAACAGTAATCGGCCACTGTGAATAAAGCTGTTTATTTACGCAAACAGTGCCGTCACTGGTATCGGACCGACAGTTTCATCTGCAAACGGCTGTTCACATTTATATTACATCCGCTGTTATTTACATTAGTTGTTGGCTCATTTTTTCCAACAACCAATGTAAACAACAGCGGACCTAAACATGAACAGCTTGGAAACCGGTAACGGCGCTAATTATTATTATTATTATTAATATTATTATTATTATTATCCCTGATTCTCCCTTAACGACAGGACTAAAACACGGTAAGTCTTCATGAACTTTCTTCTCTCTCTTTCTTCTTTCTTTCCAAAAACCTCTTGTGTATTCACTGTGTTTTATTATCCTCCCTTCTCTCCACATCTTTCCTGCTTTTTTATTGCGTTTGCAAGAATCATGTTTGTACACATCAATTTTGTACATAGTCATAGTATCAAAAAGGCCAGTTTTCGACAAAATAGCAGCAGGAAACTTTTTGTTACAACTGCCATTAGTGCTGAGATGCTGTTTTCTATTTGTGAGAGTACAAGAATACAAATACAGCATTAGGTTTCTAACTACCAGAACTGTAAGCAACAAAAACCATCTCTCGTACGTTATTAAATATTCGAACGCCAGAGGGAAGTGCGGCTTGGCACGAAGTCTGTGAGCCGTCTACTGACGCATGTCTGACAGATTTTCTCCGTCGTGTTGCACAGTTTTTCCCTCTACAGCTCCCTATAATATCATGGAAGTCACTCCCTGATGTCTGAACAGATGTTCTGTCATACTGTCCCTTCGCCTTGTCAGTGTTTTCTACATATTCCTTTCCTCGACGATTCTGTGCAGAACCTCCTCGTTCCTTACCTTATCAGTCCACCTAATTTTCAACACCCGTCTGTAGCACCACATCTCAAATGCTTCGATTCTCTCCTGTTCCGGTTTTTTTTACAGTCCACGTTTCACTACCATACAATGGTGTGCTCCAAACATAGAGTCTTAGAAATTTCTTTCTCAAATTAAGACCTATGTTTGATACCAACAGACTTCTCTTGGGCAGAAATGTCCTTTTTTCCAGTGCTGTTTTTTACGTCCTTCTCGCTCCGTCCGTCATTGGTCACTTTGCTGTCTAGGTAGCAGAATTCCCGAACTTCATCTGGTTCGTGACCATCGATCCTAATGTTAAGTTCCTCACTGTTCTCATTTCTATCAATTCTCATTACATTCGTTTTTCTTCGATTTACTCTCAATCCATATTCTGTACTCAGTATACTGTTCATTCCATACAGCAGATCATGTAATTCTTCTTCGCTTTCACTCAGGATGGAAATGTCATCAGTGAATCGTATCATTGATATCCTTTCACCTTGAATTTTAATTCCACTCTTTTATTTCCATCATTGCTTTTTCGGTGTACAGATTGAACAGTAGGGGGGAAAGACTACAACTCTGTCTTACGGCTTTTTTAATCCGAACACTTCGTTCTTGGTCGTCCACTCGTATTATTTGCTCTTGGCTCTTGTACATAATGTATATTACCCGTCTCTCCCTATAGCTTATCCCTATTTTTCTCAGAATTTCGAATATTTTGCACCATTTGACATTGTCGAACGGTTTTTCCAGGTCTACAAATTCTATGATCGTGTTTTGATTTTTCTTAAGTCTTGCTTTCATTATCAACCACAACATCAGAATTTCCTCACTGGTGCCTTTACTTTCGCTAAAGCCAAATTGATCGTGATCTGACACATCCTCAATTTTCTTTTCCATTCTCCTGTGTGTTATTCTTGCCTAGGGAGAGGTAAAAGAGTACCAGGAACACAACAGCACTGAAGACGTTTTCTGTGAAAAAATGGAACTTAGAAATTTTCCAATTTCTACTCTTCACATGTAAATATGAGCAAGACGCCAAAAAATTGATAACATCAAAGCAACTGAAAGTGACTATAAGGCAAATCAAAAAATACTGAAATATTTGCAAGAACAATATGCGAGTCAGCACTTGTTGACAGTTAAATTTACCAACAGTACATGGCAGCAGTCTTAGAACATCAGCAATTTTAGAATATTAGGGAAGAGTACAAAGCCACTAATAAAAATCCAATGTTATTTTGTTCATAAATTTATATTTAAAGGCTGGGGATCATGTTAAAAAAATGGGACTTAACATCTATGGTCATCAGTCCCCTAGAACTTAGAACTACTTAAACCTAACTAACCTAAGGACATCACACAACACCCAGTCATCACGAGGCAGAGAAAATCCCTGCCCCGCCGGGAATCGAACCCGGGAACCCGGGCGCGGGAAGCAAGAACGCTACCGCACGACCACGAGCTGCGGACGCGGATCATGTTCAAAGGTTAAGCTTACACATTACGAATGTTTAGAATCTGTGATTGTTTATTCAAAATAAACACAGAATACAGCAACCTATCAGTTTCTCGAAATATTTATTCCATAATCCCTCCCCTCCCAATCCTACTCCGCAATGTACCCCTCCCCCCTCTTCCTACAGTCATCTTACATCCAAACAACGTTGATGTCGATGTAAATATCGTACCACAGTATAAGTCCAGTACTATATGGCTAAAAGCCCAAGCATGCTTCTGCTACAATAAATAGATACTTACGTACACAGTACCTTTAGCTGCAATAAACAGTGTCTGCTTTTACTAAGTTCCAGAACACACTAATATAAGAACTGAAATAAGTCAGCAGTTCATTTGAAGTTTTGTTTTTGTCTTTAAATCCAAATTTCATGTCCATACGAACAGCTCCAGTTATCCGCAAGTACTACAACCTTATTTTATTCCTGACGTTCATGTTAACGCCGTTCTGATTACAGAAATTTGGCGACGCATCGACTTTATTATATGTTAATGTAAGACTAGAAATAAGAGACAAGGTTATTTGAAATTTGTTCGTGTAGTATTTTATTAACTTATTTTATTTATGGGTATTTATGTTAACTCATACATCGACTTTATTACAGGCAAACAAGAACAAGTAATTTCTCTCAGCAAAGAGTGTCATATCTTCGTACAAAAGAGTCTCCGCAACAACCATCAGCTGTATATCACATGATGGATGCAGGGAAAGGTCTGTGACTCTGGTACATACATGTACACATCTTGTAAAAAAAATGGGTGATGTTTTAGCAATTATACATCACAAAATTCTACACTCACTGCGAACAGAATTAATTTTTAGATCCAAATCGCCATATGAACAATAGTCATGGTGATTCGTTAAAGCATAGTCCATATTCTTGTCGTAGAGCCAGCTTCCAGCATTACACTATGAAATAGTCTTGTAACCTCCTGTGTAACATCTGAAGATGAGCCTGGGAAGGTTCGAAAACCGGTTTTGTGGAATAAATAACTATTTAAAAAAGTATCTGCTTGCAGTTCTCTGTAAGTATATGCTCAACGATTATTAACATTTCTCTTTCTGAATACCTGAAGTATCTCCTCATAATCTGCAATGACAACAATAGCCTGATATTTGCTGGCGGAATATCGTTCTTTTATTTTGTAAATGAGTGAACAGCACACATTTCATCAAACATTCTATGGTCCATGAGTATTCAACTCTTTGGCAAGAGTTGTTTATGTTCTGTTTCTAGGGGTACAGAGGTGTGAACTTATTTTACATTGCTGAAAATATTTGCATTTTTATTACAAAATTTTACATTCGTCTTTGTATAGTACTGGTGTCCATACATGCGTTGTTTTTAATTTTTGCGACGAAGCGCGCCCTTGAGCGGATGTTCCTCATTCCTAGCTGGATACAGCTCGCCAGCGTGATGGTCTTCAGTTCTCGCGGTTCTGAAAAGAAAGCGGACAATTTATTTAATCTCAAATAATGTAAGTTCCATATCAGTTGTGTAAAGTTGTCGTATTTAGTTGGGGTAGTGGTCTCGATGCATGCCTCTGCATGCCTCTTAATGTGCGTAGAACCGCTTTAACCTGCACGAAGTAGTACCTGCTTGGGTTCACAAATTTAACGCCTACACCCCCCCCCCCCCCCCCCAAAATCCCCAGCCATCAATTTCCAAATTGAGGATTAATTCCTCAGTGCCTCACCATGTGTCTTATCAATGTCCACAACTTTTAGTCAAGCGGTGCCATAAATAGGTTTTCTCCCTGCTTCGATTCAGTGAGTCTTCTTTGGTTACCGTACCCACACTACTTAATAACTAAAGCTCGAAGTGTTCTCGTCTCAACTGTTTATCGTCCATGTTTCACTTCCGAACGATCCTACACACCGGACAATTACTTTCAGACGAGACTTTCTATCGTCAAATTTATTTGAGTTCTATCCTTTTTCGTTTTTTCAGGAAAGCTTTAGTTTCCTACGTATCGCATCCGTAGTGATCGCTAAGACGAGCTCAGACGAGTTACAGCGCACACACAGAATCGTTTGGACAGCCCCGCGTGCTGTTTGAATGAGAAGAATAACAATAACTTGTACAGTGGGAAGTGCTCTGTGCCATACAATGCACAGTGGTTTCCAGTAGGACACTTGATATTTTTGTAAGTACAGGGCATTCAATATATTGAAAGAAAGTATCGATAAATCGACGGAATAAATATCGACGTACTTAGCTATAAAAATATCGGCTGCACATTGTAAATATACTGCCGGTTTTAGAGCTGTATATTTAAGTATTGGTTTATCTTTAGGTATTCTGTAAATCAACAAGCTAGCAGTCTGCCTATCGCCCTTAGAGCAAGAACTGAGAGGTAAACGATGCACGTTCACACTTGGCGATAACCACTTTGCTAACAATCATAAATGCATGTAAGTGGCACAATAAAATGTGTCCGATGGGTCCGTCGTCCGGTGTTGTCACATATCAGATTTGTCCGGAACACTTCAAAAAATGGTTCAAATGACTCTGAACACTATGGGACTTAACATTTGAGGTCATCAGTCCCCTAGAACTTAGAAGTGCTGAAACCTAACTAACCTAAAGACATCACACACATCCATGCCCGAGGCAGGATTCGAACCTGCGACCGTAGCGGCCGCTCGGTTCCAGACTGAAGCGCCTACAACCGCTCGGCCACACCGGCCGGTGGAACACGTTATGTCAACATCCCTATTTTTTTCATTTTTGCAAACTGCAGCGACCTAGCCAGTTGTAGTGTCACTATTGCGTGGTGAAGCTAAGCGTTGCAGTTTCTGCTGGTAGCGCCGAGCGCCGATCACAACATTTCCCCTCACACGTCTCCGCCCACGACAAAGACCTGTCTTAATTAGACTTTTGTTCGTCATTTTCAGCAACAGTTTTTGAAGAATGTCGATGTGAAGAAATAGCACACAAGTTGCGTTGCCGTGCAGGATTTGCCGAGCGGTCTAAGGCGCTGCAGTCATGGACTTTGCGGCTGGTCCCGGCGGAGGTTCGAGTCCTCTCTCGGGCATGGGTGTGTGTGTTTGTCCTTAGGATAATTTAGGTTAAGTAGTGTGTAAGCTTAGGGGCTGATGACCTTAGTAGTTAAGCCCCATAAGATTTCACACACAATTGAACATTTCCAAGTTGCATTAAAAATTACTGTTTTGATACCCATATATCGATAGCCTTGGGAGAGCCAGCCCTGGCAAAACTCTACCATCTGGTGAGCAAGATGTATGAGACAGGCAAAATACCCTCAGACTTCAAGAAGAATATAATAATTCCAATCCCAAAGAAAGCAGGCGTTGACAGATGTGAAAATTACCGAACTATCAATTTAATAAGTCACGGCTGCAAAATACTAACGCGAATTCTTTACAAACGAATGGAAAACTGGTAGACGCCGACGTTGGGGAAGATCAATTTGGATTCCGTTGAAATGTTGGAACACGTGAGGCAATACTGACCCTAAGACTTATTTTAGAAGATAATGGAAAGGCAAGCTTACGTTTCTAGCATTTGTAGACTTAGAGAAAGCTATTGACAATGTTGACTGGAATACTCTCTTTCAAATTCTGAAGGTGTCAGGGGTAAAATACAGGGAGTGGAAGGTGATTTACAATTTGTACAGAAACCAGATGGCAGTTATAAGAGTCGAGGGGCATGAAACGGAAGCAGTGGTTGGGAAGGGAGTGAGACAGGGTTGTAGCCTATCCCCGATGTTATTCAATCTGTATATTGAGCAAGGAGTAAACGAAATAAAAGAAAAATTCGGAGAATTAATTACAATCCATGGAGAAGAAATAAAAACTTTGAGGATCACCGACGACATTGTAATTCTGTCAGAGACAGCAAAGGACCTGGAAGAGCAGTTGAACGGAATGGACAGTGTCTTGAAAGGAGGATATAAGATGGACAACGACAATAGCAAAACGAGGATAGTGAAATGTAGTCGAATTAAATCGGGTGATGCTGAGGGAATTAGATTAGGAAATGAGGAAGTAGTAAATGAGTTTTGCTATTTGGGGAACAAAATTACTGACGATGGTCGAAGTAGAGAGGATATAAAATGTACACTGGCAGTGGCAAGGAAAGCGTTTCAAAGAATAGGAATTTGTTAACATCGAGTATAGATTTAAGTGTCAGGAAGTCGTTTCTGAAAGTATTTCTATGGCTGTGTAGCCATGTATGGAGGTGAAACGTGGACGATAAATAGTTCAGACAAGAAGAGAATAGAAGCTTTCGAAATGTGGTGCTACAGAAGAATGCTGGTGGGTAGATCACATAACTAATGAGGAGGTACTGAATACAAATGGGGAGAAGAGAAATTTGTGGCACAACTTGACTAGAAGAAGGGAGTGGTTGGTAGGACATGTTCTGAGGCATCAAGGGATCATTAATTTAGTATTGCAGGGCAGCGTGGAGGGTAAAAATTGTAGAGGGAGACGAAGAGATGAATACAGTAAGAAGATTCAGAAGGATGTGGGTGGCAGTAGTTATTCGGAAATGAAGAGAATTGCGGAGGATAGAGTAGCTTGGTGAGCTGCATCAAACCAGTCTCAGGACTGAAGACCACAACAACATATCGATGTTTCGGGATAAGAAACATCGCCTATACAGGGTGATTCACGAAGATTTGCAAATTGTTTTTTAACAAAACTGGTCTGCTATTTCTTCACGTCGGAAATCTTATTGTCCAATTCACACTGTTCACCCCACTGCAATCGTACTTCATCTTTTATGCCACATACACTTGATTCACACAGTCACAGAGAAGGTTTGGACGTGGCGAAAGCTCAAAAAGTAGTAAGATTCCTTCGAATAGTGAAAGTAAGATTACGTTTTACTACAATTTCAAATGAGCAGCTTCAAATATTATCCGGAAATTGTGAAAAAATATAATAAAAATAAAAATATCTGGGCTCGATATTGCTGTTTTGATGTCCATGTATCGATGTATGGGGGTAAGAAACATCGCCTATACAGGGTGATTCACGAAAATAAGCAAATATTTTAATATGTTATTCTACAAGTAAAACTAAAGAAAAAATTTCACATAAACATAGGTCCGCAAATGTTTAGTTACGGAGTATGGCTAATAAAAGATTTTGCCTGAAATTTCGCAATTTCGCTAATATAAAGTAAAAACAAAACTGTACGAGGCTGAAGTAGAGCATGATTTCGATTTATTTTATTGTTATTGGTCTGGTGAATCTAATAAAACACGTCCCAAACGTGTATCTGCAGCAGTTTTCCAGAACATCCAGAGAAGCAAAGATTATTATACAAGTAAATTTGTTTACTTTCCATTAATAATGCAGAAATGTTTGTCATTGTTGGGTATCGTTACTGGGTTGTTTCAGTCGTTTCCTACCCTTTAAATGAGTTTTCTGTATTGTCCAGAGAAAGAACATAATAACAGCAGTGTATTTAAGTGAAACCACATAGTTTGTAGATTATTTATGAAATAGGGATGCCTTAATAAAAGCAAATAATCTGACACATCGTACAGTTTCAGTTAACGTTATTACAATCATTTTTCCAGACTTAAATTCTCTACAACTTCTGTTGAAAACTTTGTGCAATTTTCTGGAATTTAAAAAATAAATTGGGACAAGTAGTTAATAAATTCTTGCTTCTCTTGATGTTTCCAAAAGAACTGCAGATACACGTCTGGGAAATGCTTTATTAGATTCACCAGATGAATAACAACAAAATAAATGGAAATCGTGGTTTCCTTTAACCTTGTACAGTTTTGCGATTGTTTCATATTAGGGAAGTTGCTAAATTTCAGGCAGTATCTTATATTGTAACTTCGTAACTAAACATTTGCTGGCCTATGTTTATATGAAACTTTTTTTTTGGTTTTACTTGTAGAATAACATATTAAAATATTTGCAAATCTTCGTGAATCACCCTGTATATAGCGATACTTTTGGTAAAAGCCGATACATCGATATTTTATCAACAGCTCTCGTTTCCAGAGTATGGATGAACATGGAGATTACGGAACAATGGAGTTCAAAATACAGCCACAAGAAACATTCAAGATTAACTCACAAAGAACCCCTGGGGTGCGAGGTCACAAAAGGCGAATGGTGTTTATGGCGTTCGACGCACCAAATATTGTCTACCAAGCAACCACGATATTGGCTGCTAATGGCAACAGCCGGCGGGACTGGAGGTATCCTGTGGTGTCCAGAGTTTGGTTGTTTGGGGGAGGAGACCAGACAGAAAGGTCATCGGTCTCATCGGATTAGGGAAGAATGGGGAAGGAAGTCGGCTGTATCCTTTCAAAGGAACCATCCCGGCATTTGCCTGGAGCGATTTAGGGAAATCACGGGAAACCTAAATCAGGATGGCCGGACGCGGGATTGAACTGCCGTCCTCCCGAATGCGGGTCCAGTGTGCTAGCCACTGCGCCACCTGGCTCGGCTCGGTGGTGTGCAGAGCATAAGGCTACGGAGCAGAGTTGAGCTGCTTAGTCGACGAGTAACTCACAACAGTGCTATAGCACTACAGGCGATGACACAAAGCAGAGAAATGGCCACAATAAACAAAGCTAACCTTGCATTATATGTACAACAGTTCCCGAAGTTGACATTTCGTCTGAAGGGAACCCAAGGAATTTTACAGAGAGAGAAAGAAGTGGCAGATGAAATATTAGCGTTTCTGCAGGATGAATCAATGCAATGTTTGGTGTCATATCTGCTCGACTGCGTGGACAATGTACGATAGAGTACATAGGAGACTATATGTGCTTAATAAATCAAAGTGATATTGAAACAGATGTCGAGCCACGAGGTTCATCATCCTTATCACAGATCCCGTCTCCCATGAGACGTAGTAAACGTCAAGCCTTGTCCATGAGCGGGCAGTAAACATAACTACGTACATGGAAGACCATCCGCAGCATAGTACAAAAATAATTATGAACAGATTTCGAATAAATACGTAGCACTATGACCGTGTTGTGCATAAGAAAAAATACGGATATTTAAGAGAGGAGAATCCGCACTTGTTATAAAAGCTGGTGTTCTCGCGTTCCAAGAACGCTCGACACACTTCACAGGATGTGTGTGATAGTGATCTGCTACGTTATGCACATGAAATTAAGCGCGATGTAGATTACAGTGATTTCAAGGGAAACAGTGAACGGTTGCATAGCTTCAAACAATGCAGCAGAATTGGAAGGGGTAAGATGAAATTTCAAACAAGTCGTCAACTTCACAGCGCACAGCAAACTGCAGAATCAGCCCGAGGATTTGTAGATTGGATAAACAAACTTATCCCATCATACAGTAAGGACTTTGTTTTCAACTCCCACCAATCGGGATTTGAAGACGAAATGCATATGAAAGGAACGCTCGAAATTAGAGGTACCAAGAGAGTTGTATCAAGCTCAACTAACATCAGTGCCTTAACTCACTCGTATACAATTATGCTGACTCTTACTCTGGATGGTAAATTGGCTTGAAAGTTATTTATTGTGCTGTAAGATGTTGAAGATCCTCTGCTCCCTACGATTCTTTCTCGCATGCTTGAACTTTCGAGGGCAGAAGGGCATGTTTACGTTAGAGCAAGTGAGGATGGTAAAATGGGCCTAAGAGAACTATAACTATGGTATGAGCACGACTTTCGGCCGATACCTCATCAAAATAACTTGCGTGATTCCCGGTCTGCGTACAAAAATCATATTCCTTTGGAGAAAACGATCCCTCCCAAAAAAGGCGTGTGACACAGTTCACACCACCTGGAACGACTGGACAAATTCAGCTTCCGGATGTTTGTTTTTTTCCATGCCTATAAAACATATTACCACACTATCTGCAGGTACGCCTTAAAGGATATCCAGTTTCACGCTAAGCTCCACGAGAGACTGCTTCGCTTTCGGTTGCATGCATTCCATCAGTTCTCATCACCCCGTTGCAGAAACGTGATTGTACATTCAATCTGAACGTCCAGCACGGTTTTCAGCTCCCAAGGAGTTCGCCTTCGATCTTGATGGTGTGGACTTGAGTGATCACTGTGGGGCACCAGTTTTCATTCTGGGTCCATTGTGTAAGTTAATGGTTCGTTGCGGACATTTGATAAATGTCGACGATGTCCATTTTGTGACGTGTAATACACACATCCCATAGAAGGTCGATTTCTGTAGCTCCCTGACACTCATTTTCTGTCGTCCTCGTGACGCATGTGGTAAGATTAGCAGCGAATATTTTTCCTTTCATAATTGTTAACACAACACTTTCAAATGAGCCTTGCTAAAGACTGAACTTGCTATCTCGCACTCGAGGGGTGCCTTGTGAGTGAAATAAAATTATCTGACATTTGTAGAGGGGATTTTAAGTCTAACTTGAAACATGTGTTCCAAATCCCTCAGTCTACCAATCAGGTGAATATTACATTATGTGATGACAGCGTATCCGGTACGTTACAGGAATATGTGTATTTTGTAAGTTACCGTTCACGGTGTGCCCTGCTACAAATAATTTGTTGTATTAATTTCGCAAGTGTCATCTGGCTATGATTTCTGGTATATCGAGCGTTTTTGGTTTTAGATGGGCTAAATGACACTGTGTTCAGAAGAAGGCAACCAAGCGACGGTGAACATAGATACGAAGTATTGACTTGACAGGAGACATGAAGGGTAAAAACATGCTAAGCAAATATCGAGGACGGCGGTAAGTTTCTGGTGGAAATTATGGTAACACTGCTGCAACAAACTTGGTAGCCCGACGACGTTGCTATCCACAACACAAGTGAGTACCACATACGGGGGAACCTGCTCGACTGGAACGGACGGTGTGATGAGAAAAGAACATGAAATGAGAGTAAATCAAAGGAAAACGAAAGTAATGAGAAGTAGGAGAAGTGAGACTAACTTAACATGAAAAACATGGACTACAAAGAAGACGAAGTGAGGGAATTCTGTTACACTGGAGGCAAAACAGCACGTGGCGGACGAAGCAAGGAGGACACAAAGAGCACACTAGCGCAGGCAAAGAACTCAGTCCTCACTACAAACAAAGTGAGCTTGTATCAAATATATTCTGAGAACGCACGCGTGTAGCACAGTAACATACCGAAGTGACTCATGGACTGTGGGGAAATCGGAAAAGAAGAGGATCGAATCGACTGAGGCGTGGTGTTAAGAGTTAGGGGAACTGATACAGTAAGTAATGAAGATGTAAGGGTCTCCGCAGAATCGACGAGGAGAGGAACATTAGATTAGATTAGATTTACTTTCATTCCAATTGATCCGTAGTGAGGAGGTCCTCCAGGATGTGGAACATGTCAGAAAAACAACAATACATGACAAATATTTACAACTAAAACAAATAAGCTAATGTACCATTCCACAGGTCCCAAGTGGAATGATCGTCATTTTTTAATGAACACTAAGAGTCATTTTACAAATACTAATGCACTGAAATTAAAATAAAATTTTTTTTATTTATTTATAAGGTAATAAACATGTAATACAACTACTGTAATACTTATTTACAATGAACACATTACTGCACTGAAATGGTGCAGAAGTTAGAATATTCTTACACACACACACACACACAGACACACAAATTTTCAGTGAACACATTACTGCACTGAAATTGTGCAGAAGTTATGTTGTACTTATATACAAATCAGTTGGTTTTACTAAGAAATTCAACAATGGAGTAGAAGGAGTTGGCCACCAATAAATCCTTTAGGCTTCTCTTAAACTGAATTTCATTGGTTGTTAAGCTTTTTATGGCTGCTGGCAAGTTATTGAAAATGTGTGTTCCTGAATAATGCACACCTTTTTGTACAAGACTAAGTGACTTTAAATCCTTGTGAAGATTATTCTTATTTCTAGTATTGATTCCATGAATTGAGCTGTTGGTTTGAAAAAGTGATATATTTTTAATGACAAATTTCATTAAGGAATAAATATATTGGGAAGCTGTAGTTAGTATCCCTAGTTCCCTAAACAGGCTTCTGCAGGATGTTCTTGAGTTCACACCACATATAATTCTTACTGCACGTTTTTGTGCCCGGAAAACTTTAGCTTGGCTTGATGAATTACCCCAAAAAATAATCCCATATGACATTATGGAATGAAAGTAAGCATAGTATGCCAGCTTTTTCATTTTTATATCCCCTATGTCTGACAAAATTCGCATTGCAAACAGAGATTTGTTAAGACGCTTCAGCAGTTCTGTGGTGTGCTCCTTCCAGTTGAATTTATTATCAAGCTGTAATCCCAAGAATTTAACACTGCCCACTTCTAACATGTGCAAAGTATTGACCAGAAGAACTGTCAGGGTGACAGGACACGTGTTAAGACATCATTGTAATAGACTGTTCAGTGGGGGATAAAAACTGCAGGGGAAGACATCGATAGGGATACATACAACAGTTAATTGTGGACGCATGTGCAAATGTTACTCTGAGATTAAGAGTTAGTTTAAGATTGATGAGAGAAGGGAAAAAGAGAAAATAGTGATTTCAAATGGCTCTGAGCACTATGGGACTTAACATCTATGGTCATCAGTCCCCTAGAACTTAGAACTACTTAAACCTAACTAACCTAAGAACATCACACAACACCCAGTCATCACGAGGCAGAGAAAATCCCTTACCCCGTCGGGAATCGAACATGGGAAGCGAGAACGCTATCGCACGACCACGAGCTGCGGACAAAATAGTGATTTGTAAAGTCTTCAGTGACACCACGATTGAAATTGAACGTAGAGTATTTTCTGTCAGTTTTATAGCATGAATCCTTGTATAAGGCAGTAATCCTTTTCTGTGGAGTGCGCCCCGCTAGAGGGGCGTCATAAAACTAAATGGTGGAGGGAGAGTAAATTCAAAACTGATTAATTTACTAAAAGGAAAGCAGACGACCGACGCGAGTGTCTTTTGCTAACAGCACGACATGGCTTGCAGAGCCTCTTCTGGGCTCGTAACGGTATCGGTTGAAACCTAGACGACTGGAAACGGTGGCCTGGTCAGGTGAGTCCCGATTTCATTTGATAAGAGCCGATGGTAGGGTTCCTGTGTGGCGCAGAATCCGCAAAGGCACGGACGCAAGTTGTTAACAAGGTACTGTGCAAGCTGATGACTGTTTCATAATGGAGTGAGCTGTGTCAACATAGAACTGACTGGGTCCTCTGGTCCAACTGAACCACTCAATTACCATTTGACCTCATTCAATGATTTCATGTTCCCAAACAAAGATGGTTTTTATGCATCCACAGTGCCACTGGGTGACAGTTGTTTGCGATCGGTTTCAAGAACATTCTAGACAGTATGAGAGGATGATTTCGTCAATAAGATCGCCCAACATGAATGCAATCGAAAATTTATGGGATATAATCGCACCGGTAACAATTTCGCAATTATAGATGACAGCATGGCTCAGTATTTCCGCAGGGCACTTCCAACTATTTGTTGAGTCCACGCCACGTCGAGCTGTTACATTACGCCGGGAAAAAGGAAGTCAGACACGATATTAGGAGGTTTCCCATGACTTTTGTAATCTCTGCGTTTGCACCTACAATATTACATTCAAAAATGGTTCAAATGGCTCAGAGTACTATGGGACTTAACATCTGAGGTTATCAGTCCCCTAGAACTTAGAACTACTTAAACCTAACTAACCTAAGGACATCACACACATCCATGCCCGAGGCAGGATTCGAACCTGCGACCGTAGCAGTCGCGCGGTCCCAGACTGAAGCGCCTAGAACCGCTCGGCCATCCCGGCCGGCCACCAGTACATCATGGTACTACACATAACTCAGGAAATATGACGTCGTAAACACTATCATGTGTGAAAAACTGCAGTATCGTGCGTGACGTTTTAATGTATTCATTCTTTACTGCTACGACACTGCTATAGTCGAGGCAGTTTAAGGAAACCTCTAATTTCTGGCTACGGTTTTGACAGCTGTCAACTTCGAAACGCAAACGGCTGTAGGAAAAAAAAATCACCATCCATAGAACTACGAACGGACGTTCCCATAAAGACGTTTACAAAATCGCATCGCAGACACGCGAAGCACCTTTGCCCAGCGTACAGGATCTTACCGCGATATTACACTGCAGTCACAGTTCATTTTTCTCATTCTAATAGAAAACTTGCAAAATGAATGTCCTAGGAATTTCGGGTTTGCGACTAGTGCACCTACAAAAGGGGAGTGCATCAGTAGAGCACAATGCATTCAAGTGAACTCCCGTCTACAAGAGGTTACTTTTGACTTGCATCCATTGAAACATTCACATTTCGTCCGAAGTAGTATTTACGAACTCGCGTTGCGATGCAATGAAAGCAGGCAGCATGCAAATACAGCTGCATGTTTTAACAATTCCCAGCCCCTGTGTGAATAAAATAATCCTGACACTCGATATGTTGCGGAATCGTGTTCTTGTTTATAATCGGTTTGACGGGAACTGTCTTGGCCTCAGGAGAACAAGCTCCGAATTCGCATACAGCGTAGGCAACCGAGATTTGTAGTTTTGGAGGAGCAGATGTGACACACAGACGTTAGGATCGCGTGCACGTTTTGCATCACCTGCACATTGTGTCTCCTTAATAGCGTTGTATAAACGTGTACTGGATAGTAGTGCCACATCTGAATGTTAATGGGATGTGTGATTTTCTCCATTGCAGCTGACCGGTAGGAGGCGCATGCGCCGTGAGCCATCAGCACCAGAAAAGAAACAAGAAGAGATGCTGGTGCTGATGACTCACGGCGCATGCGCCTCCTACTGGTCAGCTGCAATGGAGAAAATCACACATCCCATTAACATTCAGATGTGGCACTACTATCCTGTACACGTATATATACCAAGTTGCACGGTTGGTCTGTTTGATCCAAAAGTGATGGACTTTCGGTTTCGTTGCTGCAGATGTCAGTGACTCTTCATGTGTCATCCACAGGTTGTGGAGACGCTACAGCCAGACAAGTCAGTACACAATGCTAGTTGGAAAAGGTCGCTGATGCATTACAGCTCCAAGTGAAGACCGATGTCTGGCGCTCTCTGGGTTGCGCCATCGCACTGATTTCGCCAGATCGCCGCAAGAACATCACCGAAAAGGCCACTGGAGCCGCTGTGTCCGATCAGACTGTAATGAACAGATATGCTACGAGAAAGACTCTCACGACCCAGACGTCCCGTTCGAGTACTCCGCTTGACACAACAACATCTAGCAGCCCACCTTCAGCTCTGCCGTTCCCATGTAAGCTGGCATCTTCATTATTGGCGAGTCCAGATGGCCTCAGGTGGAACGAAGTTGATAGCCTTGTTCATGTGCGGAGACTTGTGGCGAGAGGTACCTGCCAAACATTGTCCAGGAAATCGACAGACGTATTGGTAGGGGGGGGGGGGGCGGCTTCAGTGCTGATAACCACACGGATCTTGTCCTTGTGCCTCGTCGCCTTACCGCCAGGCAGTGTATCGAACAGATCTTGTTGGACTGTGTTGTGGCTGCTGCATACGGTGGTGGCCCTGAATTCCTACTAATTCAGGGCCTACGTGGTGGGCATCAGCACTGATGTCTTGCGAAGCCTGGACATTGAAGTGATGGAACAGCCAGTGGTGTGTCGCGATCCAAACCCCATGGTGCATAATTGGGATACGCTTGACAGACTTGTTAGAGGTCGTCTCGATCCACCACAGACTCTCCAAGAAATCTCGTGGGCTCACACTGAAGAGTGGGATTGGACACCACAGGGTGACCTTCATAGACTTACACTAAACTTGCCACATGGGTGTCAGGCAGTGATTAACAATTACACAGGGCATACAAGTTACTCAAGATCTCAAAGTCCAATGAAAACTACCCAGGATGACAGGATCAGTTTCCACATTCTTTTCGACACCTGCCTGACATTTCAGTTCTTTTTACGTAAACCATCGAGGATGTAATGATGTTTCGTTGTGTACTTAATTTGTTTGAGGTGAAAAATTATAATTTCGCAACATACCTGGTCCTCAGTTATTACAGTGGAGTATGGCAGATGCCCAAAGTCAGGCTCCCCTAATTCTTTTCGCAATATGGGTGTGGATATTGTGATCATTGGCACGTTAATATGGACCCACTGCAGTGTGCTAGTTGTTTCTTTTCTGCATCAAACAGTCTTCCTGCAAACACATCACACAATTTCCTACCTGATGTTTCCTGCACAGTCGTAACTGCTCCACTAAGTGGGCAACACCTGTCAGTACATGCCAACTGTTTCAGCGTCAACGCACCCCCAGTTCAAGAACTAACTTGCTGCATATGGGAAAATAAGCGTTAACGCCTTGCTCTTTCCGCAAGTACTTGGATGTACTAACCAACCTAAAAACATACTACTCCTAATATCTGCACTACCGCCCATTAAAATTGCTACATCAAGAAGAAATGCAGATGATAAATGGGTATTCAACGGACAAATATATTATACTAGAACTGACATGTGATTACGTTTTCACGCAATTTGGGTGCATAGATCCTGAGAAATCAGTACCCAGAAGAACCACCTCTGGCCGTAATAACGGCCTTGATACTCCTGGGCATTGAGCCAAACAGAGCTTGGATGGCGCGTACAGATACAGCTGCCCATGCAGCTTCAACACAATACCACAGTTCATCAAGAGTAGTGACTGGTGTATTGTGACGAGCCAGTTGCTCGGCCGCCAGTGACCAGACGTTTTCAATTGGTGAGAGATCCGGAGAATGTGCTGGCCAAGGCAGCAGTCGAGCATTTTCTGTATCCAGAAAGGTCCGTACAGCACCTGCAACATGCGGTCGTGCATTATCCTGTTGAAATGTAGGGTTTCGCAGGGATCGAATGAAGGGTAGAGCCACGGGTCGTAACACATCTGAATTGTAACGTCCACTGCTCAAAGTGCCGTCAATGCGAACAAGAGGTGACCGAGACGTGTAACCAATGGCACCCCATACCATCACGCCGGGTGATACGCCAGTATGGCGATGGCGAATACACGCTTCGAATGTGCGTTCACCGCGATGTCGCATAACATGGATGCGACCATCATGATGCTGTAAGCAGAACCTGGATTCATTAGAAAAAATGACGTTTTGCGATTGGTGCACCCAGGTTCGTCGTCGAGTACACCATCGCAGGCTCTCCTATCTGTGATGCAGCGTCAATGTTAACCGCAGCCAACGTCTCCGAGCTGATAGTCCATGCTGCTGCAAACGTCGTCGAACTGTTCTTGCAGATTGTTGTTGTCTTACAAACGTCCCCATCTATTGACTCAGGGATCGAGACGTGGCTGCACTATCCGTTACAGCCATGCGGATGAGATGCTTGTCATCTGGACTGCTAGTGATACGAGGCCGTTGGGATCCAGCGTTCCGTGTTACCCTCCTGAACCCACAGATTCCATATTCTGCTACCAGTCATTGGATCTCGACCAACGCAAGCAGTAATGTTGCGATACGATAAACCGCAATCGCGATAGGCTACAATCCGACCTTTATCAAAGACGGAAACGTGATGGTACGCATTTCTCCTCCTTACACGAGGCATCACAACAACGTTTCACCAGGCAACGCCGGTCAATTGCTGTTTGTGTATGAGAAATCGGTTGGAAGCTTTCCTCATGTCAACACGTTGTAGGTGTCGCCACCGGCGCCAACCTTGTGTGAATGCTCTGAAAAGCTAATCATTTGCATATCACAGCATCTTCTTGCTGTCGGTTAAATTTCACGTCTGTAGCACGTCATCTTCGTGGTGTAGCAATTTTAAAAATGGTTCAAATGGCTCTGAGCACTATGGGACATAACATCTATGGTCATCAGTCCCCTATAGCTTAGAACTACTTTAATCTAACAAACCTAAGGACATCACGCAACACCCAGTCATCACGAGGCAGAGAAAATCCCTGACCCCGCCGGGAATCGAACCCGGGAACCCGGGCGCGGGAAGCGAGAACGCTACCGCACGACCGTAGCAATTTTAACGGGTAGTAATGTATAATAATTGGTCTGTAGATAAAGTCAACAGAGATGCAATATTGTTCAGTACACTTTCATCAGTCACCAATAAAAATACCTGCAGTTATACCCCCAACACCCTGTATGCAATAACCACGGAAATCAGTGTGGAACGTACGACGAAGCTATCCGTGAGGACAGAGCGGCGAAATTTGGAGTTAATTGGTTACGTTTGAGTAGAATTGCCAATGCTAAAAGATAAGCAATACTGCGTGAAATAACCGCAGAAATCAATGTGGAACGTACGACTGAGGTATCCGTGAGGACAGAGCGGCGAAATTTTCAGTTAATGGGCCATGGCAGCAGACGACTGACGCGACAGCCTCTGCCAACAGCGCCACATTGCCTGCAGCGTGCCTCTGCTGCGTTCATGGTGGTATCGGTTGCTGCTTAGACTACTTGGAAACCGTGGCCTGGCCGGGTGAGTCCCGACTTCAGTCCGATACCTAGCCGAACGTCCAGCACGGTTCGTAACTTCCGAGGAGTTCGCCTTCGATCTTGATGGAGTGAGCTTTTGTTATCACTGTGGAGCGCCAGTTTTCATTCTGGGTCCATTGTGTAAATTAATGCTTTGTTTTGAACATTTCTTGGCTGTCGACGTTTTCCATTTTGTGAAGTGTAATACACATATCCCATAGAACGTTTGATCCAATTTTTAGCCGGCCGCGGTTGTCTAGCGGTTCTAGGCGCTCAGTCCGGAGCCGCGCAACTGCTACGGTCGCAGGTTCGAATCATGCCTCGGGCATGGATGTGTGTGATGTCCTTATGTTAGTTAGGTTTAATTAGTTCTAAGTTCTAGGGGACTGATGACCTCAGAAGTTAAGTCGCATAATGCTCAGAACCATTTGTACCATAACTGCCATCTGGTTTCTGTACAAATCGTAAATAGCCTTTCGCTCCCCGTATTTTACCCCTGCCACCTTCAGATTTGAAGGAGAGTATTCCAGTTAACATTATCAAAAGCTTTCTCTGAGTCTACAAATGCTAGAAACGTAGGTTTGCCTTTCCTTAGTCTTTTTTCTAAGATGAGTCGTAAGGTCAGTATTGCCTCACGTGTTCCAATATTTCTACGGAATCCAGACTGATCTTCCCCGAGGTCGGCTTCTACTAGTTGTTCCATTTGTCTGTAAAGAATTCTCGTTAGTATTTTCCAGCTGTGACTTATTAAACTGATAGTTCGGTAATTTTCACATCTTTCAACACCTGCTTTCTTTGGGCTTGGAATTATTATGTTCTTCTTGAAGTCTGAGGATATTTCACCTGTCTCATACATCTTGCTCACCAAATGGTAGAGTTTTGTCAGGACAATTTTTTTTAATCCAATTTTTATGTTGGATCTTCATCACAAAGCTCATTATCTTACATTCCAGATAGCAATTTTATTGACATACTTCCCACCCTTTTTTTAGCTTCATCTTCACTTTGCATAAATCTACAGCTACTAGTAAATTTTCCAAAACTGTCAACTTCAGCCGTAGAAAAAAATACTTTTTAGTCAAGGTATTCCGAGTCCACTTTGAAAGGTTTTGCGAATATGAAGGTTAGAAAAGTATCAATGGCAGTGTTCCAGTGTCGCAGACCCGACGAGGCCATGGACGCAAGTTGTCAACAAAAAAATGGTTCTAAGCACTATGGGACTTAACATCTGTGGTCATCAGTCCCCTAGAACTTAGAACTACTTCAGCCTAACTAACCTAAGGACATCACACATATCCATGCCCGAGGCACGATTCGAACCTGCGACCGTAGCTGTCGCGCGGTTCCGGACTGAGCGCCTAGAACCGCTAGACCACCGCTGCCGGCAGTTGTCAACAAGTCACTGTGCAAGCTGCTGGTGGCTCCGTAATGGTGTGGGCTGTGTTTACATGGAATGGACCGGATCATCTGGCGCAACCGAACCGATCATTGACCGGAAATGGTTACGTTCGGCTACTTGGAGACTATTTCCAGCCCTTCGTGGAGATCACATGGATGACAAAGCGCCAAGTCAGCGGCCCACAATTGTTCGCGATGGTTTGTAGAACATTCTGGGCAGCTAGAGCGAATGATTTGGGCACACGGATCGCCCGACATGAATCCTATCGGACGCTTACGGGAGATAATCGAGAGCTCAGTTCGTGCATAAACTCCTGTATTGGCAACCTTTTCGCAATTATGGACGGCTTTAGAGGCAGCATTGCACAATATTCCTGCAGAGGAATTCCAAGGACTCGTGGAGTCCGTCGCACATCTGGTTGCTACAATACGCCGAGCAAAAAGAAGTCTGACGCGATGTTAGGAGGTTCCCCGTAACCTGTAAAGGTCACCTTAGTGCACGTCCCACTGGAGTAACGCGCAGTATTGAGCGTTGGGACGTTTGTGTCTCAAATGATTCTAGTGCTGCCATGTAGCGAGGTGCTTTCGGAACGTGCGAAGAAGTACTTCGGTCCACGGAATTGGTACAAAGAAGGCTTTGAGTGATCAAGTGGGGAGGTGTGTTTGTAGGTGCCACATTATGTTTGTTTCACAAAAAAAGAGGTCAAATCATCGCCTTCTCCATTCCAAGAATCTGTGAATTGTATTTTCTTACAGGGTGTTTCAAAAATGACCGGTATATTTGAAACGGCAATAAAAACTAAACGAGCAACGATAGAAATACACCGTTTGTTGCAATATGCTTGGGACAACAGTACATTTTCAGGCGGACAAACTTTCGAAATTACAGTAGTTACAATTTTCAACAACAGATGGCGCTGCAAGTGATATGAAATATATAGAAGACAACGCAGTCTGTGGGTGCGCCATTCTGTACGTCGTCTTTCTGCTGTAAGCGTGTGCTGTTCACAACGTGCAAGTGTGCTGTAGACAACATGGTTTATTCCTTAGAACAGAGGATTTTTCTGGTGTTGGAATTCCACCGCCTAGAACACAGTGTTGTTGCAACAAGACGAAGTTTGCAACGGAGATTTAATGTAACCAAAGGACCGAAAAGCGATACAATAAAGGATCTGTTTGAAAAATTTCAACGGACTGGGAACGTGACGGATGAACGTGCTGGAAAGGTAGGGCGACCACGTATGGCAACCACAGAGGGCAACGCACAGCTAGTGCAGCAGGTGATCCTACAGCGGCCTCGGGTTTCCGTTCGCCGTGTTGCAGCTGCGGTCCAAATGACGCTAACGTCCACGTATCGTCTCATGCGCCAGAGTTTACACCTCTATCCATACAAAATTCAAACGCGGCAACCCCTCAGCGCCGCTACCATTGCTGCACGAGAGACATTCGCTAACGATATAGTGCACAGGATTGATGACGGCGATATGCATGTGGGCAGCATTTGGTTTACTGACGAAGCTTATTTTTACCTGGACGGCTTCGTCAGTAAACAGAACTGGCGCATATGGGGAACCGAAAAGCCCCATGTTGCAGTCCCATCGTCCCTGCATCCTCAAAAAGTACTGGTCTGGGCCGCCATTTCTTCCAAAGGAATCATTGGCCCATTTTTCAGATCCGAAACGCTTACTGCATCACGCTATCTGGACATTCTTCGTGAATTTGTGGCGGTACAAACTGCCTTAGACGACACTGCGAACACCTCGTGGTTTATGCAAGATGGTGCCCGGTCACATCGCACGGCCGACGTCTTTAATTTCCTGAATGAATATTTCGATGATCGTGTGATTGCTTTGGGCTATCCGAAACATACAGGAAGCGGCATGGATTGGCCTCCCTATTCGCCAGACATGAACCCCTGTGACTTCTTTCTGTGGGGACACTTGAAAGACCAGGTGTACCGCCAGAATCCAGAAACAATTGAACAGCTGAAGCAGTACATCTCATCTGCATGTGAAGCCATTCCGCCAGACACGTTGTCAAAGGTTTCGGGTAATTTCATTCAGAGACTACGCCATATTATTGCTACGCATGGTGGATATGTGGAAAATATCGTACTATAGAGTTTCCCAGACCGCAGCGCCATCTGTTGTTGAAAATTGTAACTACTGTAATTTCGAAAGTTTGTCTGCCTGAAAATGTACTGTTGTCCCAAGCATATTGCAACAAACGGTGTATTTCTATCGCTGCTCGTTTAGTTTTTATTGCCGTTTCAAATATACCGGTCATTTTTGAAACACCGTGTATATATCACAGACATTGTTCTGAAACATTACTACACATCTCAGTAATTCTGCTAGTAGTGAGCCGTTTATGTCCCAGGCAACTTCATGGAAAGAAAAAAGGTTGGTACGTGACATCTCAAAACATTCTCCAAATGTTATATTCAGAACTTGAGTGCTATATTTTATGTTTTTCATCGTCAGGAGAATAAATGTGTTTCGGTACTGATTTGTTGCACTTTTTTCCATAATTGCGATCGTTACAAAATCATTCTAAAATTAAAAGTTTGTCTATGAAATCGTAGGTTCACATGAATCTACACTGAAGCGTCAAAGAAACTAGTGTAGGCATGCGTATTCAAATACAGAGATATGTAAACAGGCAAAATTCTGCGCTGCGATTGGCAATCCCTATATAAGACAACAGTTGCTAGGTCGGTTGCTGCCGCTACAATGGCAGGTTATCAAGATTTAAGTGAGTTTGAACGTGATGTTATAGTCAGCGCACGAGCGACGTGACACAGCATCTCCGAGGTAGCGATAAAGTGGGGATTTTCCCGTACGACCACTACATGAGCGTACCTTGAATATCAGAATCTGGTAGTTCATCAAATCTCTGACATTGCTGCCGCCGGATAAATAACCTGCAAGAACTAGATCAACGACGACTGAAGAGAATCGGTCAACGTGACAGAAGTGCAACCCTTCATGTTGCATGTACTTCGACTATTACAACGGCAGTCTTATTTCTGTCCAAGTTGTAAATAACTTTCGTGTATATTATCCATGGTACTTTCAGTATTGAATCAAGCGTTGTCAATATGCGGTATTGCAGTAATCAATTTAATTGTCATTACATAGTGTTAATCAGTTAGGACGATTACATCACATCTCACATGTGTGGCGAATGAAATCCTTAATTTAAAAAATGTCGTTCACCCTAGTGCTGCTACCCTCACGCTTACAACATCGTCAACAAGAATCAGGCATGGAATTAAATTAAATAAGTTAGTCTACACTTCACACTGCAACCCGCCAGTATACTTTTGGTCCATCACACAACAACATTATGTGCACAGTCGGACGTTCCAGAAAACGCATCTGCCTTCTGTGATATATTAACTATTGACCTTTCGTTGCAAATCAGTTACTTTTGGTGCTTCGCTTCTTTCAGTGACAGATACGACGAAACACGGGAGAAGGTTGTCCACACAAGCGACACACATCATTTGGCTTTCTCTCTCGCCCCCTCCCCTCCCTTACACGTTAATTCGCTTCCCTTGCGTTCTTAGTAAGACCTCTAAGAAGAAATCTAAGTCAACTGGTCGTGGAAAATTCAATTCCTCCAAAATCATCGTGAAAATTGGTTTTGTTTCTTTTGAAATAAGCAATACAAAGACATTCCTCTGTAACAGAAATAGAGTTTTAAAGTGTTAGATAGCAGCAGAAGAATCTATTATTAATCTTTTAAGGAAATTGTCCAGAGCTTTAAAACCTTTTAGCAGAAGCAAAAAGAATTAGACATGCTGAACTGTTATAGTTTTAATAAAAATGTGAATCTGCTGAACTGAATGGAACGAATGAAAATAAAAATTTATGTTATTCTCTTTGAGTATTTCTTCTTCTTCTTTTATTTTCTGCCATCTTAGGAACACGTTACTTCCGGTCTTAATTCCGTCAGATATTCTTTCTTTCTCGTACTTTGCATGCTTTTTCACCCTATCTTCATGAAGATTTCTTAGCTTAATAACGGAAATTTTTAATTCTGTAATTTCCCAATTACTTCGTTTTCCATAGGGAAGAATGGGACAGAGCTAAAAAAAAATGATCTAATTTTATACTGATGTTTTAAACATAAAATACTCCTTGACTGCGTAAGTTGTGAGTTCCACGTCAAGAAAACTCAATATCGAGTAGTTAAATTTTTGAAAATTTGCATGAAAGAACTTAAAAAGTGCCAGAGCACCACGTGGCATCGACTCGACTAATGTCTGAAGTAGTGCTGGAGAGAACTGACACCATGAATCCTGCAGGGTTGTCCATAATTCCGTAAGAGTACGAGTGGGTTGAGATCTCTTCTGAACAGCACATTGCAAAGCATCCCAGGTATGTTCAGTAATGTCCATGTCTGGGGAGTTTGGTGGCCAGCGAAAGTGTTTAAATTGAGAAGAATGTTCCTGGAGCCACTAGGTAGCAATTCTGGACGTGTGGGGTGTCGCATTGTCCTGCTGGAATTGCCCAAGTCCGTCGGAATGCACAATGGACACGAATGGACGCAGGTGATCAGACAGCATGCATGCATACGTCAGAGACGTACCTAGACGTTTCAGGACTGCCATATCACGCTAGCTGCACACTCCCCACACCATTACAGAGCTTCGACGAGCTTGAACAGCCCCCTACTTACATGCACGGTCCATGGGTTCATGTGGTTGTCTCCATACCCGTACACATCCATTGTCGGTGTTGACGGGCCCAGGCGAGGCGTTAAGCTTTGTGTGGTGCACTCACCAACCGTGCACGAGTGGACTTTCATCTCCGAAAGCTCATATCGATGATATTTCGTTGAATGGTTCGCAAGCTGACACTTGTTGTTGGTCCAGCACTGAAATCTGCAGCAATTTGCGGAAGAGTTGTACTTCTGTCACGGTTAAAAGATTCCCTTCAGTCGTCGTTGGTCCCGTTCTTGCAGGACCTTTTTCTGGCCCCAGCGATTTCGGAGATTTGATGTTCTACCGGTTTCCTGATGTTCATGGCACACTCGTGAAATGGTCCTACAGGAAAATCCCCAGTTCATCGCTACCTCGAAGATACTGTGTCCCACCGCTCGCGCGCTGACTGTAACACCACATTCAATGTCACTTAAATCTTGATAAGCCGTCATTGCAGCAGCCGTAGCCGATGTAACAACTGCGCCAGACACTTGTTGTCTTACACAGACGTTGCCGACCGCAACGCTGTATTCTGCATGTTTACATATAGCTGTATTTGAATACGCATGCCTATACCAGTTTCTTTGGCGCTTCAGTGTATAACTGTTGTTCCAAACCGACAATCAGAGAACTCGTAGGTGGCGATTAAAACGAAACAGCCATGTCGTGAGAGAAGTGCAACTCAGACGGTGCACCTCATGCTGATACGGTAAATTAAAGAATTGTACACCAGAACCAGACAACCCGTTTGCATAATGATATAATACAGGGGCGGGCAGGAATCCTGCACGTGTGCGGTGCACTTGCACGCGTGCAGTTAACAGGTGTTCTGCGTGCACACAGGGGCAAGCTGGCCACCCGCTTACCTCCCCTCCCCACCATACCTTCTGTCCACTCCTTCCTCTGTAATGCGTTTTGTTTTTCTAGCTTGCTTTATTGAGTGATGGAATAAGGTTAGCAGGAGTGCTTGAAATAAATCATGGTTTGAAAGAGTACCTATTAACTACGATACGTTTTATTTAATTATCACAGGTGGAGCTTACAATACGTTTAATATCTGAACAAAATTTCTGCATACAGACAAACGCAAACAGTTACTTAAATTTTCATCACTTATGTTTGCTCTTAACCGAGGCTTATTAATTCAGAAAATGATTTTCCAGCTCTCACTATATTAAGCGCAATTTTATAGCTTGCACGTACCGCTGGGCTATTATTGTTGTCGTCCTGAAAAATTGAAAACAGTGCTCCATAAAATGTTAAATCTGTTAGATGAGAGACATGACGAGAGAAAGTCGCAGATCTCTCGTGACAACGGCAACTAGGACAGATGCATCTAATATCGTCAGGTCGCTCTTCTTAAGCTCAGTCAATTTCCCCATCCGCTCAGAATCCGGACAATAAATTGTACTCGTCCTTGTGAAATTTATTATAATGGCCTTCAATTCTAAACTTCCGCTGACCAGCGAGAATACTGCCACATATTAAACATTTCGAATTTTCACGTCTATGCACAAAGAAAAAATGATTCTCCCATTACTTTTTAAAAGATAGCAAATCTCCACGTCTCCGTTTCCTTGATTCACTCTGCATTTTCCGGTTCTTGAAATACAACGTTAACTACGTAGTGGTCGCTTCGCATCAACGTCCGCGGCTTAGCCTTGTACTACACTGCCGCACCCTGCCGGCTGTCGTCACTGCCACATTCGGCGATTGCACGCGAGCAGCACACGTGCAGCGCTGTGCTCTCACGAGCGGCGTGCAACGTTTGCCCTCCCCTGATATAATATGACAACAGTTTTAGCGAATGATTGAGTTTACTTACATCTTGTATATGAAGGGTGTGTACGCATTTTCCGTTGACGTTAGTCGTGTCGTCCGGGCACCTGGGAGGCAGTGTAATAGCCGCACCAGGCGCTCTTCCGGACGAAGGCGGCAAGTCGACTGCTGCGTGGGACGGCGCCGTACGGTTGTCCGACGTGCTGGCCGCGCTCACGTGGAGCACCATAACGACGCACAGCACGCGCACCGACACACGCATGGTACTAGTTCGCTGCACAGAATAACGTGCTGGCGGCTTAGCGTCTGCCTTTGTAGCCTCAGCTCAACGGAAATAACGTCACGCTAATCTCTGGAAATGTTGCGAGAGAGTGCATTATGCAAATAGAAACCAGTTACGCGGTGACACTACGCAGAACGGTATTCGTCTTTCCGTGTTCCTTTCTCGAAAATGCACAAGGAAAAACCAACAGGCAGCTGAGAATTCAATTACTGTCTATCTTGGAGCAGTGTTTCTGTTTTGGTGTCGTTACGCAATGACTTCGCACAAAGAGAAAGAAAGATGTAACAGACAAACATGTTGATGCAGCTAAGTTGTCGGTAAGGTGGATTACGTAACGTAGACTCCCGTCATGTTCGAGTCTCTCTGCTGGACTCCAGGAGATGACGAGTAACCTCCCGGACGACCTGGTGCGGGGGAGGGGGGGGGGCAGCTGACGTTAGAAGACAGATGGGAACGATATGGATGCCTTTAGCCAGAGACTGGGATCTCTGCGTGGAGAAGAATAGAGGGGAGATTTATCCGGGATGGTTGACGTACGAATCAAATTAGTCAGATTTCTTGCGTGTTTGTGCTTAAAAACCACAAATAATTGGTCGCAAGTTTATTCCTAACTTCTAATGTAGTATGTCGGTTACGATGTCCTACTTTGGAAACTATGCAAGACAAAACGTCGAACGTTCAGCCTTCCGGAGCGGCTTGCTAACTGAAGAGGCCTGTGTTCGATTCATGGCCAAGTCAGAGTTTCACGGCATTCGGAGACTGCGGGAAAAAGTTCAATCTCGGAATTGTCCAAACACCTGTCTCCTGGAATATTCACCACTGCTGCTGAAACATTCTCCCTTCCTGGATAAAAGAAATGCCTGGGAAGCTACTGTAAATGTAACTCTCTGCGTCAGGTCTCTGGACGTCGCTTTGCAAAGTGCTGCATTGCGTTGCCGCTACGCTGGGCTGACCTGGAGCGGTAGGTAGATTTGCAGACGACACGGATGCCGGCTCCGTGCTGCCGCTCGTGCTGGCCACCCCCACACCACCCCTATGCGAGTTCGATCGCCTGCCGTGCAGGTTAGTACGTCATATGTCCGGACAGGACTCGCTGAAGTTCCGGTCATCTTTTGTCACCGGCGTTCAGCCGTATGGAGGGAGGAGGGAGGTGGTCAGGTCGACCCTACGCAGGGGGCAGCGTGTCAGGTAAAACCAGACACGCCAGACGACGCGAGCCACGGTTCGCTGGTGACATCGCTATCCCGTGTGAAAGTGAAGAACAATTACGTGATCTGCTGAATCGAATAAACAGTCTACTGTGCACAGAATATGGACTGAGAATAAAACGAAGTGAGACGAAAGTAATGAGAAGTAGTGCGGTGTTGGAAGAGCGGGAAGGGGGAGGAGGAAAACTCCTCTGTCGCTTCTCAATTGTCTGGAACAAGACCCGCCGTCTAGGGATAGCGTCTTTGATTAGTAATCGTAACGTCATAGATGCCGGGTTTGAAACCCGCCGCCCCTTAAATTTTGATTAATAATCGGAATTTACGACCGAAGACTTCCGGCATGAGAAGTCACCCTCGTTATGCCAACAGCCTTATCAAATAGGACGGACGAGAGGTCACAGGTTCACGGCACTCTCTTGTTCTTGGGGTGGGAAACTCTCCCTAAAGGCCGAATAATCAGCAATGGTCATCGGCAATGTAAAACACTGCATTAAAGATACATAGCGTGTATCCACAGGACATGTGGCCTGTAATTGAAGAAGTGTCATGGTGACCACTCAGCTGGCAAAAGAATCTGGAATAGTCCCCCATTTGGATCTCCGGGACGGGACTGCCAAAGGGGAGGTGACCATGACAAAAAGATTGAATAATCAACGAAACTACAACGTTCTACGAATCGGGGTGTGCAACGTCAGAAGCGTCAACATGGGATCTGAAAACGGAAATGCAAAGGCTCAGTCTAAATATAGTAGGGGTCGGTGAAATAAAATGGAAAGAAGACAAGGATTTTTGGTGTGATGAGTATAGGGTAATATCAACAGCAGGATTCGTTATGAATAGGAAGCTTTGGCAGAGAATGAGTTACTGCGAACAGTTCAATAATAGGGTCGTTCTTATTAGAGTCGACAGCAAACCAATACCGACAACGATAGGTCAGGTATACATGCCGACGTCCCAGGCTGAAAATGAAGAGATAGAGGAAATATATTAGGACATTGAAAAGGTAATACAGTACATAAAAGGAGATCAAAATCTGATAGTCATGGGGGACAGAATGCAGTTGTAGGGGAAGGAGTAGAAGAAAGGGTTACAGGATGATATGGGCTTGGTACTAGGAATGAGAGAGGACAAAGACCAGTTGAGTTCCGCAATAAATTTCAGCTGGTAATAGCGAATACTCTGTTCCAGAATCACAAGAGGAGGAGGTATATTTGGAAAAGACCGGGCGGTACGGAAGGATTTCAGTTGTTATACCATTGTGAGACAGAAATTCCGAAATCAGATACTGGATTGTAAGGCGTACCCACGAGCAGATATAGAGTGAGATCACAATTTTGTAGTGATGAAGAGTAGGTTGAAGTTTAAACGAATAGTGAGAAAGAATCAATATGCAAAGAAGTACTAATGGACATCTCTAAAACGGGCAATCACAGAAGTTGGAAAGAAAAACATAGGTACAAAGAAGGTAACTGCGAAGAAGCCATGGGTAACAGAAGAAATACTTCAGTTGATCGATGAAGGGAGGTAGTTCAAACATGATCAGGGAAATTCAGTAATGCAGAAATACAAGTCGCTGAATAATCAAATAAATAAGAAGTGTACGGAAACTAAGACGAAATGGCTGCATGAAAAATGTGAAGAAATCGAAAAAGAAATGATTATCGGAATAACTGATGAAGCATATAGGAAGGTCAAAACGACGTTCGGTGAAATTAAAAGCAAGGGTGGTAAACATTAAGAGTGCAACGGGAATTCCACTGTTAAATGCAGAGGAGAGAGCTGATAGGTGGAAAGAATACATAGAAAGTCTCTATGAGGGGGAAGATTTATCTGATGTGACAGAAGAAGAAACAGGAGACGATTTAGAAGAGACAGAGGATCCAGTATTAGAATCGGAATTTAAAAGAGCTTTAGAGGACTTAAGAATCAAATAAGGCAGATGGGATAGATAACATTCCATCAGAAATTCTAGAATCAATGGGGGAAGTGGCAACCAAACGACTGTTCACGTTTATTTGTGGAATGTATGTGTCTGGCGACATACGGTCTGACTTTCGGAAAAATATAATCCACTCATTTCCGAAGACTACAAGAGCTGGCAAGTGCGAGAATTATGGCACAATCAGTTTAACAGCTCATGCATCCAAGTTGCTGGAAAGAATAATATACAGAAGAATGGAAAAGAAAATTGAGGATGTGTTAGATGACGAACAGTTTGGCTTCAGAAAAGGTAAAGGCACCAGAGAGGCAATTCTGACGTTGCGATTGATAATGGAAGCAAGACTAAAGAAAATTCAAGACACGTTCAACTGAAGTATTTCTTCTGTTACTCATGGCTTCTTCGCAGTTACCTTCTTTGTACCTATGTTTTTCTTTCCAACTTCTGTGATTGCCCGTTTTAGAGATGTCCATTCCTCTTTAACTGTACTGCCTACTGAGCTATTCCTCACTGCTGTATTGGAAGAAGCGTTCTGCAGTGTAAAATGGTGCAAGATGTCTAAATTCTGAGAATAACAGGGGTAAGATAGGGGTAATACACAATATTTAGAAGAGCCAGCAGGGAATAATACACTCCTGGAAATGGAAAAAAGAACACATTGACACCGGTGTGTCAGACCCACCATACTTGCTCCGGACACTGCGAGAGGGCTGTACAAGCAATGATCACACGCACGGCACAGCGGACACACCAGGAACCGCAGTGTTGGCCGTCGAATGGCGCTAGCTGCGCAGCATTTGTGCACCGCCGCCGTCAGTGTCAGCCAGTTTGCCGTGGCATACGGAGCTCCATCGCAGTCTTTAACACTGGTAGCATGCCGCGACAGCGTGGACGTGAACCGTATGTGCAGTTGACGGACTTTGAGCGAGGGCGTATAGTGGGCATGCGGGAGGCCGGGTGGACGTACCGCCGAATTGCTCAACACGTGGGGCGTGAGGTCTCCACAGTACATCGATGTTGTCGCCAGTGGTCGGCGGAAGGAGCACGTGCCCGTCGACCTGGGACCGGACCGCAGCGACGCACGGATGCACGCCAAGACCGTAGGATCCTACGCAGTGCCGTAGGGGACCGTACCGCCACTTCCCAGCAAATTAGGGACACTGTTGCTCCTGGGGTATCGGCGAGGACCATTCGCAAGCGTCTCCATGAAGCTGGGCTACGGTCCCGCACACCGTTAGGCCGTCTTCCGCTCACGCCCCAACATCGTGCAGCCCGCCTCCAGTGGTGTCGCGACAGGCGTGAATGGAGGGACGAATGGAGACGTGTCGTCTTCAGCGATGAGAGTCGCTTCTGCCTTGGTGCCAATGATGGTCGTATGCGTGTTTGGCGCCATGCAGGTGAGCGCCACAATCAGGACTGCATACGACCGAGGCACACAGGGCCAACACCCTGCATCATGGTGTGGGGAGCGATCTCCTACACTGGCCGTACACCACTGGTGATCGTCGAGGGGACACTGAATAGTGCACGGTACATCCAAACCGTCATCGAACCCATCGTTCTACCATTCCTAGACCGGCAAGGGAACTTGCTGTTCCAACAGGACAATGCACGTCCGCATGTATCCCGTGCCACCCAACGTGCTCTAGAAGGTGTAAGTCAACTACCCTGGCCAGCAAGATCTCCGGATCTGTCACCCATTGAGCATGTTTGGGACTGGATGAAGCGTCGTCTCACGCGGTCTGCACGTCCAGCACGAACGCTGGTCCAGCTGAGGCGCCAGGTGGAAATGGCATGGCAAGCCGTTCCACAGGACTACATCCAGCATCTCTACGATCGTCTCCATGGGAGAATAGCAGCCTGCATTGCTGCGAAAGGTGGATATACACTGTACTAGTGCCGACATTGTGCATGCTGTGTTGCCTGTGTCTATGTGTCTGTGGTTCTGTCAGTGTGATCATGTGATGTATCTGATCCCAGGAATGTGCCAATAAAGTTTCCCCTTCCGGGGACAATGAATTCACGGTGTTCTTATTTCCATTTCCAGGAGTGTATTATTAGTGAGAACGTCAAAGTGTCTGAAAAAGGACATCTTCTAGCCACCATGAGGTGCAAAAAATGATTCAAATGGCTCTGAGCACTATGGGACGTAACAGCTGAGGTCATCAGTCCCCTAGAACTTAGAACTACTGAAACCCAACCAACCTAAGGACATCACACAAACCCATGCCCGAAGCAGGATTCGAACCTGCGACCGTATCGGTTGCGCGGTTCCAGACTGAAGCGCCTAAAACCGCTCGGCCACATCGGACGGCGCACTATGGGTCTTAACAACTGAGGTCATCAGTCCTCTAGAACTCAGAACTACTTAAACCTAACTAACATAAGGACATCACACACATCCATGCCCGAGGCAGGATTCGAGCCTGCGACCGTAGCAGTCGCGCGGTTCCGGACTGAAGCGCCTAGAACCGCTCGGCCACCACGGCCGGCCATGAGCTGCACTTAAAATGTTTTAGCCATGCCGATATTGGGGTGTGTAATCCGCCTTCAGTGGCATCTGATACAAAGGAAAAAACAACTGTACTTGTATATACATCAATTTCTACAAATATGACAACTATATACATAATAGCAAAAACATGTCTACTTAGATTCTGTGTCTCTGTATCAATGACATGTTTGTCAGTTATAAATTCTTTATGACGTTCAGCTTGATGAGCATCTAGAAGGCAAACAACCATTTTATACATAGAACCTAGTGATAACCACATTTACCTTGATACGTTAGGGTATGAAATCTTTCCTACCTCACAGCACACACGTTTCCGTGTACGTTACTGTTGTCAGCTTCTAGGCAACGACACATGTTGACAACATCTGACATATGGTGTAAACGTATGATATCACCTTCACCATACAGCGTGAAGACAACGATACTTTTAATTTTTTGGACCTAAAGACTAAAATACAAGGGGATAGCCATCTTTTCAAGATATTCCGGAGAGTCACTACATCTGATTACATAAGTCACAACAGTTCTTGCCATCCACGATCCCGTAAATAGGCATATTCGCACTTATCGATTGACAGATTCATCAGCCAGCTTTTAAAAGGGTGAATATTAATGCTGAATTACACACACTGTAGAAGGTAGCAGCTAATAATCTATAAGGAATTATACATAGAAAAACAGAAAAAAACAAACTAAGATAGAAATTAGATGACATTACAAAAGTCTGACAAAAAAGATAAATTTACAACCTTACCATAATGGGGTCACATTTCGATAAATTAAGTCGTTCATTTCGAAAAACTAGGTCGCAAATTAGCTTACGGATACAGTACACTGTAAGATGAGGTATTATACACAATGCTTCCGGCCGGTGTGGCCGACCGGCTCTAGCCGCTACAGTCTGGAACCGCGCGAACGCTACGGTCGCAGGTTCGAATCCTGCCTTGGGCATGGATGTGTGTGATGTCCTTAGGTTACTTATGTTTAAGTAGTTCTAAGTTCTAGGAAACTGATGACCTCAGCAGTTAAGTCCCACAGTGCTCAGAGCCATTTGCACCATTTTATACACAATTAAGGTTGTTGTTGTTGTTGTTGTCTTCAGTCCTGAGACGGGTTTGATGCAGCTCTCCATGCTATTCTATCCTGTACAAGCCTCTTCATCTCCCAGTACCTACCGCAACCTACAACCTTCAGAATCTGCTTAGTGTATTCATCTCTTGGTCTCCCTCTACGATTTTTACCCTCCACGCTGCCCTCCAACACTAAATTGGTGATCCCTTGATGCCTCAGAACATGTCCTACCAACCTATCCCTTCTTCTACTCAAGTTGTGCCACGAACTTCTCTTCTCCCCAGTCCTATTCTGTACTTCCTCATTAGTTAAGTGATCTACCCATCTAATCTTCAGCATTCTTCTGTAGCACCACATTTCAAAAGCTTCTATTCTCTTCTTGTCAAAACTATTCATCGTCCATGTTTCACTTCCATACATGGCTACACTCCATACAAATACTTTCAGAAATGACTTCCTGACACTTAAATCTATACTCGATGTTAACAAATTTCTCTTCTTTAGAAACGCTTTCCTTGCGATTGCCAGTCTACATTTTATATCCTCTCTACTTCGACCATCATCAGTTATTTAGCTCCCCAAATAAAAAAACTCCTTTACTACTTTAAGTGTCTCATTTCCTAATCTAATTCCCTCAGCACCATCCGATTTAATTCGACTACATTGCATTATCCTCGTTTTGCTTTTGTTGATGTTCATCTTATATCCTCCTTTCAAGACACTATCCATTCCGTTCAACTGCTCTTCCAAGTCCTTTGCTGTCTCTGACAGAATTACAGAGTCATCGGCAAACCTCAGAGTTTTTATTTCTTCCCCATCGATTTTAATACTTACTGATGTGTTGGCAAATGTGCCAACACCTTGTAGATAGAGGAGGCCGAAATGCACGCTATAATCTAACGCAGACGGGCGTGAGGTCTGGAACAGGATACTTAATGAATGCTATAAAGAAAAGTACGTAGCTGCTGAAATACTTAACTTTTAATCCATCATTTGTATACAACATTCTTGATGATACAAGTGAGACTCTCTATAGAAATGGTTAATGGCGCCTTGCTAGGTCGTAGCCATGGACTTAGCTGAAGGCTATTCTAACTATCTCTCGGCAAATGAGTGAAAGGCTTCGTTAGTGTAGTCGCTAGCAAAGTCGTCGTACAACTGGACCGAGTGCTAGTACGTCTCTCTAGACCTGCCGTGTGGTGGCGCTCGGTCTGCAATTACTGACAGTGGCGACACGCGGGTCCGACATGTACTAATGGACCGTGGCCGATTTAAAGCTACCACCTAGCAAATGTGGTGTCTGGCGGTGACACCACACTTACTCCGAATTTTTCCTTTGTTTCCTTCACTGCTTGCTCAATATACAGATTGAGTAACATCGGGGAGAGGCTACAACCCTGTCTCACTCCCTTCCCAACCACTGCTTCCCTTTCATGTCCCTCGACTCTTATAACTGCCATCTGGTTTCTGTACAAATTGTAAATAGCCTTTCGCTCCCTGTATTTTACCCCTCCCACCTTTAGAATTTGAAAGAGAGAATTCCAGTCAACATTGTCAAAAGCTTTCTCTAAGTCTACAAATGCTAGAAACGTAGGTTTGCCCTTCCTTAATCTAGCTTCTAAGATGAGTCGTAGGGTCAGTATTGCCTCAGGTGTTCCAACATTTCTACGGAATCCAAACTGATCTTCCCCGAGGTCGGCTACCACTAGTTTTTTGATTCTTCTGTAAAGAATTCGCGTAAGTATTTTGCAGCTGTGACTTATTAAACTGATAGTTCGCTAATTTTCACATCTGTCAACACCTGCTTTCTTTGGGATTGGAATTATTATATCCTTCTTGAAGTCTGAGGGTATTTCCCCTGTTTCATACATCTTGCTCAACAGCTGGTAGAGTTTTGCCAGGACTGGCTCTCCCAAGGCCGTCAGTAGTTCCAATGGAATGTTGGCTACTCCGGGGGCTTTGTTTCGACTCGGGTCTTTCAGTGCTCTGTCAAACTCTTCATGCTGTATCGTATCTCTCATTTCATCTTCATCTACATCCTATTCCATTTCCATAATATTTTCCTCAAGTACATCGCCCTTGTGTAGACCTTCTATATACTCCTTCCTCCTTTCTGCTTTCCCTTGTTTGCTTACAACTGGGTTTCCATCTGAGCTCTTGATGTTCATGCAAGTGGTTCTCTTATCTCCAAAGTCTCTTTAATTTTCCTGTAGGCAGTATCTATCTTACCCCTAGTGAGATAAGCCTCTACATCCTTACATTTGTCCTGTAGCCATCCCTGCTTAGCCATTTTGCACTTCCTGTCGATCTCATTTTTGAGACGTATGTATTCCTTTTTGCCTGCTTCATTTACTGCATTTTCATATTTTCTCCTTTCGTCAATTAAATTCAATATATCTTCTCTTACCCAAGGATTTCTACTAGCCCTCGTCTTTTTACCTACTTGATCCTCTGCTGCCTTCACTACTTCATCCCTACAAGCTACCCATTCTTCTTCTACTGTATTTCTTTCCCCCATTCCTGTCAATTGTTCCCTTATGCTCTCCCTGAAACTCTCTACAACCTCTGGTTTAGTCAGTGTATCCAGGTCCTATCTCCTTAAATTCCCACCTTTTTGCAGTTTCTTCAGTTTTAATCTACAGGTCATAACCAATAGATTGTGGTCAGAGTCCACATCTGCCCCTGGAAATGTCATACAATTTAAAACCTGGGTCCTAAATCTCTGTCTTACCATTAGATAATCTGTCTGAAACGTGTCAGTATCTCCAGGCTTCTTCCATGTATACAGCCTTCTTTTATGATTCTTGAACCAAGTGTTAGCTATGATTAAGTTGTGCTCTGTGCAAAATTCTACCACGCGGCTTCCTGTTTCATTTCTTAGCCCCAATCCATATTCACCTACTACGTTTCCTTCTCTCCCTTTTCCTACTACGGAATTCCAGTCACCCATGACTATTAAATTTTCGTCTCCCTTCACTATCTGAATAATTTCTTTTATTTCATCATACATTTCTTCAATGTCTTCGTCATCTGCAGAGCTAGTTGACATATAAACTTGTACTACTGTAGTAGGTGTGGGCTTCGTATCTATCTTGGCCACAATAATGCGTTCACTATGCTGTTTGTAGTAGCTTATCCGCATTCCTATTTTCCTATTCATTATTAAGCCTACTCCTACATTACCCCTATTTGATTTTGTGTTTATAACCCTTTAGTCACCTGAACAGAAGTCTTGTTCCTCCTGCCACAGAACTTCATTAATTCCCACTATATCTAACTTTACCCTATCCATTTCCCTTTTTAAATTTTCTAACCTACCTGCCCGATTAAGGGATCTGACATTCAACGCTCCCATCCGTAGAACCCCAGTTTTTTTTCTCCTGATAACGACATCCTCTTGAGTAGTCGCCGCCCAGAGATCCGAATGGGGGACTATTTCACCTCCGGAATATTTTACCCAAAAGGACGCCATCATCATTTAACCATACGGTAAAGCTGCATGCCATCGTGAAAAATTACGGCTGTAGTTTCCCCTTGCTTTCAGCCGTTCACAGTACCAGCACAGCAAGGCCGTTTTGGTTAGTGTTACAAGGCCAGATCAGTCAATCATCCAGACTGTTGCACTTGCAACTACTGAAAAAGGCTGCTGCCCCTCTTCGGGAACCACACGTTTATCTGGCCTCTCAACAGATACCCCTCCGTTGTGGTTGCACCTACTGTAGGGCTATCTGTATCGCTGAGGCACGCAAGCCTCCCCACCAACGGCAAGGTCCATGGTTCATGGGGGTGGGTGGGTGGGGGGGGGGATAATGCAGGTAAGAACTAGTATAGGCATGCGTATAAAAATACAGACATATGTAAACAGACAAGACAATAAGTGTCTGGCGCAGTTGTTAGATCGGTTACTGCTGCTACAATGGGAGACCGTCAAGATTTAAGTGACTTTGAACGTGGTGTTATAGCCGGTGTACGAGCGATGGGACGCAGCATCTCCGAGGTAGCAGTGAAGTGGGTATTTTCTCGTACGACCATTTCACGAGTGTACCGTGAATATCAGGAATCCGGTAAAACATCAAATCTTCGACATCACTGCGGCTGGTGAAAGATCCTGCAAGATCGGGACCAACGGCGAGTGAAGTGAATCATTCAACGTGACAGAAGTGCAACCATTCCGAAAATTGCTGCTGATTTCAATGCTGGGCCATCAACAAGTGTTCGCGTGCGAACCGTTCAACGATTCAACGAAACATCATCGATATGGGCTTTCGGAGCCGAAGGTTCAAAAATGGTTCAAATGGCTCTGAGCACTATGGGACTTAACATCTACGGTCATCAGTCCCCTAGAACTTAGAACTACTTAAACCTAACTAACCTAAGGACAGCACACAACACCCAGCCATCACGAGGCAGCCCATTCGTGTACCGTTGATGACTCCACGACACAAAGCTTTACTCCTCGCCTGGGACGTCAACACCGACATTGGACTGTTGATGACCGGAAACATGTTGCCTGGTCGGACGAGCCTAGTTTCAAATTAGATCGAGCGGATGGGCAGGTTCGGATATGGAGACAACCTCAAGAATCCATGGACTCTGCATGCCAGCAGGGGCCTGTTCAAGCTGGTGGACGCTCTGTAATGGTGTGGGGCGTGTGCAGCTAGCGTGATATGAGAGCCCTGAAACGTCTAGATACGACTCTGACAGGTGACACGTACGTATGCATCCTGTGTGATCACCTGCATCCACTCGTGTCCATTGTGCATTCCGACGGACTTGGGCAATTCCAGCAGGATAATGCGACACCGTCCAGAATTGCTACAGAGTGGCTCCAGGAACACTCTTGTGAGTTTAAACACTTCCGCTGGCCACCAGTCTCCCCAGACATGATCGATATTGAGCGTATCTGGGAAGCAGTGCAACGTGCTGTTCAGAAGAGGTCTCCGCCCCTCTTGTATGCTTGCGGATATATGGACAGCCCTGTAGAATTAATAGTGTCAATACCCTCCAGCACTACTTCAGACATTAGTCGGGTCCATGTCATTCTTCGGCACTTGTACGTGCTTGCGGGGGTCGTACACGATGTTAGGCAGGTGTACACGTTTCTTTGGGTCTTCAGTGTGTAACTCGTCATGTGTATAAAATAACGAGTAATGAATGTGATAAATTTTATGTCGAATCATCAGGCAGAGACTGAAAATCGAGATTTAGAGAACATATTAGAGCTTGTGAAGCCACCTTTTCAGCATTCAGAGCTAATTTAAGAGAATACAAACGTTCTTCTAATGATGTCAATAAAAACGTCACCATTCTTTGTAAAGCAGAAGAACACCCATATGCAAAACAAACTGAATACACAGTTATGTTGTGTTAACCAGGGACCTAGAAACGACGGAGAGGCTCCGTCCCCGCTGCAGTCGCAGTGGTCCACAACCCCACGACGACTACCGCAGTCCAGTTCACCCCTCCGCCGCCCCACAGCGAACCCAGGGTTATTGTGCGTTTCGGCCCCCGGTGGACCCCCCAGGGAACGTCTCACACCAGGCGAGTGTAATCCTTATGTTTGCGTGGTAGAGTAATGGTGGTGTACGTGTACGTGGAGAACTTGTTTGCGCAGGCATTCGCCGACATAGTGTAGCTGAGGCGGAAAAAGGGGAACCAGTCCGCGTCCGCCGAAGCAGATGGAAAACCGCCTAAAAACCATCCACAGACTGGCCGGCTCACTGGACCTCGGCACAAATCCGCCGGGCGGATTCGTGCCGGGGACCAGCGCTCCTTCCCGCCCGGAAAGACGTGCGCTAGACCGCTCGGGAATACTCAGTTAATGAACGAAAAGACTGACGGATTAAGATGTATATACAACAACAGCATTTCACCCTTTTAAGTTCGGTTTGGAGTCTCTCCATATGCTGCCTGTAAAACTGACTGATTTGACGTGACACGTTGGGTTATCTTGGAATTTTATATCTGTTGCAGATCCTACCCACACATTGTCAAAACACAAAAAAGAACACACATTTAAATTTCTATAAGAAATGTTTATATCTGCTAATTGCGTACTTTGTTTACGTTCCATGTTACAAACGTTGCTCAATGTGATGAGCTTCTGCATCCACGATAGCCTGGAAGTTTACACCGATACCAGTGCCCAGCTGTTCGCAGCACTTTTAGGATGGTGGACCGTGGAACGTTCGGCTGTCGCGACACACCTCGTGCATCGCTTGAAAATAGCACATTGCGGCCGGCCGGAGTGGCCGAGCGGTTCTAGGCGCTACAGTCTGGAACCGCGAGACCGCTACGGTCGCAGGTTCGAATCCTGCTTCGGGCATGGATGTGTGTGATGTCCTTAGGTTAGTTAGGTTTAAGTAGTTCTAAGTTCTAGGGGACTGATGACCACAGCAGTCAAGTCCCACAGTGCTCAGAGCCATTTGAACCATTTTTAGCACATTACGTCCAGCATTCTCAGCCATGGCAACGTAAGTTCTTGAGCAATTTGTGGCAAGACTGGGCGTCAGCCTCTCTCTCAGGAGCAATTCCCAAATCGCCAGTTAATTCGAGCTTCCAAATCGTGTTCTTCAGCCCCGGTGCGGAAAGAAGAGCTTTCTATATTCCTTTAATGCGTTGATACTAGCGAACAGTAGCAGCTCTATTGCTGTTGTTTGGACAAAACATCTCTACGAGTTAAGCCCTGCTCGACTTGTCCATATTTGTGTTGACTGGCTGTGTTCCAACCCTACGTCGCCGTACCAGTACTGGCACCTATCGGCAAGTCATGACACTACAATACGCAAATCCTGCAGCGCATAGTCTGAACATCAGTCCTATAAAGTTGGGCATCTACAGGGTGTTACAAAAAGGTACGGCCAAACTTTCAGGAAACATTCCTCACACACAAAGAAAGAAAATATGTTATGTGGACATGTGTCCGGAAACGCTTACTTTCCATGTTAGAGCTCATTTTATTACTTCTCTTCAAATCACGTTAATCATGGAATGGAAACACACAGCAACAGAACGTACCAGCGCGACTTCAAACACTTTGTCACAAGAAATGTTCAAAATGTCATCCGTTAGCGAGGATACATGCATCCACCTTCCGTCGCATGGAATCCCTGATGCGCTGATGCAGCCCTGGAGAATGGCGTATTGTATCACAGCCATCCACAATACGAGCACGAAGAGTCTCTACATTTGGCACCGGGGCTGCGTAGACAAGAGCTTTCAAATGCCCCCATAAATGAAAGTCAAGAGGGTTGAGGTCAGGAGAGCGTGGAGGCCATGGAATTGGTCCGCCTCTGCCATTCCATCGGTCACCGAATCTGTTGTTGAGAAGCGTACGAACACTTCGACTGACATGTGCAGGAGCTCCATCGTGCATGAACCACATGTTGTGTCGTACTTGTAAAGGCACATGTTCTAGCAGCACAGGTAGAGTATCCCGTATGAAATCATGATAACGTGCTCCATTGAGCGTAGGTGGAAGAACAAACTAAAATGAGCTCTAACATGAAAATTAAGCGTTTCCGGACACTTGTCCACATAACATATTTTCTTTCTTTGTGTGTGAGGAATGTTTCCTGAAAGTTTAGCCGTACCTTTTTGTAACACCCTGTATACAGTCCGTCTGCATTGGCTCCAGTAGCGAAAGTTTAATTGTAACCACCTGTGGCGAGGCGGGGTTTTACTCTGCTGTGCAGGGTACATATTAGAAATCACCAACCTCAGAATGGCCCTCCACTCGGCAACATAGATACTTACAAGATGACGTAAAAGCGTTGATAAAAAATACCATCTAATATCTACAATTACTGAGGCCACACAACTCCAGTAATGAAATAAAGTTGTGTAGAAAAACTGTCACTAAAAAGTTTATCGGGCAGTAAGAAAATCGGTTGGCTTTTGGAAAATAATGTCGGAAATTTCCACACAAAATGTTTATTTTGTCTATATAACCAAAGAAACGGTACTACTCAGTCTACATTTAAACTATTGGTTATTTTCGTCAAGTTCACAATTCATACACTCATTTCGCACTCACAGCAGCCAGAAATCTGTCCAAATCCCACCCGAGTTAAACAACGTTTCCACAATCATTAATTCCACCACTAACATGAGTTACTACATTCGGTACTTCTGGTGGATTTCAAAAAAGAAATTGCTCGCCAAATATGCTCAGTGGTTGAATATTGAAACATGCCACGCGGATACTACGATACCAAATTTTCACACGCGAATACCATTCCAACAATACAGTTCTAAAACTTCCAAACTTCACAAAACTGTCCGTAACTACATCAGCGTTAGTCACGACACGTATCAAACGCGAGGAACTCAGTATTCCTTCATTTTACTCTTTACTTTGACTCGCACTAGTAACATGACCGTCCGCGTTCAAAGCTGGCGAGAGACTCCCCTCTTGTGGTCCCAGTCCCAGTGTAACTATCAGGTAGCGAGCGGGAACCTTCACAATTCTCATTGGCTAACCATACTCGCTGCCAATCAGAATGCTCGCTCATGATGATACTCGCACCAAAACTGGCCTTCACCAATCCTTACATACAGACACATCTACGTCATTCTGGTATACAAATATTAAAGTAATGTTTAATAAACGAAAACGAAAAGGCAATAAATCTGAAAATATCCTTTAGATACAAATAATACTCGAGCTGACTTTCTGGCTGCACTGTTACAAAAACAATGACATCTAGACATATGTAATCAGCAAAATGTGTATATTCCCTATGAACATTTTCCCACCACAGGCTTGCGTAACTCTTGCAGGTTACGTAAGACGGTATATAATGCAACATTAAAATTTGACGAATGACGTACACACTCTCATTCACTCAAATATACTTCCACAACAATCTTACACACCAATAATAATTTTGTCTGATTATTATATTACGAAAATGGAAAATAATTGAAGTTTTAATATGAAAATCTCAATTAATTAATTCTGCACCCTGCGAGTTCCGTTTATGTTTTTAGACAATACCAAAGGGTAAACTACTATATTTTCTAACTGAATTTAGTTTCCCAAGTGCCGGTTTTTTACTTTTTTAGCAATTCTTTTTTTTATCTCTGAAACTATGATAGTTATAAAGCTGAAATTTGGATACAATCTTCTCCTGATTGTCAAAAGATAGTGTACCCATTTTGAAAATGACTGAATAATATTTAATATCATTTATTTGCGTTCTTATACGTGGAGAATGTACGCGTCCAGTAAGAAACATTGGATAGGTTTCCCACGGCAGGTAGTGACAGATGCGCGTGTGTCTCCCGGTTAGGCCAGCAGATGTCAGCCCCCGAAGTTACATGCAGCTAGCTATCCTAAAACAAACGTTCCCTCGGAACAAACTTGCGACGCTACACACACTGTAGACTCTTCAGCTTGTTAGTTCCATGTTTGCACTATACGACAATTAAGGAACATCTGATCAAGAATTGTCACTGCCTAACACTGTATAGCAGTAAGATATACAAAAACATTGGTATCGTGCGGCAGGACGGATTTCATGTCCTATTGTGTTAACGTAGACAAGGTTGTAATTGTGTTCTAGGTATCCACATCTGTTTGAAACGTAAGCCTCGCCATCTGTTCCTGTTTCCTCACCGTCTGCCTGTGTTCACTCTGGCCCAGGCCTCTCCTCTTTTCCGAACTCACTCCTCCGCATCTTACAGCCATCTGTTCCTTGGTCTTCCTCGCGTCGTTACCTTCGCGTCTCCAGTTCGCGCACCTTCTTGGAACTCCTCTTGTTTTCCGTTCCCTTTAAGTGCCCATGGTGTCTTAGCTTCGATGTTTCTGCTCTGCTCTGCAAGTGTTCCTCTTTCAGTATTTTCCTTGCCCTCTCATCCCTCATCCTATCTGTCCTTGTCCTTCCTATCCTCCTCCTGAGGAACATCATTTCACATGCATGTAAGTTTACATCTCTTTGCTTCGTTACCCACGTTCCAGAAGCATGTGTCACTATTAAGATATAGTGATTTCTGTATATGACTTCTTGTGGAACGTCTTTATTCCAAACGACGGTCTTAACACTTAGGACGTCACGCTATTGATTTAGAGATATGTAATGTAAGTAGACTGATGTTTCTTCTGTTACGTGCACAGTTGTCATGTTGCAGAAACTGATGTACAGGGTGATTATAATTAAAGTTAAACTTTCAAACCGCTGTAGAAATAACACCACTTGTGTCTTTATTCTTCCACTGTGGCGAAATATTCTTGGTTGCGAAGTTGCAGGATTGTATTTTTCAAATATTCCAAAATATATGCAGCACTTATTTAATTTGTACATCACCATATTGTGCAAATCACCACACACACACACACACACACACACACACCAAAAAGTATTTGCCACATGTGAAGTTATCACGAAGATTGCAGATTTACAAATACAACAGTGTCAGAGACGTTCTCTCTCAGAGATATTACCAAGAATATTTCGCCACAGTGGAAGAGTAAACATCGAAAACTGACGATATGTAAAGTGTATCTTGCAAATCATGTGAACAGCCGTCTGATGATATAAACCTGTTACGGTGCTATTTACTTCAATAAAGAGCAGTATTATTGGTGGCTGGTTGCTGTCTTCTTCTTTGTAAGAATCAACCTACATTAACTGATCGAAGTGTTTCCGGGGTCACGTTCAGAATGTGTTGCGCAAGGCGTATCTTCAGTGTTGCTAAGTTTGCAGTCGGAACACTGAACACAACGTCTTTCAGATAGCCCCACAGCCAGAAGTCACACGGATTAAGATCAAGTGATTGGGACGGCCAGGCTGTAGGGAAATGGCGGCTGATAATTCTAGCATTTCCGAAATGGCGCTTCAGCAGCTGCTTAACTGGATTTGCAATGCGCAGAGGTGTGCCATCTCGAATCAAAATGATTCCATGCACACATCCACACTGTTGGAGAGCTGGAATGTAGTGGTTGAGCAAAACACTCATAGCGTTTACCAGTGACGGTAACAAGACCGGGAGTACCTGTCTCTTCGAAAAAATATTGCCCTATGATAAACGATGCCGTAAACCTGTACCACACAGTGACCTTCCCAGGATGAAGTAGTACTGGTTAATTTGCGTGTGGATTTTCCTATGCCCATATTCGACAGCTATATGTATTGACATATCCTGTCAGGTGGAAGTTGGCTTTGTCTGTCCACAAAATCTTCCACAGTTAGTCATTGTCCGCTTCCAAGCGAGCAAGAAATTCTAAAGCAAAGGTCTCTCTTTCTGGCAGGTCAACAGGAAGAAACTCGTGCATGAGAGTAATTTTGAATGGATAGCAATGAACGATGTTTTGTTGGATTTTACGCACCGTGCTCACGAGTATGTCCAATGTTCGGGCAATTCTCCGTGCTGCACTGTAAGTTTATACACCACCACTCGTCTTCTCCTGCACTGCTGTGGCCACTGCCTCTACTGATGTCGAATCAATTTGTTTCCTCCCTCTACCAGGTTGCGCACCAAAAGAACCCGTCTTTTCGAATTTCCTAATCATTTTCTCCAGACTCACGGCAGTCATCGGACCAACGCCTTGTTTCAAACCCTTCAGTGTCCGGAATTTCTGCAGGGCGACGTGTGCACATCCATCATTCTTGTAATACAGCTTTACAAGCAGAGCGTGATTCTGCATTGAGACAGTCATGGCGAACGTCGAAGACGCGAAAGGAGGAAAAGCCATGTACCCGGCGTGTTTAGACAGGGTGTTTCAAAAATGACCGGTATATTTCAAACGGCAATAAAAACTAAACGAGCAGCGATAGAAATACACCGTTTGTTGCAATATGCTTGGGACAACAGTACATTTTCAGGCGGACAAACTTTCGAAATTACAGTAGTTACAATTTTCAACAACAGATGGCGCTGCAAGTGATGTGAAAGATATAGAAGACAACGCAGTCTGTGGGTGCGCCATTCTGTACGTCGACTTTCTGCTGTAAGCGTGTGCTGTTCACAACATGCAAGTGTGCTGTAGACAACATGGTTTATTCCTTAGAACAGAGGATTTTTCTGGTGTTGGAATTCCACCGCCTAGAACACAGTGTTGTTGCAACAAGACGAAGTTTTCAACGGAGGTTTAATGTAACCAAAGGACCGAAAAGCGATACAATAAAGGATCTGTTTGAAAAATTTCAACGGACTGGGAACGTGACGGATGAACGTGCTGGAAAGGTAGGGCGACCGCGTATGGCAACCACAGAGGGCAACGCGCAGCTAGTGCAGCAGGTGATCCGACAGCGGCCTCGGGTTTCCGTTCGCCGTGTTGCAGCTGCGGTCCAAATGACGCCAACGTCCACGTATCGTCTCATGCGCCAGAGTTTACACCTCTATCCGTACAAAATTCAAACGCGGCAACCCCTCAGCGCCGCTACCATTGCTGCATGAGAGACATTCGCTAACGATATAGTGCACAGGATTGATGACGGCGATATGCATGTGGGCAGCATTTGGTTTACTGATGAAGCTTATTTTTACCTGGACGGCTTCGTCAATAAACAGAACTGGCGCATATGGGGAACCGAAAAGCGCCATGTTGCAGTCCCATCGTCCCTGCATCCTCAAAAAGTACTGGTCTGCGCCGCCATTTCTTCCAAAGGAATCATTGGCCCATTTTTCAGATCCGAAACGATTACTGCATCACGCTATCTGGACATTCTTCGTGAATTTGTGGCGGTACAAACTGCCTTAGACGACACTGCGAACACCTCGTGGTTTATGCAAGATGGTGCCCGGCCATATCGCACGGCCGACGTCTTTAATTTCCTGAATGAATATTTCGATGATTGTGTGATTGCTTCGGGCTATCCGAAACATACAGGAGGCGGCGTGGATTGGCCTCCCTATTCGACAGACATGAACCCCTGTGACTTCTTTCTGTGGGGACACCTGAAAGACCAGGTGTACCGCCAGAATCCAGAAACAATTGAACAGCTGAAGCAGTTTCAGTGAAACACACGCATGCCTACACCAGTTTCTTTGGCGCTTCAGTGTATAATTGTTGTTCCAAACCGATAATCAGAGAACTCGTAGGTGGCGATTAAAACAAAACAGCCATGTCGTGAGAGAAGTGCAACTCAGACGGTGCACCTCATGCTGATACGGTAAATTAAAGAATTGTACACCAGAACCAGACAACCCGTTTGCATAATTATATAATACAGGGTGATTCAAAAAAAATACCACAACTTTAGGAATTTAAAACTCTGCAACGACAAAAGGCAGAGCTAAGCACTATCTGTCGGCGAATTAAGGGAGCTATAAAGTTTCATTTAGTTGTACATTTGTTCGCTTGAGGCGCTGTTGACTAGGCGTCAGCGTCAGTTGATGCTAAGATGGCGACCGCCTAACAGAAAGCTTTTTGTGTTATTGAGTACGGCAGAAGTGAATCGACGACTGTTGTTCAGCGTGCATTTAGAACGAAGTATGGTGTTAAACATCCTGATAGGTGAAACTTCCTGGCAGATTAAAACTGTGTGCCCGACCGAGACTCGAACTCGGGACCTTTGCCTTTCGCGGGCAAGTGCTCTACCAACTGAGCTACCGAAGCACGACTCACGCCCGGTACTCACAGCTTTACTTCTGCCAGTACCTCGTCTCCTACCTTCCAAACTTTACAGAAGCTCTCCTGCGAACCAGGAAAATCTCATTCTGGATCCTGATAGGTGGTGTATTAAACGTTTGTATAAACAGTTTACAGAAAATGGGTGTTTGTGCAAAGGAAAAAGTTCTGGACGGCCGAGAACGAGTGATGAAAATGTAGCACGCATCCAGCAAACATTTGTTCGCAGCCCAGGAAAATCGACTCGCAGAGAGCTGCAAATTCCACAATCAACTGTATGGAGAGTCCTACGAACTTATCTGTCCGTAACTACCTGAACGTCAACTACCCGAGGCGATGGATCGGCCGCCAGGCAGCCCGTGACAGAGCACTTCATCACTGGCCTCCAAGAAGCCCTGATCTTACCCCCTGCGATTTTTTCTTATGGGGGTATGTTAAGGATATGGTGTTTCGGCCACCTCTCCCAGCCACCATTGATGATTTGAAACGAGAAATAACAGCATCTATCCAAACTGTTACGCCTGATATGCTACAGAGAGTGTGGAACGAGTTGGAGTATTGGGTTGATATTGCTCGAGTGTCTGGAGGGGGCCATATTGAACATCTCTGAACTTGTTTTTCAGTGAAAAAAAACCTTTTTAAATACTCTTTGTATTGATTTATAACAGAAGGTTATATTATGTTTCTTTCATTAAATGCACATTTTTAAAGTTGTGGTATTCTTTTTGAATCACCCTGTATAATAACAGTTTTAGCGAATGTTTGAGTTTACTTACATCTTGTATATGTATGGTGCGTACGCATTTTCCGTTGACGTTAGTCGTGTCGTCCGGGCACCTGGGAGGCAGTTTAATAGCCGAACCAGGCCCTGTTCCGGACGGAGGCGGCAAGTCGACTACTGCGTGGGACGGCGCCGTACGGTTGTCCGACGTACTGGCCGCGCTCACGTGGAGCACCATAATGACGCACAGCACGCGCACCGACACACGCATGGTACTAGTTCGCTGCACAGAATAACGTACTGGCGGCTTAGCGCCTGCCTTTGTAGCCTCAGCTCAACGGAAATAACGTCACGCTAATCTCTGGAAATGTTGCGAGAGAGTGCATTATGCAAATAGAAACCAGCTACGCGGTGACGCTACGCAGAACGGTATTCGTCTTTCCGTGTTCCTTTCTCGAAAATGCACACGGAAAAACCAACAGACAGCTGAGAATTCAATTACTGTCGATCTTGGAGCAGTGTTTCCGTTTTAGTGTCGTTACGCAATGACTTCGCACTAAGAGAAAGAAAGATGTAACAGACAAACATGATGATGCAGTTAAGTTGTCGGTGGGGTGGATTACGTAACGCAGACTCCCGTCATGTTCGAGTCTCTCTGCTGGACTCCAGGAGATGACGAGTGACCTCCCGGACAACCTGGTGGGAGGGGGCAGCTGACGTCACAAGACAGATGGGAGCGATGTGGAGGCTTATAGCGAGAGACTGGTATCTCTGTCTGGAGAAGAACAGAGTGGAGCTTTATCCGGGAGTGGTTGACGTACGAATCAGATTAGTTAGGTTTCTTGCGTGCTTGAGCCGGCCGCGGTGGCCGTGCTGTTCTAGGCGCTTCAGTCCGGAACGGCGGGACGGCTACGGTCGCAGGTTCGAATCCTGCCTCGGGCATGGATGTGTGTGATGTCCTTAGTTTGGTTAGGTTTAAGTAGTCTAAGTTCTAGGGGACTGATGACCTAAGATGTTAAGTCCCATAGTGCTCAGAGCCATTTGAAACATTTTTTGCGTGCTTGAGGTTAAAAACGACAAATAATTTTTTGTAAGTTTATTCCTAATCTTTAATGTAGTATGTGCATTATGATATCCTACTTTGGAAACTATGCAAGACAAAACGGTCTGCTAACTGAAAGGCCCGTGTTCGACTCCTGGCCAAGTCAGAGTTTTACTGCATTTGGAGACAGGGGGATAAAGTTCAATCTCGGAATTGTCCAAACAACTGTCTCCTGGAATATTTACCACTGCTGCTGAAACACTCTGCCTTCCTGGATAAAGGAAATGACTGGGAACCTGCTGTAAACGTAACTCTCTGCGTGAGGTCTCTGGTCGTCACATTTCGAAGTGCTACGTGCCATGTGTGACGTGGTGCCGCTACGCTAGGCTGACTTTGAGTGGTATGGAGGTTTGGAGGTTTGCCGGCTCCATGCTGCCGCTCGTGCTGGCCACCTCCACACCACCCCGATGGGAGTTCGATCGCCTGCTGTGCAGGGTAGTACGTCATATGTCCGGTCAGAACTCGCAGAAATTCCGGTCATCTTTTGTCACCGGTGTCCATCCCTATGGAGGGGGGAGGGAGGTGTTCAGGTCGATCCTACGCAGGGGGTAGCGTGTCAGGTAAAACCAGATACGCCAGACGACGCCAGCCACGGTTCGCTGGTGACATTGCTATCCCGAGCGAAAGTGAAGCACAATTACGTGATCTGCTGAATCGAATAAACAGTCTACTGAGCACAGAATATGGACTGAGAGTAAAATGAAGTGAGACGAAAGTAATGAGAAGTAGTGCGGTGTTGGAAGAGCTGGAAGGAGGAGGAGGAAATCTACACTGTCGTTTCTCAATTGTCTGGAACAAGACTCGCGGTCTAGGGATAGCGTCTTTGATTAGTAATCATAACATCATAGATGCCGGGTTTGAAACCCGCCGCCCCTTAAATTTTGATTAATAATCTGAATTGACGGCCGAAGACTTCCGGCATAAGAAGTCACCCTCGTTATGCCAACGGCCTTATCAAATAGGACGGACGAGCGGTCACAGGTTCACGGCACTCTCTTGTTCGTGGGGTGGGAAACTCTCCCTAAAGGCGGAATAATCAGCAATGATCAACGGCAAGAGGATGCACAAGGCAATGTAAAACACTGCATTCAAGATACACTCCTGGAAATGGAAAAAAGAACACATTGACACTGGTGTGTCAGACCCACCATACTTGCTCCGGACACTGCGAGAGGGCTGTACAAGCAATGATCACACGCACGGCACAGCGGACACACCAGGAACCGCGGTGTTGGCCGTCGAATGGCGCTAGCTGCGCAGCATTTGTGCACCGCCGCCGTCAGTGTCAGCCAGTTTGCCGTGGCATACGGAGCTCCATCGCAGTCTTTAACACTGGTAGCATGCCGCGACGCATACGGTTCACCCGTATGCGCAGTTGACGGACTTTGAGCGAGGGCGTATAGTGGGCATGCGGGAGGCCGGGTGGACGTACCGCCGAATTGCTCAACACGTGGGGCGTGAGGTCTCCACAGTACATCGATGTTGTCGCCAGTGGTCGGCGGAAGGTGCACGTGCCCGTCGACCTGGGACCGGACCGCAGCGACGCACGGATGCACGCCAAGACCGTAGGATCCTACGCAGTGCCGTAGGGGACCGCACCGCCACTTCCCAGCAAATTAGGGACACTGTTGCTCCTGGGGTATCGGTGAGGACCATTCGCAACCGTCTCCATGAAGCTGGGCTACGGTCCCGCACACCGTTAGGCCATCTTCCGCTCACGCCGCATCATCGTGCAGCCCGCCTCCAGTGGTGTCGCGACAGGCGTGAATGGAGGGACGAATGGAGACGTGTCGTCTTCAGCGATGAGAGTCGCTTCTGCCTTCGTGGCAATGATGGTCGTATGCGTGTTTGGCGCAGTGCAGGTGAGCGCCACAATCGGGACTGCATACGACCGAGGCACACAGGGCCAACACCCGGCATCATGGTGTGGGGAGCGATCTCCTACACTGGCCGTACACCACTGGTGATCGTCGAGGGGACACTGAATAGTGCACGGTACATCCAAACCGTCATCGAACCCATTGTTCTACCATTCCTAGACCGGCAAGGGAACTTGCTGTTCCAACAGGACAATACACGTCTGCATGTATCCCGTGCCACCCAACGTGCTCTAGAAGGTGTAAGTCAACTACCCTGGCCAGCAAGATCTCCGGATCTGTCCCCCATTGAGCATGTTTGGGACTGGATGAAGCGTCGTCTCACGCGGTTTGCACGTCCAGCACGAACGCTGGTCCAACTGAGGCGCCAGGTGGAAATGGCATGGCAAGCCGTGCCACAGGACTACATCCAGCATCTCTACGATCGTCTCCATGGGAGAATAGCAGCCTGCATTGCTGCGAAAGGTGGTTATACACTGTACTAGTGCCGACATTGTGCATGCTCTGTTGCCTGTGTCTATGTGCCTGTGGTTCTGTCAGTGTGATCATGTGATGTATATGACCCCAGGAATGTGTCAATAAAGTTTCCCCTTACTGGGACAATGAATTCACGGTGTTCTTATTTCAATTTCCAGGAGTGTACATAGCGTGTATCCAGGACATGTGGCCTGTAATTGAAAAAATATCATGGTGATCACTCAGTTGGCAAAAGATTCTGGAATAGTCCCCCATTCGGATCTCCAAAGGGGAGGTGACCAAGACAAAAAGATTGAATAATCAACGAAACTATAACGTTCTACGAATCGGGGTGTGCAACGTCAGAAGCGTCAACATGCGATATGAAAACGGAAATGCAAAGGCTCAGTCTAAATATAGTAGGGGTCGGTGAAATAAAATGGAAAGAAGACAAGGATTTTTGGTGTGACGAGTATAGGGTAACATCAACAGCAGGATTCGTTATGAATAGGAAGCTTGCGCAGAGAATGAGTTACTGCGAACAGTTCAATAATAGGGTCCCTCTTATTAGAGTCGACAGCAAACCAATACCGACAACGATAGGTCAGGTATACATGCCGACGTCCCAGGCTGAAAATGAAGACATAGAGGAAATGTATTAGGACATTGAAAAGGTAATACAGTACGTAAAAGTAGATCAAAATATGATAGTCATGGGGAACAGAATGCAGTTGTAGGGGAAGGAGTAGAATAAAGGGTTACAGGATGATATGGGCTTGGTACTAGGAATGAGAGAGGACAAAGACCAGTTGACTTCTGCAATAAATTTCAGCTGGTAATAGCGAATACTCTGTTCAAGAATCACAAGAGGAGGAGGTATATTTGGAAAAGACCGGGCGATACGGAAGGATTTCAGTTGTTATACCATTGTCAGACAGAAATTCCGAAATCAGATACTGGATTGTAAGGCGTACCCACGAGCAGATATAGACTGAGATCACAATTTTGTAGTGATGAAGAGTAGGTTGAAGTTTAAGAGAATAGTGAGAAAGAATCAATATGCAAAGAAGCCGGATACGGAAGTACTAAGGAATAACGAGACACGTTTGAAGTTCTCTAAAGCTGTAGATACAGCAGTGAGGAATAGCTCAGTACGCAGTACAGTTAAAGACGAATGGACATCTCTAAAACGGGCAATCACAGAAGTTGGAAAGAAAAACATAGATACAAAGAAAGTAACTGCGAAGAAGCCATGGGTAACAGAAAAAATACTTCAGTTGATCGATGAAGGGAGGTAGTCCAAACATGATAAGGGAAATTCAGTAATGCAGAAATACAAGTCGCTGAATAATAAAATAAATAAGTAGTGTACGGAAACTAAGACGAAATGGCTGTATGAAAAATGTGAAGGAATCGAAAAAGAAATGATTATCGGAATAACTGATGAAGCATATAGGAAGGTCAAAACGACGTTCGGTGAAATTAAAAGCAAGGGTGGTAAACATTAAGAGTGCAACGGGAATTCTACTGTTAAATGCCGAGGAGAGAGCTGATAGGTGGAAAGAATATATAGAAAGTCTCTATGAGGGGGATGATTTATCTGATGTGACAGAAGAAGAAACAGGAGACGATTTAGAAGAGACAGAGGATCCAGTATTAGAATCAGAATTTAAAAGAGCTTTAGAGGACTTAAGAATCAAATAAGGCAGATGGGATGGATAACATTCCATCAGAAATTCTAGAATCAATGGGGGAAGTGGCAACCAAACGACTGTTCACGTTTATTTGTGGAATGTATGTGTCTGGCAACATACGGTCTGACTTTCGGAAAAATATAATCCACTCATTTCCGAAGACTACAAGAGCTGACAAGTGCGAGAATTATGGCACAATCAGTTTAACAGCTCATGCATCCAAGTTGCTGGAAAGAATAATATACAGAAGAATGGAAAAGAAAATTGAGGATGTGTTAGATGACGAACAGTTTGGCTTCAGAAAAGGTAAAGGCACCAGAGAGGCAATTCTGACGTTGCGATTGATAATGGAAGCAAGACTAAAGAAAAATCAAGACACTTTCATAGGATTTGTCGAATTGGAAGAAGCGTTCTACAGTGTAAAATGGTGCAAGATGTCTAAATTCTGAGAATGACAGGGGTAAGATAGGGTTAATATACAATATTTACAAGAGCCAGGAGGGAATAATATGAGTGGACGACCAAGATCGAAGCGCTCGGATTAAAAAGGGTGTAAGACTGGGATGTAGTCTTTCGCCCCTACTGTTCAACCCGTACCTCGAAGAAGCAATGATGGAAATAAAAAAAAGGTTCAGGAGTGGAATTAAAATTCAAGGTGAAAGTACACTCCTGGAAATGGAAAAAGGAACACATTGACACCGGTGTGTCAGACCCACCATACTTGCTCCGGACACTGCGAGAGGGCTGTACAAGCAATGATCACACGCACGGCACAGCGGACACACCAGGAACCGCGGTGTTGGCCGTCGAATGGCGCTAGCTGCGTAGCATTTGTGCACCGCCGCCGTCAGTGTCAGCCAGTTTGCCGTGGCATACGGAGCTCCATTGCAGTCTTTAACACTGGTAGCATGCCGCGACAGCGTGGACGTGAACCGTATGTGCAGTTGACGGACTTTGAGCGAGGGCGTATAGTGGGCATGCGGGAGGCCGGGTGGACGTACCGCCGAATTGCTCAACACGTGGGGCGTGAGGTCTCCACAGTACGTCGATGTTGTCGCCAGTGGTCGGCGGAAGGAGCACGTGCCCGTCGACCTGGGACCGGACCGCAGCGACGCACGGATGCACGCCAAGACCGTAGGATCCTACGCAGTGCCGTAGGGGACCGCACCGCCACTTCCCAGCAAATTAGGGACACTGTTGCTCCTGGGGTATCGGCGAGGACCATTCGCAACCGTCTCCATGAAGCTGGGCTACGGTCCCGCACACCGTTAGGCCGTCTTCCGCTCACGCCCCAACATCGTGCAGCCCGCCTCCAGTGGTGTCGCGACAGGCGTGAATGGAGGGACGGATGGAGACGTGTCGTCTTCAGCGATGAGAGTCGCTTCTGCCTTGGTGCCAATGATGGTCGTATGCGTGTTTGGCGCCGTGCAGGTGAGCGCCACAATCAGGACTGCATACGACCGAGGCACACAGGGCCAACACCCGGCATCATGGTGTGGGGAGCGATCTCCTACACTGGCCGTACACCACTGGTGATCGTCGAGGGGACACTGAATAGTGCACGGTACATCCAAACCGTCATCGAACCCATCGTTCTACCATTCCTAGACCGGCAAGGGAACTTGCTGTTCCAACAGGACAATGCACGTCCGCATGTATCCCGTGCCACCCAACGTGCTCTAGAAGGTGTAAGTCAACTACCCTGGCCAGCAAGATCTCCGGATCTGTCCCCCATTGAGCATGTTTGGGACTGGATGAAGCGTCGTGTCACGCGGTTTGCACGTCCAGCACGAACGCTGGTCCAACTGAGGCGCCAGGTGGAAATGGCATGGCAAGCCGTTCCACAGGACTACATCCAGCATCTCTACGATCGTCTCCATGGGAGAATAGGAGCCTGCACTGCTGCGAAAGGTGGATATACACTGTACTAGTGCCGACATTGTGCATGCTCTGTTGCCTGTGTCTATGTGCCTGTGGTTCTGTCAGTGTGATCATGTGATGTATCTGATCCCAGGAATGTGTCAATAAAGTTTCCCCTTACTGGGACAATGAATTCACGGTGTTCTTATTTCAATTTCCAGGAGTGTATATCAGTGGTAAGGTTTTCTGATGACATTGCTATCCTGAGTGAAAGTGAAGAATAAATAAATGATTTGCTGAATTAAGAATCTAATGAGTACAGAATATGGATTGAGGGTAAATCGAAGGAAGACGAAAGTTATGAGAAGTAGCAACATAAATGAGAACAGTGAGAACCTTTACATCCGGGTTGATGGTCACGAGGTAGATGAAGTTAAGGAATTCTACTACCTAGGTAGCAAAATAACCAAAGACAGACGGAGCAAGGAGGACATCTGAAGAACTGCATGATGTACTGAGTGGAATGGACATTCTAATGAGTATGGAGTATTGGTTGAGAGTAAATCGACGAAAGATGAAAGTAATACGAAGTAGCATCAATGAGAACAGTGAGAAACTTAGCATCAGGATTGGTGGTCACGAAGTAGATGAATTTAAGGAATTCCGCTACCTGGGCAGCAAAATAAGAAGTGACCGACGGAGCAAGGAGCACGTCAAAAGCAGACTAGCACCGGCAAAAAGGGCATTCTTGGCCAAGAGGAGTCTACTAGTATCCTACATAAGCCTTAATTTGAGGAAGAAATTTCTGAGAATGTACGTTTGGAGCACAGCAATGTATGGTAGTGTAACATGGACTCTGGGAAAACCGGAACACTAGAGAATCGAAGCATTGAGATGTGGGGGTTGAAAGGTGGCTACACTGAGCCACAGCGCCAAAAATCGCGCCAGAGAGAGTATTGTTCCGCCGCCTCCACTGGCAGTGCGTGTTGAGAGGTAGTGGCAAGCAGTTCTTCCCGAGAGTTCTTGCCGAGCAGTTGTGGTGGACACAGCTTGTAGTTGAAGTGGGATGAGATGTGGTAGTGCAGGGTGTTGTTCCATGTTTTATGCAGTTATTTGATGGGAGAGATAGCAGATGTTGTTCCAATGGAGATATTGTAATGATCTGAGTGCTTTTCGTCAATATAAATTAAGGTAACTAACTACTGTTCTTTATTTTCTTATCATTTCTGTGTCCTGAATAATGCTTCATTACAGGTTCAGTCAACAAAGCATCTGGCTTGTGTTCTTGTATTAGAGTGTAATTCTGGGTTTCTTACGCAATTATAGTATTTGTAATTTTCCTTTATCACGTCAGTATAATTGCTATTTAAAAATTCTTGTCTTATTGAAGAAGAACCGTGCCAGATGTGCGTTGAGTCATACTACCACATACAGAACGGCTACACTTGTGCTTTGGTTTAGTAGATTTTATAGTTGCTGGGGACTTAATTAATTAACTGTGTTAACGAAAATTTTCATTTCATTCTTTGTTGTCATTCTAAGCAGTCAGATAGCGTAACAATTACTAGTCAGGGCCAGCCGTTTACGATACTTGCGTAATCGGACATACAGCGACAGAAAATTAAAAAGCATTTTCATTTTTCATTTTATTAAGCCCCCATGCACGTGGCGACCGCTGCTTCGGATCGTCCCTTGGAATTCTTCTGATTGTAAAAATAGTAGACAGTAGTATTGTAGTAGTAATTAGTAGTTTAGTAATTGTAGTCTATTTTGAATGTGTAGAGTTGGTAATTGGCATTCTTCTAATGATATTTTTCAAAATTTTTTTTTTTTTTTTGTGTGTGTCTTGTCTACGGGTTTGACAATTTAGTGCAATTATTTTAATTGTTCGATTAATCGTGTTTGAGGGAATCTTTTCATGTAAATTGTATTGTTGGAGATAAAGAGTCATTGTGTGTAATTTTCGTACAGTGACGAGTTTTGTGTTTTGTAAATGATTACGCGATCAATGAAAAAGGCAAAAATGATGAATAGTGAGAATAACGAAATTGTTGACATGGCGAACTCGCCAACACAGGACAACAGTATGATGAATAATGGAGTTGAAAACAATTTAATAAGTCGGGAAGACAGTCCGGAACCATTTCAAAACTTTTCTCAATTAGAAAATTCACAGAATACGAGATTAACGATAGAAGATTCTGAAATAGTATCGAACACAGATAGCTTTACAGCTATGACGAAGGAAACTGGTTTTGCGGGAAATGTTCGGGGCGAAAGGAATTTTGAACTAGTTCATACGGAGCAGTTGATGGGTGCAATATTAAATTTGGGATCTGAATTAAAAACAGTGGCAACACGTTTAGAAACAGAGATGGGAACAATTAAAACTGAGATGGGAACAATTAAAACTGATATGGGAACAATTAAAACTGATATGGGAACAATGGAAACACGGTTAGGATCTGAATTAAAAACAGAGATAGGAACAATTAAAACCGAGATGGGAACTTTGGAAACACGGTTAGATTCACGAATAGGGACATGTTTCAAAAATATGAAAGATGAATTAAAGAAAGAAATTCGAGAAGAGGTACAACCGATTTTGAATGCTCACAATAATAGATTAGTTGCAGTAGAGATTAGACAAAGGGAACAGGATAGAGAACAGGAAGAAAGAGATCGCGTGATAGTACAGAAATTTTCAGAGTTAAATTTACAACGTGCAAAGGATAAGGAAGAAATATTTGAGAGAATCGAGGAATCCGTACCAAATGACAGACTAAATAACCTAACACAACAGTATGAACAGTTAACTACTAAATGCGTTAATACTGAAACGCGAGTCGCGACACTTACGGAAGACGTAAATAAACAGAAAGAACAAATTGGTGACTTATCGGAAAGAGTGGAGGAGATTTCAGATAAATTGACAAATCTTAGTTTAAATGGGGACAGAGATTCAGATGACACAGCTCCATTGCCATTTTCAGAAACCGAAGAGTACCAGAGCATAAATAAACATGTTGAAAATCAGGGAAAATTTAATGAACGCGTGAAAAAGGAATTTGAGGCATTAAAAAAGCAAGTCAAACAAATTGAAGGCGAAATCGTAGGAAAAGACGGCAAAAGAAATTTAGAATCACAGATACCAGAGGGGTTTGAAGAAAATAATTGGTTTCATTTACCGGATGCAACAAGAGAGCGCCAGGCGCGCGAACTTGACAATAATCGGCATTGGGACTGGGACAGACGCGGTAGGTCTTTGTCGCTACGAGGCGAAAACTTTGACTATAAACACTTTTTGACTGTTCGGAAATTTAAGATCTTCCGCAATTCTAAGAATGACATACATCCATGTGCATGGTTAGATCAATTTATGTACGCACTCCCACCAAATTGGCCACTAAGTCACAAACTGGAATTTATGTGTGGATATTTAGAAAACGAACCGGCGACGCGGATGCGCGCACTCATTGGAGATTGTAATAATCTGAATGATTTTTATCATGCATTTTTATCGGCATACTGGTCCGAAAACACACAAGACAGAGTCAAACATAGTCTGATTATGCAGCGTAATTTTAAACAGTCTGAGTTCCGCACGCCGGCAGAATACTTTGAAGACATGATTCGAAAGAATCAGTTCCTTTCCAACCCTTACAGCCCGACTGAATTAATTCGCATTTGTTTAACTAAGCTGCCACAATCCGTAAGACAAATTGCTTTAGCCGGAAGATGTAAAGACGACATTGAGACTTTTAAGACTTTGTTACAAGAACTTGAGTATGACAACGACGATGGGACTTCCTGTAATTTTTTCAGTAACAGTAATTTCAGTAGATTTTCAGAGAAAAGGGATAGTGATCGGAACGGGCGTTATATGGGTAACTTTGAGAATGACAGACGTAACAGACAGGACAATAGATACCAGCCTTATGACAATAACAGACGTTCCAACAGAAATTACACAGACAATTATAGTAACGGTAATTCGTACCGGAATGATCAATCATACGGAAACAGTAATCGGTATTATCAAGACAGAAATTATTCAAACAGTAATAGAAATTCTTACTACAGAAATAATCAGGGTAGTAGATACAACAATAATTTCAGAAGTGACAGTCGAAATTACACAAGAAGTAGTTATGCAGACAGACAGGAAAACAGAAATTTTAATAACAGACACAATCAAGAATTTGTATCTAACAGACAGGAGGGACCTAATTGGCATCCTCCACGTGACAGAACTTCAGAGAGACAAGTGCAAATCGTAGAAATGGATCCGCGAAATGACGCGAATACTCAAAGACGTGACGCAAACAATCGACAATGACTTGCAGCTTCGGCTTCTGGCAGCAATATAGACGGTTCAGAAAGTAATGACACTACGGCTTTACACTACGTACACCTGGAAGACATGAGAGACATTTTGTTAGACGAAAAGGAAAATAATGTAGACGCATTTTTACATCCTGTTATTGAAGTATGTGTGGGTAAGAATAAGTTCACTGCAGTTTTAGATTCTGGGAGCCCGTTGAACGTCATTAGTGAATCAGTTTTTCGTATATGTGAAAGGACTATTACCTGTCCTGTGTTACCTATTTCTAAAACTACAATTCGAGGAGCGATTTCTGGAAAAGGTGTAGAAGTTAAACAACAGACCAACTTAAATTTCAATTGTCAAGGATACGAATTTTTTGCTAATTTTATTATTGTTCCATTACTCAGTACACAAATTATATTAGGTATGGAGTTTCTTAACGCACATAAGGCAATTTTGAACTTTAAAGAGGGAAGTGTGAATTTGACTGTTGCCGGAATGCCGAAATGTTTGAAATTTTTCGAGTGTTTAACTAGATCTGAGTCAGATACAAAATGTTTAAGGTTTCTTACTTCTGATGTTTTCGTTGAGCATTATGACGACAATGTGTTTATTCATGACAATGACAATAGATACAGCGACGCGATGGATGATATAATTAATAGCGAAGAATTAATTAATGAGAAGGTTAAGAAGGCTGAAGTGCCAGATGACGTTGCAAGAGAAGAGCTGCACCACATTTTGACTTCACATGCTACAGTATTTAGTCATCACACAGGAACTATACAAGGCTTACAATATTTATTTAAAGTAAAAGAACACACACCATTTCGCGGGAAAACGTACGCTATTCCTTTGGCTTACAGAGAGAAGGTTAAGAATGAACTTCAGTACATGTTAGATCAGGGCATTATTGAGCCTGCAGTCAGTCCTTATACTAGCCCATTACACGTTGTTCTTAAAAAGGATGGGTCAATTCGTTTGGTTCTAGATTCCAGACAGATAAATAATATCATCGTTCCTGAAACTGACCGCCCACAAAATTTAGATGAACTTCTTCAACATTTTCATGGAATTAAAGTTTTATCCACGATTGATATGCGCGCAAGTTTTTGGCAAATAGAACTCCACCCTGATTGTAGAAAGTATACGGCCTTTTTAGCCTTTGGTAACTGTTACCAGTTTCGGAAATTACCGTTTGGACTTACTGTATCTTCAGCGGCATTCATTCGTAGTTTAAATGAAATTTTACCTGTTTATCTTCGTGACAATATTACTTCATATGTTGACGATATTCTTATTGCTAAACGTTCTTGGAGTGAGCACAACAAAATTTTGGATTCATTGTTACGTATCTTTGCAAGAGTTGGCATTACAGTAAACTTGGAAAAATCTGAATTTGGTCGTTCTCAGGTGAAATTTCTCGGTCACATTATTTCTACAGAAGGTATTCTTCCTGATCCAGAAAAATTAGACGCTATTCGTAATTATGCTGTTCCTACCACAAAACGTGACGTTCGTAGTTTCCTTGGTGTCTGTAATTTTCTGAGACGCTTTGTTAGATTGGACAATTTGGCCACACCTCGTTTATGTGAACTATCCGGAAAGAAATCTAATTGGTGTTGGGATGAGGAAGCTCAGTCAGAATTTGAACAACTTCGTGATGCCTTAGTTGCTGCCCCACTTCTTTCACACCCGGATTTATCTAAAGATTTTTGTTTGGCGATGGACTCATCATACAAAGGACTAGGTGCACATTTATTTCAAGAGATAGAAGAAAACGGCGTTGTAGTCCAGAAAACTATTGCATTTGGAAGTCGTGTTCTCTCTAAATCAGAAAAGAATTATTCGATTACGGAACTTGAAGCTTTGGCTGTTGTTTGGGCTTTTACAAAATTTCGGACATTCTTGTTTGGCAGACATACTAAGGTTTACACCGATCATCGAGCTCTGGAATTTCTTATGTCAACAAAATTAACTCATGGCAGATTGTCACGATGGGCGTTGTACCTACAGGAATTTGATTTTAGTATTGTTTACATACAGGGTTCTTCAAATATTGTTGCTGATGCTTTATCACGTGCACCCATGGGTTTGAAACAAAGTGCTGAAGAGGACTGCAAGGAAAACAATTATTGTTTGATGTATATTCAAGGTGTTGCGTTTGAGAACTTTATTTCGTCTTCGCTCCAGGACATCGCTAAGGAGCAAAATAAGGATCCAATCTGGAAGGACATTAAGGAGAAGTGGAGGAGAAAGGAAAGCGTAGCGATTAGACAGCATTATTTAGTTCGCAATGACATTCTTTTTAAACGAAAATCGGTCGACAACTCTGTTTGGTTAGTTTGTATTCCTGATGAGTGGGTTAATAAGCTGATTTGGTATACGCATTTCAGTTATGCACACTTTGGTCCCAGAAAATGCTTTAATAAATTACGAGAAAATTGCTACTTCAATAATATGGAAAAACGTATTCGATTTGTTCTTGCCAAATGCAAATTATGTCAAAAGGCTAAACCGCCGACAGTTTCTCACAGAGCACCGTTGTTTCCTATCATTCCAGCAAAATTAAAGGACATGGCTGCAGTTGATTTGTTCGGTCCAGTGGTTCGATCTACTAATGGTTTTGCGTACATTTTCGTAGCAGTGGAGTTGGCATCAAAGTATGTGTGTTTTACACCGTTACGCAAAGCAACAGCTCGTTCAGTATCTAATGCTTTCATCAAACATTTTCTTAAAGAAGTGGGTCATGTTGATAAGGTTATATCAGATAATGGATCACAGTTTCGTTCTAAAATTTGGCTTCATACTCTACAGCGTCGTAAAATTAAACCAATCTTCATTTCACTTTTTCACCCCCAATCTAACGCTTCAGAGAGATGGATGAAGGAAATCAATAAATTGTGTCGTCTTTATTGTCATCAGAATCACAGAACTTGGGATCAGTATCTTCATATTTTTCAAAACATTCTGAATGAACTTCCTAACGACTCAACTTCTTTACCGCCTATACTGATATTAAAAAACAAAGCACCGACAAATCGCATTTCTGAAATCGTTCCTTTTCCGCCTTCACGGAAACTGCGGCATTCTGAAGTTGTCAACCTGGCTCTACAAAATATTGCATCTGCGGCTGCTAGAAGAGTGAAATCAGCAAAGCGTCCTGGTCGTTTAAAAATTTTGTCAGTTGGTCAGAAGGTGTTAATTAAGTCTCATCGATTGTCTCACAAAGGAAAAGGCTTGTGTCGGAAATTTTTTCTGCTTTATAACGGTCCATATAGAATTCGCAAAATTATTCATGATAACACTGTCGAAGTAGAAACCCTTAAGTCACGACGCTCTAAGGGAATACATCATATATCTAACGTTAAAATTTTTGTGGAATGATATACTTTTGAAAATTTTTTGTAGAATGACATACCTTTGAGAAACTAACAGTTGTATGTAAACACACGGAGAGTACAAGGATACCGCGCTGTGTTTTGGCGGCGGCGTATACTCAAAGCAACAGTCAAGTCTGCGCGCCACACAGGGCAGTCGTTGACCGCAAACAATCACTTCGTACGTCACGCGCCTACAGCTGATCGAGCGCTCAGTGCGAATGCACTGACAGCCGTAAATAAATACACAGTCTAATTTCTCCGACTAAATTCAGTATAAAGCTATAGTGACTTGTTGAATTCTGTTATTAACATTCAGTATTTTTCAGGATACGGTTCTATAAAATATTTAAGAACTTCAGGTAAATTCTGTGCGTGTCCGACGTTAAGACGACTTGCTATCGAGAAAATTTCAGAAAAAATGTCATTTCAAAGAAGAAAGTAATAAAGTAAAAAAGGTAACTATTAATTGAGTTTATTTTTCAGGTAACATATTTCCACTTAGGTACGTACTTTAGACGTAATTTGCTGCTCGCGATTACGTGATTCATACTTTGTGCTAATTACATGTTCTATGAAATTACTTGTGAAGCGACGTGCTTGCGTACGTTAACTGATTTTGACAATTTTTATTAATGAACTGGATTGTTACTTGTGTATATTATGCATCGCTTGGCTGCACTGCTTTTTCACTGATGTCATATTTTTAATTATGTGCCTGCTGTGCTTATTTATTTAAATTATAATTGTCACCTGATTAATTGTGCTGATGTGGTTAGGTATGTAAGTTATACTTTGTGATTTATCTGCTTGCGCCTTGATGTTTACTTATTTGCTTGCGCCTTCATGTTTATTTATTAGCTTACATATGAACATTTATTTGCTTACGGTTATACGATGCTGATGACCTGTTTATTACGTAAGATATGTTTGCTGCTATGCTTATGGATTACATATTTATACATTTCTGTTTGTTGTCTCAACTACTCTTTAATTTTGTATATAGAAATGCTATTATACTGTGTATGAACATATAGTTTAGGTTACACTATGGTACTAGTTACAGATTGTTCGCTTGGCAGAGCCTCGTTGTAAGATTTGTGCTGCATCCACTTGTTGACATTCTGTTCACTACTGGTATATTTACTCGCTATTGCTTGTTTTGCTTACGCTCAGTGCTTTATATTTTAACATAAGAAAATGAACTGCAGTAATTCGACGAGCGACTTTAGTACAAGAAACGTCATAGAAGTCACATGAGCTGGAGGTTTTATGAAAGCTGTATAAATGTATGCCAATAGGAAGGAAGCTAACGACATGACATACCAACACAGTTATTACACTGCATTTTTCGTGAGCAATTGAAATAGGAAGTGACACTTGACACAAGAAATACTCCACATATTTGCTTCTGTTTGCCATAATTCTTGAAGTGGTGTACACACTGTGAAATATTAGGATCATTCACACTCCGTAATCGTACTTAATTACTGAGAGTTATTCGAACTAAGTCTGTTAGAGGTCATGTATGCATTCTTTGTTTATAATTCATAATGAGTAGAAGATTTTGATCAGATGGATTACACAGAGGTTGTGTGTTGACAGTGTGTCTTCGGATTGTATGGGATGAGGAGGTTTGCATTAGGATTTTATCTGTACTTATTCGAGGAGACTGACTTGAGGAAAGAGTTGTTATGGAAGTGAAATGATATTGGTGCTAAGGTTTATATGTCGACGTATTGAAGAGGTATTATTGAGGTATTGAGATTATATGAAGTTGATTGGAGCGTTAGTGTATAAAAGGTAAAGTAAGTGAGGTGCATATTTTTTTTTTGTTGGTCTATATGGAACAAGGAGGATGAAGATAGCAGACTAGAACACTAAAATGGAAGAAAGATTGTCTACACACACTTTGTTAAATCACTAAGCAGTATGTACTTTTTTTTTGGAGAGAGGAAGCATTGCATATCTTGGCACACTGACAGTTGTTCAGCAACCATACATTTTGATCTGGCTTGGCAAACATTGGTCTTGACATGATGACTTAACAATTATTGACTGTTATACATTGCTGTCACTACTACTTGATACACATGATGAACATGAAATTCGACAGAAGTGGATTCAGACAGTTAACACTATGCAATTACACAGTAGTACTTAATGTGGATGAAAGATGAGTGAGTGTGTTTTGTGTGTTTTCCTTTCCTAATCCTACCCACCTATCTCTTAAATATTATTTTATTTGTTTGTAGTGGCTTGCACTGACACCCATAATTATTAACTGATGTTTGTGTATTTGTAATAGTAATATAACAATTATCTGATATCATTTGTGTGTTGTTATGATTTGTATGTTTAGTGTAAAAGCATTGTAAAAGCATTTGTAAGTGTATTCGAACTATTGTTCATGCTTGAACTGTCTGAGTAGGGATGAAATTATGGACTGTTACTTGTACTGTTTCTACATGATTTGTGCCACTAGGACATGTTTAATTTGTGCTGAGGAACAGTGTGATCAGTGATAGTTGTTTAATGTCATTTGTCGGTGTCTGCACCTACTCAACATTGCTGGGTGCCACTGATGGACTGCTTCTACTGCAATGATGTTACTTCTTGCTGTCTGCACCTACTCAACTTTGCTGGGTGCCACTGATGGACTGCATCTATTGAAATAATGTCACTTGTTGCTGTAGCACCTGTTCAACATTGCTGGGTGCCTCTGATGGAACTGCTTCTACTGAGATGATGTCACTTGTTGCTGTTTGCACCTGTTCCACAATGCTGGGTGCCACTGATGAACTGATTCTACTGAGATGATGTCACCTGTTGCTGTTTGCACCTGTTCCACAATGCTGGGTGCCACTGATGGGACTGCTTCTACTGACATAATGTCACTTGATGGTGTCTGCACCTACTCAACATTGCTGGGTGCCATTGATGGACTGCTTCTACTGAAATGATGTCACTTGTTGCTGTTTGCACCTGTTCCACAATGCTGGGTGCCACTGATGAACTGATTCTACTGAGATGATGTCACCTGTTGCTGTTTGCACCTGTTCCACAATGCTGGGTGCCACTGATGGGACTGCTTCTACTGACATAATGTCACTTGATGGTGTCTGCACCTACTCAACATTGCTGGGTGCCACTGATGGACTGCTTCTACTGAAATGAAGTCACTTCTTGGTGTCTGCACCTGCTAAACATTACTGGGTGCCACTGATGGACTGATTCTACTAAGATGATGTTACCTGTTGCTGTTTGCACCTGTTCCACAATGCTGGGTGCCACTGATGGACTGCTTCTACTGAGATGATGTCACTTGTTGCTGTCAGCACCTATTCAACAGTGCTGGGTGCTACTGCTGGAACTGTGAACTACTTGTTGTGAATATTTGTATTAACTGATTTTTTGTGTATTACTGTTTGTGAAAAGTTATAAGACTGCTCATATTCGTCATTGCTGACGTTATCGATTGAATTGTTTAACCACATGATATTTCTGTAAACTATTATGTAAAGTCACATGTATGAAAGAATTTGTATTGCTTAGTGTATTTAATTAGGCTATTGAAAGGTCAGTGCAAAGCCAAAATTTTATCTAGTTATATGATTTTTACGTATTAATATTATCTTTAATTTTGTCTGTATTTTTTTTGACGAATTTGGTGGTATTTTCACCACCAATGCTGGCAAAAATACCATCAAATTCTAGCCCGTGGAGGAAGGGCATATGAAAGGTGGCTACACTGAGCCACAGCGCCAAAAATCGCGCCAGAGAGAGTATTGTTCCGCCGCCTCCACTGGCAGTGCGTGTTGAGAGGTAGTGGCAAGCAGTTCTTCCCGAGAGTTCTTGCCGAGCAGTTGTGGTGGACACAGCTTGTAGTTGAAGTGGGATGAGATGTGGTAGTGCAGAGTGTTGTTCCATGTTTTATGCAGTTATTTGATGGGAGAGATAGCAGATGTTGTTCCAATGGAGATATTGTAATGATCTGAGTGCTTTTCGTCAATATAAATTAAGGTAACTAACTACTGTTCTTTATTTTCTTATCATTTCTGTGTCCTGAATAATGCTTCATTACAGGTTCAGTCAACAAAGCATCTGGCTTGTGTTCTTGTATTAGAGTGTAATTCTGGGTTTCTTACGCAATTATAGTATTTGTAATTTTCCTTTATCACGTCAGTATAATTGCTATTTAAAAATTCTTGTCTTATTGAAGAAGAACCGTGCCAGATGTGCGTTGAGTCATACTACCACATACAGAACAGCTACACTTGTGCTTTGGTTTAGTAGATTTTATAGTTGCTGGGGACTTAATTAATTAACTGTGTTAACGAAAATTTTCATTTCATTCTTTGTTGTCATTCTAAGCAGTCAGATAGCGTAACAATTACTAGTCAGGGCCAGCCGTTTACGAGACTTGCGTAATCGGACATACAGCGACAGAAAATTAAAAAGCATTTTCATTTTTCATTTTATTAAGCCCCCATGCAGGGTATAGACGAATGTTGAAAATTAGGTGGGCTGAAAAGGTAAGGAATGAGAAGGTTCTGTGAAGAATCGGAGAGGAAAAGAATATGTGGAAATTACTGACAGGGTCAAGGGACAGGATGATACGACATCTGTGATCACTGACAGGGTCAAGTGACAGGATGATACAACATCTATTAAGACATCAGGGAGTGACTTCAAATGGTGCTGGAGGCAAAACAAGTGAGCACAGGAGACTGTCTTACGTTCGCTGTTACCTGACATTTTCTATGGCTGTGCGGATAACAGTTGTCAGGCGCACAGGAGAGAATTGCAGAGCACTTGACCACACAGGCTCCTCACGTGTGGTGTGGCCGAGCGGTTCTAGGCGCTACAGTCTGGAACCGCGCAACCGCTACGGTCGCAGGTTCGAATCCTGCCCCGGGCATGGATGTGTGTGATGTCCTTAGGTTAGTTAGGTTTAGGTAGCTCTACGTTCTAGGAGACTGCTGACCTCAGATGTCCCATAGTGCTCAAAGCCATTTGAACTATCCTCACGTGTATCATTCTATACAGAACGACCTGGAACTCTAATAAATGAAATGTATTCAAAGTTGCGAATATGGGCAACCATCAGCTGTATAATGGAATGAAGTCAGTGGAGATTTGTGCCGGACCGGGCCTCAAACCCGGATTTCCCGCTATATGAGCAAGCTTCACGCCCAGAGCCAAACTACCATATGTCGTGCATCATGTGCCTACAACTTGCATTCGTTTATCCATTATGTATATGCCAGTACGGGAGAGACGTTTTAATTGAAAGTCGTTTGCCCGTTGTCGGCAGTTAAATACGCTAATGCTGTGTTGTTCAGAAGTACGATGCAATTTCCTTCGGACACGCGTGCTTATCCGAAGGAACGCTGCATTGCCCTTCTGAGCAACACAGGGGCTGCTATATTGTACGGAACTTAAACGTCAGAACAGTAGCAAAACAAAGATCTTCTAGACAGCTATACAAAAGTATAAAATAAAGTATAAAATAAGAAGTGGAACATTAATAATTCACAAAGCAGATATAAATATTATTAGTGAGAACGTCAAAGTTTCTGAAAAAGGACATCTTCTAGACACCATGAGGTGCAAAAAATGATTCAAATGGCTCTGAGCACTATGGGACTTAACAGCTGAGGTCATCAGTCCCCTAGAACTTAAAACTACTTAAACGTAACCAACCGAAAGCCATCACACAAACCCATGCCCAAGGCAGGATTCGAACCTGTGACCGTAGCGGTCACGCGGTTCCAGACTGAAGCGCCTAAAACCGCTCGGCCACACCGGCCGGCGCACTATGGGTCTTAACAACTGAGGTCATCAGTCCTCTAGAACTCAGAACTACTTAAACCTAACTAACCTAAGAACATCACACACATCCATGTTCAAGGCAGGATTCAAGCCTGCGACTGTAGCAGTCGCGCGGTTCCGGACTGAAGCGCCTAGAACCGCTCGGCCACCAGGGCCGGCCATGAGCTGCACTTAAAATGTTTTGGCCATACCGATGATATTGGGGTGTGTAATCCGCCTTCAGTGGCATCTGATACAAAGGAAAAAAACAACTGTACTTGTATATACATCAATTTCTACAAATATGACAAATATATGCATAACAGCAAAAACATGTCTACTTAGATTCTGTGTCTCTGTATCAATGACATGTTTGTCAGTTATAAATTCTTTATGAAGTTCAGCTTGATGAGCATCTAGAAGGCAAACAACCATTTTATACATAGAACCTAGTGATAACCACATTTACCTTGATACGTTAGGGTATGAAATTTTTCCTACCTCACAGCACACACGTTCCCGTGTACGTTACTGTTGTCAGCTTCTAGGCAACGACAGATGTTGACAACATCTGACATATGGTGTAAACGTATGATATCACCTTCACCGTACAGCGTGAAGACAACGATACTTTTAATTTTTTGGACCTGAAGACTAAAAGACAGGGGGATAGCCATCTTTTCAAGATATTCCGGAGAGTCACTACATCTGATTACGTAAGTCACAATAGCTCATGCCATCCACGATCCCGTAAATAGGCATATTCGCACTTATCGATTGACAGATTCATCAGACAGCTTTTAAAAGGGTGAATATTAATGCCGAATTACACACAATGTAGAAGGTAGCAGCTAATAATCTATAAGGAATTATACATAGAAAAACAGACAACTGAACTAAGATAGAAATTAGATGACATTACAAAAGACTGCCAAAAAAGATAAATTTACAACCTTACCATAATGGAGTCACATTTCGATAAATTAAGTCGTTCGTTTCGAAAAACTAGGTCGCAAATTAGCTTACGGATACAATACACTGTAAGATTAGGAATTATACACAATGCAGCCGGCCGGTGTGGCCTTGCGGTTCTAACCGCTACGGTTTGGAACCGCGCGACCGCTACGGTCGCAGGTTCGAATCCTGACTCGGGCATGGATGTGTGTGATGTCCATAGGTTAGTTAGGTTTAAGTAGTTCTAAGTTCTAGGGGACTGATGACCTCAGCAGCGCTCAGAGCCATTTGCACTATTTTATACACAATTCAGGTTGTTGTTGTTGTTGTTGTTGTCTTCAGTCCTGAGACTGGTTTGATGCAGCTCTCCATGCTACTCTATCCTGTACAAGCCTCTTCATCTCCCAGTACCTACCGCAACCTACAACATTCTGAATCTGCTTAGTGTATTCATCTCTTGGTCTCCCTCTACGATTTTTACCCTCCACGCGGCCCTCCAACATTAAATTGGTGATCCCTTGATGCCTCAGAACATGTCCTACCAACAAATCCCTTCTTCTACTCAAGTTGTGCCACAAACTTCTCTTCTCCCCAGTCCTATTCTCTACATCCTCATTAGTTAAGTGATCTACCCATCTAAATGGTTCAAGTGGCTCTGAGCACTATGGGACTTAATATCTATGATCATCAGTCCCCTAGAACTTAGAACTACTTAAACCTAACTAACCTAAGGACATCACACAACACCCAGCCATCACGAGGCGGAGAAAATCCCTGACCCCGCCGGGAATCGAACCCGCGAACCCGGGCGTGGGAAGCGAGAACGCTACCGCACGACCACGAGAGGCGGGCTATCTACCCATCTAATCTTCAGCATTCTTCTGTAGCACCACATTTCAAAAGCTTCTATTCTCTTCTTGTCCAAACTATTTATCGTCCATGTTTCACTTCCATACATGGCTACACTCCATACAAATACTTTCAGAAACGACTTCCTGACACTTAAGTCTATACTCGATGTTAACAAATTTCTCTTCTTCAGAAACGCTTTCCTTGCCATTGCCAGTCTACATTTTATATCCTCTCTACTTCGATCATCATCAGTTATTTTGCTCCCCAAATAGCAAAACTCCTTTACTACTTTAAGTGTCTCATTTTCTAATCTAATTCCCTCAGCCTCATCCGATTTAATTCGACTACATTCCATTATCCTCGTTTTGCTTTTATTGATGTTCATCTTATATCCTCCTTTCAAGACACTATCCATTCCGTTCAACTGCTCTTCCAAGTCCTTTGCTGTCTCTGACAGAATTACAATGTCATCGGCGAACCTCAAAGTTTTTATTTCTTCTCCATGGATTTTAATACCTACTCCGAATTTTTCTTTTGTTTCCTTCACTGCTTGCTCAATATACAGATTGAATAACATCGGGGATAGGCTACAGCCCTGTCTCACTCCCTTCCCAACCACTGCTTCCCTTTCATGCCCCTAGATTCTTATAACTGCCATCTGTTTTTTGTACAAGTTGTAAATAGCCTTTCGCTCCCTGGATGTTACCCCTGCCACCTTAAGAATTTGAAAGAGAGTATTCCAGTCAACACTGGCAAAAGCTTTCTCTAAGTGTACAAATGCTAGAAACGTAGGTTTGTCCTTCCTTAATCTAGCTTCTAAGATGAGTCGTAGGGTCAGTATTGCCTCAGGTGTTCCAACATTTCTACGGAATCCAAACTGATCATCCCCGAGGTCGGCTTCTACTAGTTTTTCCATTCTTCTGTAAAGAATTCGCGTAAGTATTTTGCAGCTGTGACTTATTAAATTGATAGTTCGCTAATTTTTACATCTGTCAACACCTGCTTTCTTTGGGATTGGAATTATTATATTCTTCTTGAAGTCTGAGGGTATTTCGCCTGTTTCATACATCTTGCTCACCAGCTGGTAGAGTTTTGCCAGGACTGGCTCTCCCAAGGCCGTCAGTAGTTCCAATGAAATGTTGTCTACTCCGGGGGCCTTGTTTCGACTCAGGTCTTTCAGTGCTCTGTCAAACTCTTCATGCAGTATCGTATCTCCCATTTCATCTTCATCTACATCCTATTCCATTTCCATAATATTGTCCACAAGTACATCGCCCTTGTATAGACCTTCTATATACTCCTTCAACCTTTCTGCTTTCCCTTGATTGCTTACAACTGGGTTTCCATCTGAGCTCTTGATGTTCATGCAAGTGGTTCTCTTGTCTCCAAAGGTCTCTCTAATTTTCCTGTAGGCAGTATCTATCTTACCCCTAGTGAGATAAGCCTCTACATCCTTACATTTGTCCTCTAGCCATCCCTGCTTAGCCATTTTGCACTTCCTGTCGATCTCATTTTTGAGACGTTTGTATTCCTTTTTGCCTGCTTCATTTACTGCATTTTCATATTTTCTCCTTTCGTCAATTAAATTCAATATATCTTCTGTTACTTAAGGATTTCTACTAGCCCTCGTCTTTTTACCTACTTGATCCTCTGCTGCCTTCACTACTTCATCCCTACAAGCTACCCATTCTTCTTCTACTGTATTTCTTCCCCCAATTCCTGTCAATTGTTCCCTTATGCTCTCCCTGAAACTCTGTACAACCTCTGGTTCTTTCCGTTTATCCAGGTTCCATCTCCTTAAATTACCACCTTTTTGCAGTTTCTTCAGTTTTACTCTACAGGTCGTAACCGATAGATTGTGGTCAGAGTCCACATCTGCTCCTGGAAATGTCTTACAATTTAAAACCTGGTTCCTAAATCTCTGTCTTACCATTATATAACCTATCTGATACCTTCTAGTATCTCCATGGTACTTCCATGTATACAAACTTCTATCATGATTCTTAAACCAAGTGTTAGCTATGATTAAGTTGTGCTCTGTGCAAAATTCTACCACGCAGCTTCCTGTTTCATTTCTTAGCCCCAATCCATATTCACCTACTACGTTTCCTTCTCTCCCTTTTCCTACTACCGAATTCCAGTCACCCATGACTATTAAATTTTCGTCACCCTTCACTATCTGAATAATTTCTTTTATTTCATCATACATTTCTTCAATGTCTTCGCCATCTGCAGAGCTAGTTGGCATATAAACTTGTACTACTGTAGTAGGCATGGGCTTCGTATCTATCTTGGCCACAATAATGCGTTCACTATGCTGTTTGTAGTAGCTTATCCGCACTCCTATTTTCCTATTCATTATTAAACCTACTCCTACATTACCCCTATTTGATTTTGTGTTTATAACCCTGTAGCCACCTGACCAGAAGTCTTGTTCCTCCTGCCACCGAACTTCATTAGTTCCCACTATATCTAACTTTACCCAATCCATTTCCCTTTTTAAATTTTCTAACCTACCTGCCCAATTAAGGGATCTGACATTCAACGCTCCGATCCGTAGAACGCCAGTTTTCTTTTTCCAATAATGACGTCCTCTTGAGTAGACCCGCCCGGAGATCCGAATGGGGGACTATTTTTTTTCTCCGGAATTTTTTACGTAAGGGGACGCCATCATCATTTAACGATACAGTAAAGATGCATGCCCTCGGGAAAAATTACGGCTGTAGTTTCCCCTTGCTTTCAGCCGTTCGCAGTACCAACATAGCAAGGCCGTTTTGGTTAGTGTTACAAGGCCAGATCAGTCAATCATCCAGACTGTTGCCCTTGCAACTACTGAAAAGGCTGCTGCCCCTCTTCAGGAACCACACGTTTATCTGGCCTCTCATCAGATACCCCTCCGTTGTGGTTGCACCTACGGTACGGCTATCTGTATCGCTGAGGCACGCAAGGTCGATGGTTCATGGGGGGGGAATGCAGGTAATAACTAGTATAGGCATGCGTATAAAAATACAGACATTTGTAAACAGACAGAATACGGCGCTGAGGTCGGCAACGCCTGTAAAAGACAATAAGTGTCTGGCGCAGTAGTTAGATCGGTTACTGCTACTACAATGGGAGACCTTCAAGATTTACGTGACTTTGAACGTGGTGTTATAGCCTGTGTACGAGCGATGGGACGCAGCATCTCCGAGGTAGCAGTGAAGTGGGTATTTTCTCGTACGACCATTTCACGAGTGTACCGTGAATATCAGGAATCCGGTAAAACATCAAATCTTCGACATCACTGCGGCTGGTGAAAGATCCTGCAAGATCGGGACCAACGGCGAGTGAAGTGAATCATTCAACGTGACAGAAGTGCAACCATTCCGAAAATTGCTGCTGATTTCAATGCTGGGCCATCAACAAGTGTTCGCGTGCGAACCGTTCAACGATTCAACGAAACATCATCGATATGGGCTTTCGGAGCCGAAGGTTCAAAAATGGTTCAAATGGCTCTGAGCACTATGGGACTTAACATCTACGGTCATCAGTCCCCTAGAACTTAGAACTACTTAAACCTAACTAACCTAAGGACAGCACACAACACCCAGCCATCACGAGGCAGCCCACTCATGTACCGTTGATGATTCCACGACACAAAGCTTTACGCCTCGCCTGGGACGTCAACACCGACATTGGACTGTTGACGACCGGAAACATGTTGCGTGGTCGGACAAGTCTCGTTTCAAATTGTATCGAGCGGATGGGCAGGTTCGGGTGTGGAGACAACCTCATGAATCCATGGACTCTGCATGCCACCAGGGGCCTGTTCAAGCTGGTGGACGCTCTGTAATGGTGTGGGGCGTGTGCAGCTAGCGTGATATGAGAGCCCTGAAACGTCTAGATACGACTCTGACAGGTGACACGTACGTATGCATCCTGTCTGATCATCTGCATCCACTCGTGTCCATTGTGCATTCCGACGGACTTGGGCAATTCCAGCAGGATAATGCGACACCGTCCAGAATTGCTACAGAGTGGCTCCAGGAACACTCTTCTGAGTTTAAACACTTCCACTGGCCACCAGTCTCCCCAGACATGATCGTTATTGAGCGTATCTGGGAAGCAGTGCAACGTACTGTTCAGAAGAGATCTCCACCCCTCTCGTATGCTTGCGGATATATGGACAGCCCCGTAGAATTAATAGTGTCAATACCCTCCGGCACTACTTCAGACATTAGTCGGGTCCATGTCATTCTTCGGCACTTGTACGTGCTTGCAGGGGTCCTACACGATGTTAGGCAGGTGTACAAGTTTCTTTGGGTCTTCAGTGTGTAACTCGTCATGTGTATAAAATAACGAGTAATGAATGTGATAAATTTTATGTCGAATCATCAGGCAGAGACTGCAAATCGAGATTTAGAGAACATATTAGTGCTTGTGAAGCCACCTTTTCAGCATTCAGCGCTAATGTAAGAGAATACAAACGTTCTTCTAATGATGTCAATAAAAACGTCACCATTCTTTGTAAAGCAGAAGAACACCCATATGCAAAACAAACTGAATACACAGTTATGTTGTGTTAACCAGGGACCTAGAAACGACGGAGAGGCTCCGTCCCCGCTGCAGTCGCAGTGGTCCACAACCCCACGACGACTACCGCAGTCCAGTTCACCCCTCCGCCGCCCCACAGCGAACCCAGGGTTATTGTGCGTTTCGGCCCCCGGTGGACCCCCCAGGGAACGTCTCACACCAGACGAGTGTAATCCTTATGTTTGCGTGGTAGAGTAATGGTGGTGTACGTGTACGTGGAGAACTTGTTTGCGTAGGCATTCGCCGACATAGTGTAGCTGAGGCGGAAAAAGAGGAACCAGTCCGCGTCCGCCGATGCAGATGGAAAACCGCCTAAAAACCATCCACAGACTGGCCGGCTCACTGGACCTCGGCACAAATCCGCCGGGCGGATTCGTGCCGGGGACCAGCGCTCCTTCCCGCCCGGAAAGACGTGCGTTAGACCGCACGGGAATACTCAGTTAATGAACGAAAAGACTGACGGATTAAGATGTATATACAACAACAGCATTTCACCCTTTTAAGTTCGGTTTGGAGTCTCTCCATATGCTGCCTGTAAAACTGACTGATTTGACGTGACACGTTGGGTTATCTTGGAATTTTATATCTGTTGCAGATCCTACCCACACATTGTCAAAACACAAAAAAGAACACACATTTAAATTTCTATAAGAAATGTTTATATCTGCTAATTGCGTACTTTGTTTACGTTCCATGTTACAAACGTTGCTCAATGTGATGAGCTTCTGCATCCACGATAGCCTGGAAGTTTACACCGATACCAGTGCCCAGCTGTTCGCAGCACTTTTAGGATGGTGGACCGTGGAACGTTCGGCTGTCGCGACACACCTCGTGCATCGCTTGAAAATAGCACATTGCGTCCAGCATTCTCAGCCATGGCAACGTAAGTTCTTACCAACTGAAATGTGGACGCACCTGACCAGGCCACGGTTATCCGGTCGTCTAAGCTCCAACCAATACCGCCACGAGACCAGCAGACGTGCTGCAGGCGATGTCGTGCCGCTAGCAAAGGCAGTCGTGTCGGTCGTCTGCTGCCACAGCCCGTTAGCGGAAAATTTCGCCGCTCTGTCCTAACGGGTACTGTAACACCTCCGATTTATTCTTGCCGATCTGACCTGATCGATCAAATAGCAGCCCAATAATTATTAATTAATGTGACCGTGTACCTAATGGGGCTGGCAATCGGAATTGACTGCTACGCAGTTGTTACATTCCATTTTGTCCTTCTCAAATGCTGCAACAATGAAATGTCTGGTAACAAGAAGAACACCAACACAGTTTCACTAATGAAGAAGCTATATTCGTCTCAAAGGCACAAAAACAAGGAGACAGCCACTGCCTTCGTCATACACTTCTAATTACGGCTAATCTCAGCACAGGCTTCTCCGTTATTCAATATCGTCACAAGCTAATCCAATCTCTGCAATCCGACACTGCAGTCCAACACTGCAATCCAAAATGATGCCGGCGCGGTAGACGCGAAACCAAAATATCGGCACTGAAATATCACTGATCACTCTCGTAATTATACTTCTTCACTTTCCCCGTATTATTCTAGCACAAAGGGGTTAAACCGCGGCGATGGCCACTCCCTTTGTCGGTAAAACCTCGCATTACAAAAACTGCTGGCTTCCGCACAGCTCGGCCCGCCACACGGGACTGACCCAACTCTACACTCGCTCTCGCAACACGACACAATCGATTATTTGCCCTATCGACCTGTGCCGAGTGCAAGCTTATAGTAAGGGCCTACGGACCCCTTACAGTACGTTCATCGTACGTCTCACGTTGATTTATGCGGTTATTTCGCGTAGTGTTGCTTGTTTGTTAGCACTGATGAGTTTACTCACACGCCGCTGCTAAGTGAAGACTGTCGGACAATGCGTTGTCCGTGGCGAGAGGTAATGTTTGAAATTTGGTATTCCCAGCACACTCTTGACATTGTGGATCTCGAAATACTGAATTCCTTAACAATTTGCGAAACAGAATGCCTCATGCTTCTAGCTCCAACTACCATTCCGTTTCCAAAGTCTGTTGATTCTCATTGTGCGACCATTATCACGTCGGAAACATTTTCACATGAATCATCTGAGTGACAGCTTCGCCAATGCACTGCCCCTTTATTCCTTGTGTACGCGAAGCTACCACCATCTGAATACGTGCATATCGCTATCCCATGCTTGTGTTCTTTCTTTCGCTTTCGCCATAGTCCTGCACCGATTGCAGGGTAGGCGTGGTTACAACAGATTTGCCATGTTAGTGTTAGGGATGGCCGGATGCCCTTCTTGCCGCCACCCCGTACCCCCCAGCACGGAATCAGTGCACCCCAACTGTCTGCATCTAGTGGAAATCGTGAAATAGTGCTGACGTGCTTCAAATGTCTGCGACGCGTGTAACTGAGGCGGAACGTGGGGACCAGCCCGGTATTCATCTAGCGGGATGTGGAAAACCGCCTAAAAAGAACATCCAGGCGGGCCGGCACACCGGCCCTCGTCGTTAATCCGCCGGGCAGATTCGATCCGGGCCCGGCGCGCCTACGCGAGCCCTGGAAGCAGCGCGTTAGCGCTCTTTTTTTTATAATTTTTATTGAACAAACTGAGAGTACATATATATATACACAAAGCAACAGTTCTTCAAGGTACCAGTTAAACATATACAAATTAGTGTTAGGTAAACAAATTATTAGAATAACATTGAATACAACAAAATATAGCATATTCTGTCTTCTTCCTTTTTTTTGCTTAATGATCTTTGCGCTCTCGGCTACCCTCGTGGGTTATCCCATGCTTATGTCTCCTTAGTATATCTCTGACGTCGGTGTGTCATTGAATTTTCGAATATGTTTTATGCGTATGTCGACATTTCTGGAGAGGAAGGTATCAACATGAATGCTGAAAACGTAGATCGTGAGAAAATCAGCTCGCTCTGTTCTTTAACGAGAACCGGGTGGGTGCAGATTCCGGCGCCCTCGTAAATAACCTGTTCTCTGATTTAAGTAATACGTTCGCACTACCCCTAATGAAGAAAGTAGGAGCGTACGGAGAACCAGGTCAGCTTTGTGACTGACGGAGAGATATCTTCCCACACAAAAGTAACGTCATGTGTTCCGAGCACCAAACGCTGGAAAACCCACAGAGACTCCACGCTTGGTGAAGGAGTTAGCACTTCAACATAATCCTAAACCAATGTAACCTTTTGCGCATATATAGATAAAAAGACCCATTGACTCTATACGATTGTAGAACCAATACTAGAAACAGTCGCATATTAAATACCAGACGTATGCATACGGAACGAAAATGGTTCAACCACATATAAACCACTGCCAGTTAACAATTGGTAGACCAAGTTCGAGCATAGCTGGGTGACAACTCTGATGTTGAAAAGACCGCGGTACAGATCGGGCACGCAATTTTCTCGACGCGCGAGCCATTTGTCGCTCTAAAACTGGACTCTATGCGTATGAGAACTATGTACGGACGTTGCGCTAGCTGTCCCTAGACTGCTGCTGCTCTATGGTGTCAATTTTTAGAATTATTTGGAAAGAAACTTTAGCGAACTTAAGACCTGCATTCACGAATGGCTGAGCTAATACGATGGCATTGAATTCTGGTACAAAAACGTCATTTTTATTGAGAAGAAAGAAATTTTGGAAGCTCAAGACGAAGAAATTTTTCAGTAACTTAACTCGCACTTTTTATTCTAAGGACTATTATACTTTCTCTCGTCATAATTTTAAAATTTGTAACTAGAACTAAAGTATATATGAAACATAAATCTCGAAACTTTCTTGTATTTTAAGTAAGTGTCACTCTTGAAGATTAATTACTTATGAGGCAGTAGTGCTTTAAATACCAGAATAAATGGCCAGTTTCCTAGGCTCGCTATTGTTGTAAGTAGCAGGCCTCCAAAGTGTTAAGGCAGATACCAGACCGAGATTCACTGGAAGCGTCCTCAGTATGTGTTGTCCACCCACAAGGGAGGTAGCTTACAAATAGTAGATTGACCAATGCTTGAATAGTGCTTATCACCCTGGGACACGTACCAGATAGAAGTGATAGAGGAAACAGGAAACATGCAAAGAATAGCAGGACGTTTCGTCCCATCTTCATTTAGTAAATGTCAAGGAGATGCCCATCCAATTGAGTGATAGAGGCAGGAAGAGAAGCATTTCGTGTTACTGTGTGGTGTTCTGTTACGTTTCTGCGAATGTACTTTCCTGGACGAGTCAGTTAGCATGTTGCTTCCTCCTACATATGTTGTGTAAGACTTCGGGGGAATAGGAGATTAGTGTTTAACGTCCTGTCGACAACGAGCTCATTAGAGACGCAGCACAACATCATACTCCGTAAGCCACCTAATGGTGTGTGACGGAGGGTACTTACAGTACCACTATCTGATTCTTCCAACCCTGTTCCACTCGCGAATAGTGCGTGGGAAGAATGATCTACATCTACATCTACATCTACATGATTACTCTGCAATTCACATTTAAGTGCTTGGCAGAGGGTTCATCGAACCACAATCATACTATCTCTCTACCATTCCACATCCCGAACAGCTCGCGGGAAAAACGAACACCTAAACCTTTCTGTTCGAGCTCTGATTTTTCTTATTTTATTTTGATGATTATTCCTACCTCAAAATATTTTCGCATTCGGAAGAGAAAGTTAGTGACTGAAATTTCGTAAATAGATCTCGCCGTGACGAAAAACGTCTTTGCTTTAATGACTTCCATCCCAACTCGCGTATCATATCTGCCACACTCTCTCCCCTATTACATGATAACACAAAACGAGCTGCCCTTTTTTGCACCCTTTCGATGTCCTCCGTCAATCCCACCTGGTAAGGATCCCAAACCGCGCAGCAATATTCTAACAGAGGACGAACGAGTTAGCGTAAGCTGTCTCTTTAGTGGACTTGTTGCATCTTCTAAGTGTCCTGTCAATGAAACACAACCTTTGGATCGCCTTCCCCACAATATTATCTATGTGGTCTTTCCAACTGAAGTTGGCTGGCTCTGAGCTCTATGGGACTTAACATCTGTGGTCATCAGTCCCTAGAACTTAGGACTACTTAAACCTAACTAACCTAAGGCCATCACACACATCCATGCCCGAGGCAGGATTCGAACCTGCGACCGTAGCGGTCACGCGGTTCCAGACTGAAGCGTCTAGAACAGCACGGCCATACCGGCCGGCGATCCAACTGAAGTTGTTCGTAATTTTAACACCCAGGTACTTATCTGAATTGACAGCCTTGAGAATTGTACTATTTATCGAGTAATCGAATTCCAGCGGATTTCTTTTGCAACTCATGTGGATCACCTCACACTTTTCGTTATTTAGCGTCAACTGCCACCTGCCACACCATACAGCAATCTTTTCTAAATTGCTTTGCAACTGATACTGGTCTTCGGATGACCTTACTAGACGGTAAATTACAGCATCATCTGCTAACACCTAAGAGAACTGGTCAGATTGTCACCCAGGTCATTTATATAGATCAGGAACAGCATAGGTCCCAGGACGCTTCCCTGGGGAACCCCTGATATCACTTCAGTTGTACTCGATGATTTGCCGTCTATTACTAGGAACTGCAACCTTCCTGACACGAAATCACGAATCCAGTCGCACAACTGAGACGATACCCCATAGGCACGCAGCTTGATTAGAAGTCGCTTGTGAGGAACGGTGTCAAAAGCTTTCCGGAATCAACTTGAGATCCCCTGTCGATAGCGGCCATTACTTCGTACGAATAAAGAGCTAGCTGCGTTGCACAAGAACGATGTTTTCTGAAACCATGCTGATTACGTATCAATAGATCATTCCCTTCGTGGTGATTCATAATGTTTGAATACAGTATATGCTCCAAAACCCTACTGCAAACCGACGTCAATGATATAGGTCTGTAGTTCGATGGATTACTCCTACTACCCTTCTTAAACACTGGTGCGACCTGCGCAATTTTCCAATCTGTAGGTACAGATCTATCGGTGAGCGAGCGGTTGTATATGATTGCTAAGTAGGGCGCTATTGTATCAGCGTAATCTGAAAGGAACCTAATCGGTATACAATCTGGACCTGAAGACTTGACCCTATCAAGCGATTTGAGTTGCTTCGCAACCCCTAAGGTATCTACTTCTAAGAAACTCATGCTAGCAGCTGTTAGTGTTTCAAATTCTGGAATATTCCATTCGTCTTCCCTGGTGAAGGAATTTCGGAAAACTGCGTTCAATAACTCCGCTTTACCGGCACAGTCGTCGGTAACAGTACCATCGGCATTGCGCATCGAAGGTATTGACTGCGTCTTGCCACTTGTGTACTTTACATACTACCAGAATTTCTTCGGATTTTCTACCAAATTTCGAGACAATATTTCGTTGTGGAACCTATTAAAGGCATCTCGCATTGAAGTCCGTACCAAATTTCGCGTGTCTGTAAATTTTAGCGAATCTTCGGGATTTCGCGTTCTTCTGAACTTCGCATGCTTTTTCCGTTGTCTCTGCAACAGAGTTCGGACCTGTTTTGTGTTCCATGGGGGATCAGTTCCATCTCTTACCAATTTATCAGGTACGAATCTCTCAATTGCTGTTGCTACTATATCTTTGAATTTGAGCCACGTCTCGTCTATATTTGCATAGTCCGGAAGGAATGGAGATTGTCTCTTAGGAAGGCTTCTAGTGACACTTTATCCGCTGTTTTAAATAAAATTATTTTGCGTTTGTTTCTGGTGGATTTGGAAGAAACAGTAAGCCTCTGTATTGGCTCTAATTTCTCGAATTTTCTCCTCGTGGTCAATACGCGAGATGTAAGTGAGGGGAAGTAATATGTTGTCCGACTCCTCCTGAAAACGGGAGCAAAGCATAACCATCCCAGCATTTGCCTGGAGAGGTTTAGGGAAATCACAGAAAAGCTAAATCTGAATGGCTCGACACAGGTTTGAATCGTCGTCATCACGAATGCGAGTGCGAATCCAGTGTGATAACCACTGCGCCACCTTGCTCGGTCACAGGCCGAAATAGGGACCGATGACCTGCAAGTTTGGTCCCTTCCACCCTCTTTAAATCAGCCAACCAACAGACCGATATCTGGCACTTGGAATGTAATACACTCACGCAGAACTGAAGGTGCTGGCTAAAGAACTAAATAGGTACAAGCTAGACATAGTGGCATCGCAAGGAATGAAATGGTGGGAAGATGTTCACGAGTTAGTTTGTATATTTTCTAATCAATTTCATTATTTTCGTTAAATTTCTATTGTGGGCATCACCAGTCTGATCACTTTCGTCGTGGAAAGCTAAACCTCTACTACTTCACAATTAAATTTTGTCCAAAATTCTTTGTAATGTAGAGTTCCACATAGTTGCTTCACAGTTAATCATCTGTTGAAGATTACTGTCGACACAATGTGCTCTCAGTAGTGTTAGAGTTTACTATGATTTAACTTAAAAATGCTCCAAATCACATAAAGTGTACTGTTTCTCGAGTCGCTCCACATTATCCATTCGTGTGGAAATTGTCTATTCGTTCTATTTTTTGCTGTTTTCATGTACAGCAGTGTGTCATGGAAACGTTTCCGTGAAAGGTCTGTTGGAAAAGACGTTGATCTCGTCTGGATAGGTAAGGAACCACTGTAGGATGATGCTGTTTGCTGTCGTAGTTTATCACTCATCACTGGAAGCCAAGTAGCAGGATCGTCCACAATACAACAGCTGCTGTCATCAGTATTCGTACTAACACCTAGATTAGCAAATTTTTCACTTCGTTCATGACATACAGTGAGAGATTCTGTGTCGTTTTTTGTTTCTTCTGCTTCGGCTAGCTGTTCAGAAGCCGAAGTATACTGTTCTTGTGAGATCTGTTTTACAGATTTTTTGTGTGAATTGACTGAACAACAGAGCGCAGAAGTTGGCTGTCTGGGCTATTGGGGATTCTGACACACCTGCATCATGAGGCTGAACTTCTTCTAACTGGTCTTTTCCATGGAACTTCGAAAATTTTGTATTGTTCTGACACCGTTAGCTACTTATTTAATTTGTCTTTTCGCAGTTTTCTTTTTAAAGCCACAAATTTATATTTATAGCCTGACGTCGTAAGTTGTTGTGGTATGTAATTCGAAATGAAACAATACATTCGGGTTAAAATACATTTCTTTGTATATAAATGTGCATTTATCAAATTAGATTGTTAATACATGTTGCCTTACTTTGTTCGGAGGTACTCTGGCATAAATAAAATCGTAGCGAAAAGAAACTGTTTTATACAATTAACTTAATGTGAAATTTAACCAAATAAATCTAATTACTTTCGGTAGCAGGAGACAAAAACAGTAGAATACTACAATTCTGTCGAGTCACCCGAAGGCTTACGTGGACCGCGATTGACAAGCGAGGCGGTCGTCAGTTTTTAGAGCAACGCAGAAGAGGGAAACTGCTAGATAATTAATAGCCAAGGCAGAAGGCGTGGTTGTGGTGGTGGGGGAGCGGTGACGACTCTTAAGACCAGACGTAGGGTAGAATGCATTCTCATAGGTTAATATAATAGTAAAACTTGAGACTATTGTGTACAACATAATCCTTGATATTCTGTGCAATTTTTGTTTGGAAGTGTGCATCGGAATACATCTTACAAGGATTTGGATTTTTATTTACCATTCTTCATTCTTTCTGTAATGTACTTGTTCTCAAAAATTAATCAATCAATAAAGATGGAATTCCACAGTTTACATCTGCCTAAGAGGCCAATAAAATTTGTGGAACAGATATTTGTTTAAGGTCATAGTTCCTCTGAAATTAATTTTTTTTAATTTTGTGTTACCTCGGACTGCTCTATTTTTCTCGAATTTTAGAGGAGAACTTTTCTCAGGGAAAAGATAACGATAAGGTACTGCAGAGGATTGTTCAGTAAGTAATTCTTAAGAACTCTGCCAAATTTCGGGATGTCAGATTTTATAGTTCCTGAGGAAAGGTACCTTATAGCTCAAAGAAAGTCAGTTTATGGTTGTCCACATTTAAAGTTTTAATTTCAATTTTTGACAATATTGCTATACCTCTAGTGAGGCTGCCCATATCCATAATCTTTATTAGCTTCCTCATGTTTCTAGACTACTCTCTTCCCCTGCCTCCTTCGCCTAGCAATCTTTTGCATTTCTTCTTCTGCTGCCTAAGCTTTGTCCAGTCGCACTTCATCAATACTTCTGAGAAGCCGGCCGCGGTGGCCGTGCAGTTCTGGCGCTGCAGTCCGGAACCGCGGGACCGCTACGGTCGCAGGTTCGAATCCTGCCTCGGGCATGGGTGTGTGTGATGTCCTTAGGTTAGTTAGGTTTAAGTAGTTCTAAGTTCTAGGGGACTTATGACCTAAGATGTTGAGTCCCATAGTGCTCAGAGCCATTTGAACCATTTTTGAACTTCTGAGAATCTCCAGTGTGAATGCACCTGGATGGAAGCCTAGTCGCTGCAGGCACTTAGTTCTACCTACATTTCCAGTATGGAACACTAGATAGGCATCACATGCAGCTATCTTCCCAACAACTGCGGACACAAATACTGCTTTTGGACAATGCATGCATATAAGGTGATCGTAGCTCTCATTTATATTCTATGTTTTCCCATGTACACACTTTTTCAGCAGTTCAGGATTGGCTAGGTATCTGAAAATTGGTTTTATAAGATCTAAAACAGCAAGCGTCAAATGGTGTGTATGGGTATGTGGCTTTACACTGGCTTCTGCCTGAAGGTATTTGCAACACGATACGTCACAAAGGGAGTGTTGAGGGTTAACATCTGTGGAACGTTTGTCAATGAATATTGCCCACACGGCTTGCTGCACTGTTTTCACACTTTAAATGTGGACAACCATAAACTGACTTTCTTTGAGCTATAAGGTACCTTTCCTCAGGAACTATAAAATCTGACATCCCGAAATTTGGCAGAGTTCTTAAGAATTACTTACTGATAGCTTTTCCATAATATACACTCCTGGAAATGGAAAAAAGAACACATTGACACCGGTGTGTCAGACCCACCATACTTGCTCCGGACCCTGCGAGAGGGCTGTACAAGCAATGATCACACGCAAGGCACAGCGGACACACCAGGAACCGCGGTGTTGGCCGTCGAATGGCGCTAGCTGCGCAGCATTTGTGCACCGCCGCCGTCAGTGTCAGCCAGTTTGCCGTGGCATACGGAGCTCCATCGCAGTCTTTAACACTGGTAGCATGCCGCGACAGCGTGGACGTGAACCGTATGTGCAGTTGACGGACTTTGAGCGAGGGCGTATAGTGGGCATGCAGGAGGCCGGGTGGACGTACCGCCGAATTGCTCAACACGTGGGGCGTGAGGTCTCCACAGTACATCGATGTTGTCGCCAGTGGTCGGCGGAAGGTGCACGTGCCCGTCGACCTGGGACCGGACCGCAGCGACGCACGGATGCACGCCAAGACCGTAGGATCCTACACAGTGCCGTAGGGGACCGCACCGCCACTTCCCAGCAAATTAGGGACACTGTTGCTCCTGGGGTATCGGCGAGGACCATTCGCAACCGTCTCCATGAAGCTGGGCTACGGTCCCGCACACCGTTAGGCCGTCTTCCGCTCACGCCCCAACATCGTGCAGCCCGCCTCCCGTGGTGTCGCGACAGGCGTGAATGGAGGGACGAATAGAGACGTGTCGTCTTCAGCGATGAGAGTCGCTTCTGCCTTGGTGCCAATGATGGTCGTATGCATGTTTGGCGCCGTGCAGGTGAGCGCCACAATCAGGACTGCATACGACCGAGGCACACAGGGCCAACACCCGGCATCATGGTGTGGGGAGCGATCTCCTACACTGGCCGTACACCACTGGTGATCGTCGAGGGGACACTGAATAGTGCACGGTACATCCAAACCGTCATCGAACCCATCGTTCTACCATTCCGAGACCGGCAAGGGAACTTGCTGTTCCAACAGGACAATGCACGTCCGCATGTATCCCATGCCACCCAACGTGCTCTAGAAGGTGTAAGTCAACTACCCTGGCCAGCAAGATCTCCGGATCTGTCCCCCATTGAGCATGTTTGGGACTGGATGAAGCGTCGTCTCACGCGGTCTGCACGTCCAGCACGAACGCTGGTCCAACTGAGGCGCCAGGTGGAAATGGCATGGGAAGCCGTTCCACAGGACTACATCCAGCATCTCTACGATCGTCTCCATGGGAGAATAGCAGCCTGCATTGCTGCGAAAGGTGGATATACACTGTACTAGTGCCGACATTGTGCATGCTCTGTTGCCTGTGTCTATGTGCCTGTGGTTCTGTCAGTGTGATCATGTGATGTATCTGACCCCAGGAATGTGTCAATAAAGTTTCCCCTTCCTGGGACAATGAATTCACGGTGTTCTTATTTCAATTTCCAGGAGTGTATTTCTAAAGTGTGAATTTCCTTGTCTGTCAGTCTGTTAACACCTCCCAGTGGCTTTCCATCTTCTGGAAACAAAGGAAAAAGCAAAGATAATCTCTCTCACAGCCTTCTAGACTCATCTGCAGTTCGTTTCTATTAACGCACAAAAAATTTCTAGCATAGAGAAGGTGTGGATCACAGCACAGAAAAAGGTATCGTGGCAGGCACAGAATCCCAAACAAACTTTTTTAAAACATATTTCTAACCAGAATTCGAGTGCGACATTGTGTGACCCTATTCTTAAAGAATAAAGCTAATAAATTACGTAATAAAAAAATTCGAACTTCTTCTCAGTTTTGCCTTACATCTGGCCATAAGACTTGGCCAGACAGAAGGCGCCTTGTAGCGCCAAGGCGGATAGCAGGCCCAAGAGACCGGCCGGCGGCGGCGAATGCTTGCTGCTGCGTCAGCTGTCACACACACTATGGATGCGGTCGAAACGTCGTTGTAGCGCTGGCAGGCGCAGCGCGCCACGGCGGAGCCGCCTCCCGCCGCTGACGCTGCCACCACGAAGCAGTCTGAAACGCGCCTGCAGGTGCGAACGGGCCTGCGGTGAGACAACCCGGCGCCGGCGCAAAAGCCGTATTTCCGGCAGCGTAATACGTTAACCAACATCTCAACGATGCTGTTGCGGCTCAAGGCCGCAGGCCGTACTCACAACCAGCGTTCTGTCTGGCCAGGCTACTTGTATTACATTGTAACAAACAACCCCTGGGTCCACCCAGCCCCACCCTAATGTGGGGCTTTGTCCAAGCTACGTAAGAAAACGCTATCGGAATGCTAAGAGGTTTTTAAAATTATCATATATCTATTTCACGACACCTCCTCAGGGGACACTGCCTTAACGTAGCACTGTCCGTGCGGGCAAGGAGGTTCACGTGCTCAGGATCCGAAGAGCTATGCTGGCGGTTGCTTAGCTACTAGAAGGGTCACCCATCCGGACAGGCCAAAGGGGAGGAGCCAGACAAAGTGAGTCCCACAACGGCCTATCGTTCCCCCTTTCCTACCCCAAACCTGTCATCACCATGTCCTTTTCCTGTCATTTCCTGTTATATGTATAAGACCGCACTTTCAGCGACAGCGGAGAAAGAGTCTTTCAGAAAGGTGAAGCTGGCGGAAGAGGCACCTTTTCTCTTTGGGTTTAAAAAGAGTACAAGTAGCGACTGTAACCCAGAGGGGCAGCAACAGTCAGCGTCTGACTCATAGTGAGGGGCTGATTTTAGGCTGGGCAACCTACTGCCTATGTGTAAAGTAACGGGAAACTACCACGTATTTGAAAGGTAGAAAAGGACAATGAAGGAAGGAAAGATAAGAATTGGAACATGGAATGTGAGGACACTACTGCAAGCAGGAAAGCTAGAGAATGCAAAACAGGACATGAAAAGGAACAGATTAGGTGCCCTTGGTTTGTGTGAAACGAGATGGGGAGAGAATGGGGAGATAGAAAGAGGAGATCATAAGCTCCTTTACCCAAGGGAAATCAAGAGTGGTAAAAATGGAGCACGAATATTGACAGGGCAAAAGTTGAAAAACAAGGTAATGAAGGTATAGTATATTGATGGAAGACTGATGATGATATGAGTGAATGTTAATTCAAAAGATTTGGTGTTAATACAGTATATATGCCAACCAGCCAGAACAGAGATGAGGAAGTGGAAGAATATCATGAGAAAATACAAAAACTCGTCGAGAGAGAAAATAAAAGTGCCTGCATTATCATCATGGGGGGCTGTACTGCAGTGTTGAGTAAAGGAAGAGATGAAGACACAGCAGGAAAATTTGGTTTAGGAATAAGAAATGAGAGAGGTGAACGACTAATTAGTTTCTGTAAAGAAAATTCATTAACAGTGAGTAACACATTATTTGAACACCACAAAAGAAGACGTTGCACATGGATATAAAATTTGAATAGGGAAAGATATCAGTTGTACTATGTCCTGATACAAAAAAGGTTTGGGAACTGTTTGAAGAAAGCCAAACCTTATCCAGGAGCGGATATAAATTCAAACCACAACCTAGTAGTGGGAGAAATACAAGTGAAGTTGAAAAAAGACTGGAGAGTTAAGCAAGAGAAACAATAAACATAGAAAGACTGAAAGAGGTATGAAAGGCATCAGATTTGAAAAACAGATTTATGGAAAATGGGAAACAGGTAGTGTTGATGAAAGTGTTAATGACAAATGGATAAAAATGAGGGAAGGACTCATGGACTCTGCCAAAGAAGTACTAGGAATTAGAGTATCCCAAAGTACTAGGAAGGAATGAGTAACAGAAATCATGTTGAAAAAGATGGAAGAGCGGAGGAAGTGGAAAAATGTAGAAACTGAAGAAGGCAAATAGAGGTACAGGAAACTGAAGAATAAAGGAAGAAGAGAAACTGAAAAAACAAGGGGAAAATGGATGAAACAAATTATAGGAAATAGACAAAATGGGAAAGCGGGAAAGTATGAAATGATGTATAGACTCGCTAGTGAGATAGTTTTTGAAAGTAAATGAAAGAAGAATAACATGGAAATAGAAAGAGCGGATGGTACTCTAGCAGAAGAACCACATAAGGTTTTGAACAGATGGCAAGAATATGTTGATTGCCTGTATAAGGGGAATGAAATCCAAAGGTTGAAGAGGAGCAGTATGTGTCAGAAGATGGAAAGGTATTCACCATCTTGGAAGCAGAAGTAGAAAAGGCACTGAAGGAGATGAGCAGTAGGAAGGCATGTGGAATTGATGATTTACCAGCAGAACTGTTGAAGAGTCTGGGAAACAAAGCAAGAAAAGAAATAGTCTACTTCTATAATGAGATATATGACAAAGGGGAATGGTCTGAGGACTTCCTTGCAACAGTTATGATATCAATAGAGAAAAAGAGAAACACTAAAAAATGTGAAGAGCATAGGACAATCAGTCTAATTACTCATGCAGCTAAAGTGTTGCTGAGAGTGTTGAATACAAGGCTATATGGCAAGCTGGATAGAGGAATTGCAAAGAAGCAGTTCGGATTTAAAAGAGAAAAGGAACAAGAGATGCTATTGGTCTGTTAAGAACTATAGGCGAAAGATAAATGGAAGAAGGTAATGAAATCTTTGCTGTTTTTATAGAACTAGAAAAGGCTTTTGACAGAGTTCAGTGGAACAAGCTGATGGATATTTTGAATAGGAAAGGAGTGGACTGGAAAGAGAGATGACTGATACAGAATCTATATTTACACCAGAACGTAACGATAATGATTGGGAATAAAATGTCAGAAGGAAGCAGCATTGGACGAGGTGTTAGACAAGATTGCTGCCTTTCCTCATTGTTGTTTAATGCACACCTTGAAGAGGTTATTTCGAAAAGCTTTGATGGGAAAAGAGGAATATGTATTGGTGGAAAGACAATAGAATGTATAAGATTTGCTGATGACATCGTATAAGTGGCACAAAGTGAACGGACAGTGAGTAACATGCTAAAAGATGTGAATAAAGTTTGTGTGGAATATGGTATGCAAATAAACACAGCGAAAACAAGGAGTATGGTCACCAGTACAAGACGCAAACTGTCCAATATTAAAATAGGACAAGCTACCATTAGCCAAGTAAGTGCATTTAAATATCTTGGAAGCACAATAACTGAATACTTGAGATGTCACCAGGAGGTGAAAACTCGACTTGCCATAGCGAAGGAGGCATTCAACAGAAAGAGGAGACTGTTATGTGGCAAATAAGATAAGGGTCTAAGGAAAAGGCTAGCAAATGTTTTGTGGTTCTGTCTGGAGTGTGGCACTATATGGGGCAGAAACTAGAGGATGAAAAAAGGTTAGAAGCATTTGAGATGTGGACGTGGAGGAGAATGGAGAGGATACGCTGGGTGGAAAGAGTGAGTAACGAAAGAGTATTGGAAAGGGTTGGTGAGAGAAGATGTCTACTAAAGGTTATAAGAGAAAGGAAAAAGAATTGGATGGGACGTTCATTGAGAAGGGAGTGCTTGCTAGTAGATGCTTTGGGAGGTCTGGTTTGTGGGGTTTGTGGGAGAAGACTGACAGGAAGAAGGAGATACATGATAGAAGACATAAA